>NC_081759.1:4623185-5223185 GCF_963082965.1 Carassius carassius
TAAATAACTTGCTCAATGATCAATTTAAATTTATATTCAATTAAAAACATGTCAGCCAGAGAAGTAAGCTTCCCCAGCTGAGTTTGCTCAAGTCCTCACAAAGTTTCTTTTTTCTCTTACCAAAATATGTTAGACTTTTCCGATTTTACTTCCATAAACAGGAAACTGGCCTATTAACCCATGAGCCAGCTGGCCAATTCACTTGTATACATTTGGAAACATACAAGTGTATGTGTTACCTGCAGTGTTCTGATCCCATATTTTTACTGAGCTGTCATACGACGATGACGCCACGAGGGCAGGATATCCGGGACGGGGAGGCACAAACACGCAGCATGCCGTGGTCTGCAGGTGTCCTCTGTATTCAGCTACCTTACAGCCGGGCTGCCTGAGGTCCCACAGCTACACCAAACAGAAACACACACGTTAAACGTTTGAATGCATGTACATTGAGAACTGTGTCCTGGCAGTATCACACGTACACACACTCACCGTGGCTTCACAACCCTGACCACCAAAGCCATTGCTGGACGACAGCAGGTGGTAACAGTTGGAGTTGATGTCACAGTGTGTCTGAATATACTGCTTTGCCGGAAATGTGTTAGTGACCTGCCAGGTACGGCTATCCCACACCCTGAGACAGATAATACACACCAACACACCAATCAAAAACATTCATATAGTGCTTTTAATTAAATTAGTGCTGTCAAATGATAAATCGCAATTAATCACATCCAAAACAAAAGTTTTTGATTACATAATATATGAGTGCGCTGTTTCAAGGCAACTTTACAGAAATCATAATGTTAATAATGCTTTCATTATCTTAACATTTTCATGCCTTACAGTCACATTTAGCAAATGGGCATCACTTATTCACCAACGGATCCTCTGCAGTGAATGGGTGCCGTCAGAATGAGAGTCCAAACAGCTGATAAAAATATCACAATAATCCACACCACTCCAGTCCAGTCCATCAATTAACATCTTGTGACATGAAAAACTGCATGTTTGTAAGAAACGAGATGTTTTTAACTTCATATCGCTGGTTTCATCTAAAATATGAGTCTAGGCTCGTAAGAATCAGGAGAGAAATATGGACTGATCAAGCACTATTTACAAGTGAAAACAGTCCAAATTAGTTCTAAACAAATATGTGGGTGGATTTTGATGTGAGAGAACTTTTTTCTACTGGAGAAAGCATCATTATGGATTACGGAATATTTTGGCTAGAAGCAGAGATATAAAGTTAAAACGCCCTGATGGATGGATATATTTCTTATAAAAATGCTGCTTTTCATTTCACAAGATGTTAATTGATGGACTGGAGTGGTGTGTTGATTACTTGTTGATTGTTGGTATTGTCTTTCTGACGGCACCCATTCACTGCAGAGGATCCATTGGTGAGCAATTGATGTTAAATTTTTCCAAATCTGTTTTAAGAAACACACATGATGGATTGATGGTGAGTACAAAGATACTACATTATATATATAACTTTGAGGTGATATAGCTTACACAATCATATAGCTTATTTAACAAAAATTTCCTAAGAAATGCATGTCTGCAAACAATAACTGTTCACCAACACAACAGACCATATGACATTTCAGCGATCTGACCTGATAGTTTTGTCTTCTGAGGTTTGGACAATAGATGTGCATCCTGGTACCCAGCACAGATGAGTTACCTGAAATAGGACAGCACGTGATAATATTCAGGGACTATTAAAACATACACAAGAATCTCGAAAGTCAATTTCTGAAGATGGCCTTTCTAACCAGGTTACGTGAGATGGTGTTTTTCTGCAGACATTCTCCGGACTCGATGTCCCAGAGGCGCATGGAGTTATCACGAGAGCCCGTGCACAGCTTTGAGCCATCTACAAAATGAATAAAACCACATTACAGGATGGCGTTTGGAGATTTTGTACTCATAGCATGTTATTGTTTGAGGGTTTGTTCACCTGGGCCTACCGCTACCCCGTTAACTACGAGCTCATGACCACAAAACTCCTGGACGGGTTCTGTATCTCGACCCAAATCCCACATCAGCACTGTCTTATCACGGGAAGTACTGAAGATCAAGGAACTTCTTTTAAAACAGCATAACTAAAGGAAACCAGAGAGATTTATATACACACAGTATATAAAACACACTTATTCATTGAGGCATCTCTATGTTTACGAAATAATTAAGCAATACTAGCTTTATTCCTTTTTTCTCAACTAATGAAAATTGTTCCAAAATAAATCCAAGCTTTGTCTTTACCTTTGTAATCTCTCTGCTGTGGCCCTGGAATGATTTACACCGTTTTCCAGCTCTCCAGTCATAGACAACAACAGCCTGAGACACAAATCATATTAACCCTTATGCGTTGTTGGGGACGTTTTCGTCCACTAGGGGGTAAAGTTGAGTCTTATTTTGGCCACAACTTTCTCTGTGTTTGAGCTAATGGAATGATTTTTGGTGACAAATCTTATTTTGACTCATATTTTGGGAAAATGCTTTTAAATTTGTCAAAAACTCAACAGTACACTGTGGGCAAATTCACTACCCTTTCGGTATGTTTGTAAATTAAACTGCTGTAAAAATGTATCAGATAAATATTTGTTTTTCAATTTCTTTTGCATAAATCTATTAATCAACCTCAGTCCTGATCAAAACTACCAAATGTTTAAAAAAAATTAAAGATTTTAACTCTTTAATTACCAAGTTCATAAATGATGCCACTGATTTGGGAAAAAAACACACAAAATTACATATTTTCAATATAAAAAGTGATTGTGTACTTGATATTTTTTTACCTTTTATCACAGTCTTGGGCATGTCAAAGATTATTAACAAGATTGGCTTTGATGCATTGTTAGTTTTTGTGCAGCATTAGATTTAATTTTTTCTCCCTAATTTGTTGCATTCTTGATTGTAGTTTTCCCTTTTGGGAAGAGGTAAAAAAAATTATTTTTACAGTTGATCACTAGGTGGGACCATTAACCCTTTAGATAGGCCTGTGCAAAAAAAAGGCTTAGTTTCTGGCTTGTATATGGAGTATAACAGCAAATTATAGTGTTTGTGTGTGTGTGAGATTCTTGATTGTTGGTGGTTTTCCCTGTTGGGAAGAGGTAACATTTGTTAATTTTTAGAGTTGATCACTAGGTGGGAACATTAACCCTTTAGATAGGCCTGTGCAAAAAAAGGCTTAGTTTCTGGCTTGTATATAGAGTTATATGGAGTATAATAGCAAATTATAGTGTGTGTGTGTGTGTGAGAGAGAGAGAGAGAGAGAGAGAGAGAGAGAAAGAGAGGGTGTGAGAGAGACCTTTGTGCACTTACCTTGATGTACAGTATCTGAAAAAATCCAAATATGCACCTCATGCTCTCAGAACTACATGGAGTAAACAATAAAAAAAGAAGTGTGTTTATGCACCTGCTGCCTTTTGATGGTGAAAAGTACAGATGGCCTATATGTGAAATGCTCGTCTTTTCTTGATGTTAAAGCCAGTTTAAAACCTTAAAATCCTGAAAAAAAATCTACTTTGCATCAAATTCATGAACATAATGTATTATGAACCAAAATGCAATACCAACTTCAAATAAGCTGCAGCTCACTGGAGGGGTCAAGCTACATAATCATTTCTAAAACTTTGGTACAAGTCAAGCCCTTTCTCGTGTTGCTTGCTGCTCTTCTCACCATTAAATGACCAGCACGATGGCATGCAAGTGTTAATCCACGTACTTTGCTTTTGTTTAGTCTATTCGCTTGTTACAGTAAGTCTGACGTCACGTAGCAGCGCTTCCATGTCCAAACGCTCTATCAGTTACCACGAGAAAACAACAAAAGGTGCTAATATAAACTCACAATGTGATAGAATACTAGCGAAAAAGTTATAATCTTAACCTTTAACTCCATACCGAAGTCCCAGATAGCCAGACAATGAAAAATAAATATAAAAAATATATATAAAAATTATTTGTGTTTAGGACGCTGTGAGCACGGAGACTGTAGTGTATATCGTAAGTTTGAAAGCGTTTAGCTTAAATTATCAATATGAATAAGCAGTGCTCATAAACGGCTGCCGAGGTCATATTCTCAAGTGAAGCGAGTTGAGGCCTGGACCCGGAAACAGCGCTTCTAACGTCATCCCTTAACAACCGAATACTTTCACCACCATTAAAAGGCAGCGGGTGCATAAATACACTTTTGTTTACTCCATATAGTTCTGAGAGCTGAGGTGTACATTTTGATTTTCTGAAATACATCAAGTGCGCAAAGGTCTCTCTCACACACTCTCTCTCTCTCTCTTTCTCTCACACACACACACACACACACACACACACACACACACTCATACACACACAATATAATATGCTGTTATACTCAGGGTTCGAAATGAGGGGGGTCTGGGGGGGTCCTGGACCCTCCATAAGTAATTTTTGGATTTTGGGGGGTCCCCGACAAATATATTTTAACATTAAAAATGATTGTGAAAATTATAGATTTTAGTGACGTTTTGTATTTATAACGGTAATTAATTGATTTCCTAGCACGAGGCAGCAATCAGTGCAGCTATTAGCCGAGTGAGTTCCTATACAGCGTCACAGATTGTTGTGATGCTCCCGCAGACACGTACTAGATGAACGTGGCAAAAAGAGACATCATAAAGAGTGAAATCCTGAATGAAAATCCTGTAAGTGCTTTGATTGTGTTTATATCTCCATAATTGCTTATAGTAAAATATTAGGAGTTCGAGTTCCTATATCAAAAGTTGCATTAACTACAGATACCCAGTGTAATGTAGAAGAGTACGTTTGTCAACGTTTCTTGCTAGCTGTAACTTACGTGTATGAAGCCAAGATCTGCCAGCTAACAGCAGACCTAGCAGCTAGACTAGTTATTCAAAGCTAGCTTAACAACCTAACGTTACTCGTCCAGTTAGTGATTACGAAAGATAACCAGGACTTAATTCAAGTCGGTGAGTTGATTAAAGTGAATGTGATTTGAGCATGACTGCACATGAGAGCTTGGTAAGCAATCTAGGAAGCTAAAATCATTTTCCTTAATTTAGCATCATGCACATGGAGAGAAAAAGAGGAAAAGGAAAGATCACCGACTGTTTTTCAAGTGTAAATTGTGCTTATGTGATAATATGGCTGTTGTCGGGGGAAATTGTAGATATCAGGGATGCAAAAACAACGTGCTTTTCGGCGCCTAGTGTTTCTTTTACTCTCTATGATATCTGCAACCGCATCAAATTCTGCTTTAAAAAACTTCCTGTCAATACAGAACGAAATATGCTGTAGCTTATTTTGCCGTCAATACTGCCGACGTTGTCTTTGCTGTATCTGTAGGCTATATATTGATGTTAAACATCCAAATGTAGACTGTAGTTACGCGCGGGTCGGGGTTTTTTCCAACGCGCAGGTCCCGCTTTTATGAAATTATTTGGCCCGCCCCAGCCTGCCCCGCAAATAAAGTAAAATTTCTTGACCCGCCCCGCGCATCGGGGACATCACGGAAGTTACGTTGCTACTTAGACCTTCGTATCGTAACCTTATTATATTTAATATAGGCTATAGGTAATTGCACTATGATGGTTCGTTCGTGAACAAATCTTTTAGGTGAACGAATCGTTCTCGTTTACGTAATCCACTGACCATAGACAGTAAAAGACTCATTTCTCGTTCAATGAAGTTCCTCCCACAGCAGTGCGCGAGCGCGGCGCTATTAGCAGCGCATGCGCAGCTCGTGAACAGCTCTGTGAACTGTTTCATCCTGTCAAAGAGTTACTCAAGATGTGACGGAGCATGTGACTTGTTGAATGTAGTGAACGAATACGATCTTCTCGTAGGTGAAAGAGTTGAATGAACTGATACATCTCGTTTGTGAACTAAATGAATGAGGGTCAGTCGGCCAAGCATGTAAATCTTGATCAGCAATCAGCAGATATAAAGCGCAGTTATTGGTGCAAATACAGAACATAACTCCACGTTTAATCCCGATAAACCCTCGCGCTTTGTTAATCTGAACAATTTATTTAAACTGTATATTTAATGCGATCATGCACACACTTTAATAAAGCCAAATCAATTTTTGTCACAAGTAAATATGTTCGTTGAGACATTAACATTTAAGACACTCTTTTTCGCCAGCTGCTGGCGTATTTGTGTAATATGAAGAAATGGTCACTGAACGAATCAGTGAATGAATCATTTTGGTGAAAATCAACGAATATCTTGAAAGAATCAAAATTTCCACCACTAAATTCCATGCAACAAAAAAGGATTTTTAAAAATTTAGTTTTTAGTGACCCGCCCTGCAATAAAGTGCCAATTAACCCGCGGGGCGGGTTATGAGATGACCCGCGCATCACTAGTAGACTGGTCTGTCTGTCGGCGCACAGAGCCACACAGTCGCAGACAGAAGTTCGTGAACACCGAATTCCCTTGTCTTTCTTATCGGTGATTGAACGATAAAAAAATGAACGATGTGTTCGAAAAAAGAAGTCAAAGTGTCCGTCTCAACGAGTTTCCCCGTAAACGCAGTCAGAGAAAGAAAACGGATGTGTGTCATTACCATAGACTGTAAAAAATATGGACAAAGCGTCTGTGACGTCACCCATAGACTTTCTGAAGAACGGGTTTGAAGCCGTTTATGGGGGGTACGGGCTGCGCCATCTTGGAAAATCTTGGGAAATCCTAACCCCACCCATCTTCTGACGCAGCGCTCTTCACTCATCTCGCTCTGCAAATTCGGTTATCTCTGTGTATATTTTAGGCAACGAAATATGTTATAAAACACCATACTAATTATTTTCGTTTTCATTAAAAGAAATCTTAAACATTATAGCCACACAAATGTGGTTCAGGCAACGCATATTGATTATATTCAACTACACATAACGTTTGCCTATTTATGAAAAAACTAAATATAAAACACAAACCTGCCTCTTTTCATTTTAAATATAATATAAAAATATTAAACATTTTATGGTCCAGGCAATATGTGCATTTGTACTAAACAACAGATTTTGCAGTAAACAACATTACAGATCATCTTCGTTGTATTAAAATTTAAAATGACAAAACTCAACCCAGTCTCTTTTTGTGAATTTTCAGTTTTATCAATATTAGCCATTATAAAAGTATAAGTAAAAGGTATAAGAAGCTATACAAATAAAGCAAACAATTCAGTTAAACATACAAAGTCAGCGCTCTAGTCTAACCATACATCGGTAAAGTTAAATAGCTTATAAAGTTATGAAACTTCCCCTCAGCCAAAACGATTGCCCAGGGAAAAAATTATAGATTTACGAGACCAAAAATCGCCCATTAGATATACACAAGATGAATTATATCTCATGTTTAACCACTACAGAGACGCCAGAGTTCGCGGCACTGGCGGCAAACTTTAGAAGGTCTAGCCGAGGAAAGACTGCTTCAGGCGGGGTACATGAACGCCGAGCGCCCGGTCATCGCTGGATCAACTGGATAAAATTTTCATAAATCTTTAAATAAACCACAGATTTGAGCTTTAAACAACTACATTCTCGCCTGAAAACCTCTTAAAACTACATTTCATGATACAGAAACAGTAGTATTATATGTCAACTGTATTAAAAAATGGCGCTTCTTGTTGTCATTCTCCGTGGTGCTGCCTTGTCAGCTGTCAATCAAGCTGTCACTCAAAGTTAACCACACCCTTATTGTCATATATTTTATATCTAAATACGATCTAAACTAACGAGTTAGAAAAAAAATCACCCCCCTCACAGTTGTCAGGCACTCGGAAGCTATCGAAAAATACAATAAAAGTCCATGGGACCAACTTGTAAAAACATAAATTTATGCTGTGAAAACGGACATTTTAACATGGGGGCTATGGACATTTGCTCCCTTTTGGGACCTTCCCCCCTGGCGGATTTTCGATGTATTGCAGTTTTTCGCACTTCCGGGTAGGCTTCATTTTCCAGATCAGAATGTTGTTGCTTGGTCATTACCGGTATTAGATACATGCATTCTAGGGATGGGACGAAATACCGTTTGACAAAATATTGCGATACAAAACGTGACGAAACGCATCGAGGTCGAAAAAAATGGATCGCGAAATAAAGATAGATGGCACTGCTGCATGATTTGCGTAGTATATAAATAATTTAGTGTATTATATGTGTGTGTATGTATATGGGGCAGACATACAGTCTATGGTGGCAGGCTGGCAGCACCATCTGCTGATCAAGCAGGGTAAAAAAAACTAACGTCGTCACGTCAAGACAGCGCATGTTGCAACAACAACATTGCAGCCAGCTAACAAATATTAGCATTAGCACCAACTGCCGACCATGGAGTCAAATGAGGTCGAAATTGAGGATGCTAAGCCTGGATACAAGTCATATGTCTGGCAGTATTTTTGGCTTTCTCATTAAAAAAGACAAAGACGGCAATAGAGTAACTGACAAGACTAAGACTGTGTGTAAGCTATGCCATGCTGTCATTCCGTACACCACATCCAACACATCAAACATGAACCACCACCTTCAACGTCACCATAAAAATGTGAAGACGGCCCAGGAGAAAACGAGTCTACCGAAGGGATAGCTGACCATTAAACAAGCGCTGACACCAACTCTATCTCTGTCAAGTCCGCGTGCAAAACAGATAACCAGGCTAATTCATAGCGGACTATATGGCTAACATGGTAGAGAACAGAAAATTCATCCAAATGTTCAATGTGCTGGAGCCCAAGTTTAAGATGCCATGTCGAGGACATTTTTCAGAGAAGGTAATCCCGGAAATTTACAATGAAACCAAACAAAGCGTGAAAGAGTATCTAAAAAATGCCGACTGTGTCGCCCTGATCACCGACAGCTGGACCTCGCGTGCAACACAGAGTTATATAACCATCACGGCAGAAGTCATCAACGAGAAATGGGAGAGAAAAAGCTTTGTGTTGCAAACTCGTGAGCTAAGTGAAAGTCATACTGGTGTTAACATAGCTCACGTGTTGAGAAATGCACTGAGTGAGTGGGAGCTAACAAGGCCACAAACAACCATTGCTTGTGTCACAGACAACGCGAGCAACATGGACATAGCTGTGAGAGAGAGCGGTCTCCACCCTCACATCAAGTACTTCGCGCATGTTGTGAATCTGTCCAGTAAGCGAGGCTTGGCTGTATCCCGCATTGCGCGTCTTCTTGGTCGTGTGCGAAGAATAACTACATTCTTTCACAAGAGCACCATGGCCACCGCCGTCCTGATCAACAAGCAAACCCAGTTAGAGCTGCCTCGGCATAAACTTATCACCGATGTCCAAACCAGGTGGAATAGCACATATGACATGCTGGCGCGCTACCTGGAGCAACAAGCAGCTGTCTCAGCAGTGCTGAGCTGCCCAGGAATCCGAAGGAATGCGAGAGAAATTGACACTCTGGATAACAGTGATATATCAGATGTCGAGGACATAGTGAAACTGCTTAAGCCACTGAAGACAGCCACAACAGTTGTCTGTGATGAAAAAGAGCCCACTGTTTCACTGATAATCCCACTGAAGTTCATGATCGAGCAAAGCATGTCACCAGACGAAAATGACACACAGACCATCGCCAACATGAAAAGCGTCATTCTACTAGACATCTCGGACCGGTACTCTGGGGACTGTAATGACATGCTGCAGGAGTGCACTGCGCTTGACCCACGATTCCGAAGCCTGTCCCATCTGAATGATGAACAACGTGAGTCCGTCTATGCCCGAATACGTGAAAAAGCTTCAGCACTTCATGAGCAGCGCAACCAGGTAGGCTAACTTTTATTGAAAAAAAAAATGAGGTGCCCTGCGCGTGTGTGTAACTCTGTATGTGTAGGCCAGAGCCCGAAAACTTATTTCTCATATTGTTTTTTTGTTTTTTTATTAGTCGATGAGAGAGAGAGAGAGAGTCTCTGTGTGTGTGTGTCTGTGAGAGAGGGAGGGAGGGAGTGAAGGATTGAAAGACAGAAATGTTTGATCTAGTTTTTATTTTTTTCAGACCGGTGACATAGATGAAAGAACCACTAGGGCCAGTGCTTCAACATCAGGGGCAGCAGCAGAGCAGGCCAGGGTCATGGTTGAGGCAGCACAGGGAGCAGAGCAGAGCCAGGAAGAGCCAGTGGAAGGAGAAAGGCAGATGCAGGACGTGACACAGCCTCCCCCACCAAAAAAGACAGCGTTAGAAGATCTCCTTGGGAGCTCCTACACTACTGTTGTTGAGACAGTGCAGTCCAGCAGAGGGATTGAAATGGAGATACTCTCCTACAGAAATGGGATTCCTATCCCACTCAACAGTAGTCCACTTGAGTGGTGGAAAGTTAATGCATATGCTTACCCCATACTTGCCCCCCTGGCCAAAGCCTACCTTTGCATTCCTGCTACGTCAGTGCCCAGTGAGCGTGTCTTTTCCACAGCAGGAGACATTGTGTCTGCTCAAAGATCACTGATTACACCAGAACATGTTGATATGTTAGTTTTTTTTGAAGAAGAACCAGTCCTGAGATAACTTAACCTAGGATTAGAGCAGCACTAAGGGAGTGTTCTTGTTTGTGTTTGGCCAGTTATGCCTTGTGTTTCCCTGTGTGCAGTAATATTTTTTTATTTTTTTTTTATATCATATCGTGATGTATCGTATCGTGACCCTGGCATATCGAGGTGCATCATATCGTGAGTTTAAGTGTATCGTCCCATCCCTAATTTCATCTTAAAGGAACAGCAACCCAATATACCTGCAGCTGTTTGTGTCACCAAAGTTAATCAAACAACAAAAGAGAAAAAGAAAATACACTTTTGTAGCTAAAGATGAACTGTATTAATTATATGAATCATATTTAATGTATACATTGAATGCAGTGTTATTTTACATTTGATTATTCGATTTCTGTTACTTAATACAGTTAATTTACCTGAAAAACCAAAAGCACTGCTTTATTTCACATGTATTTTTGTTCTATTGCATCTATATATGCTTGTGTTTATTATTTTCTATGCAGAGGCACTAGGCCTGCCCTACAAAATTACCCCAATCATCCTAGAACTTTACAAAAAGAGCTACTCAAATCATCAGGTGAAATTGTTTTTGTGAAGTATTGGAAGGAGTATTAAAGCAAGAAGCAGTGATAGATAGTTTTTCAGAATTTCATTTTACTCTGTGTCTATATGGGTGGGCCGGGGGTGTAAGTATCTAGATATTTGCAGCGGGGCGAGGGCTTCGATTACCTCTCTCTTTTTTGATCATACATTTGTTTGCTAATTAATAAAATTTTAGGGGACCCCCCAAGAGTCCCAAGTCATTTCGAACCCTGGTTATACTCCATATAGCTTCATATACAAGTCAGAAACTAAGCTTTCTTTGCACAGGCCTATCTAAAGGGTTAATGGTCCCATCTAGTGATCAACTGTAAAAATAACAAATGTTACCTGTTCCCAAAAGGGAAAACCACCAACAATCAAGAATCTCACACACACACAAACACTATAATTTGCTGTTATACTCCATATAACTCCATATACAAGCCAGAAACTAAGCCTTTTTTTGCACAGGCCTATCTAAAGGGTTAATGGTCCCACCTAGTGATCAACTGTAAAAATAACAAATTTGACCTCTTCCCAAAAGGGAAAACCACAATCAAGAATGCATGATAATATGGTGTAATGGCTTTGCAATCAAAAAATGTCGTTATAATGGAAGTCAATGGGGCAAAAACAGCCACCAACAACAAATTAGGGAGAAAAAAATTAAATCTAATGCTGCACAAAAACTAAAAATGCATCAAAACTAATGTTGCTACTAATCTTTGAAATGCCCAAGACTGTTATAAAAAGTAAAAAAAATCCAGCTAAAATTACTTTTATATTGAAAATAAGTCATTTTGTGTGTTTTTTCCCCCCAAATCAGTGACATAATTTATGAACTTGGCAATTAAAGAGTTAAAATCTTGGATTTTTTAAAAACATTTGGTAGTTTTGATCAGGACTGAAGTTGATTAACAGATTTATGCAAAATAAATAGAAAAAAAAATAATGAATCTGATACATTTTTATAGCAGTTTAATTGAGTGGATGTTTTCATCCCGAACATACCGAAAGGGTAGTGAATTTGAACAATCCACAAGGGTTAAAATGCACGTATTGTCAATCAATGAAATATATTATAACTATCATTGCCTGTTGATTTAAAGCCTTAAATTTGGAATGTGTAATGTCTGTGCCAATAGTGGCAACAATATGAAATACAAAATTAGATAGATCTTTACATGCTTCTTGATGCTACACAAGCATTGCTAGCATGTGCTGTTGCTATGGGTGTCTGGGTGGTTTCTACAGTCAAACAATCATAAACATAATATACATGTATCTTTGAAAAAAATTTTTTTAAATAGAATTGTTTATTGTAACAAAATTTTTCTTATTTTAAATAAACACTGTTCTTTTGAACTATTGATTTATCAAAAAATCCTGAAAAAAGTCTGACAGGTCCCCCTCAAAAATAACACTGATAATAAATCAGCATATTATAATGATTTCTGAAGGATCATGTGACATGATGCTGAAAATTCAGATTTACTTCACAGGAATAAATTACATTTTAAAGTATTTTAAAATAGAAAACTTTTCTTTTAAATTTCAATAACATTTCACAAAAGTATTATTATTATTTATTTATTTTGATCAAATAAATGCAGCCTTGATGAGCATAAGAATCTACTTTGAAAAACATTAAAAAATCTTAGTGATCACAAACATTTGAACAGCAGTGTTTAAGTTTCGTTTTAATTTTATCACATTTAATTTTAGTACTTCAACTTAAAACTGACATTTTTCAACTAACATCTATACATTACTTTTTGAATTAGTCTGTATTTTCATATTTTTAAGTTTTTCATTTCATAAGTTTAGTTTAAATTTGAGTAATATGATGTGCTTTGTAGTATTCATTACTTTGTTGATATACTGTACACACACACACACACACACACACACACACTTCTATTCCTATTTATATTGTTTCGGTTTAAATTTTAGTACTTCAGTTTCAACTTATTTGAGGAAACAATTTCCAGTTTTCATTGTTTTACACCAAATTTATCAACTAATAATAATACTTTAACTAACAAATGTGACTTTAGATAGTTTTGGTTAACAATATATGGTTCACCTGAATGTTTCATTGCCCAGTTTTCTAACGTTACTGCCACAATTGTTACTGTTACTGCTTTCTAACGTAAAGCCACAATTCAATCAGCTTTACCCACTTTATGAATTAGTGTTCATAAACTAGGTATGTACACTTTTTACAGTACCCAAGGTGGGCAGAGGGTCAACTATTTGTGCAATTCCATTAGATGCTGAAGCAATTTTACACTTAACCTTTGACATCCAACACCCCCAACAGTAATAAATCTCCAAACCTCCCTCCTGTTCAATGCTTTTCCAGCTCACCTGGTCATGCCCTCCTGACACACACAGGTCAGAGGTAAGGCTGACGACACAGTTGATGGCATCTGTGTGAGCGGGTTCATACTGCACTACCTGGTGCACAGGTGCGAGCTCCGCCCCCTCTTTGGCCCTGCCAACAATACAGCCTCAATAATCAAATCCAACACAACCAAAACATTGTTACTCATCATATCTCACTTGTAAAGGTCTGAGCGCTGCCGAAACTTGCTCTGTAGTTTCCCCATGCCTGTATGGGCGTCTAATCACCCGATATCAGGAGGTCTCACTCATCTCTCCACAGCACAGGCCATCTTCAGACTCTTTTGGGATCTGGAAGAATTAAGAGTTTTTTTTACACATTGATGAAGACGTCAAGTCCCTGGGAACCTCACAAGGGAGCTATTACCTGCCAAGAACAGATGCTAATGTTGTGTCTCTAGCATAAGCTGGTAATCAGTTATGTACTGGGTTCAGTTATGTATGGACACAGCTTGCTTCTGAGAGCTACAGGAAGACAAGGAGGGCGACCTGAATCCTATTAAGTGCATTAGTGCCTCATCGCATTAGGTAACAGGTAAGATGCAATATGGCAATATTTGGCCAAACCAATATCTCCATCTCCTGCAATAAACCTTCAGATATGAAAAAAGCTATTCAGAGAGACACAGAGATAGAGAGGGAGGGGGGGGGGGGGTGTACCTGTGCATAATGCATTGATCTGTTGAAAGTAAATCAGAGAGAACTGCATGAAAAGCATGCAACATCGCTTTTAATCCATGCATCTGCTATTAAACTACACGAGACACTTCTAGACCCATTTTAAATGCAGTAAAGTTCTTGACACCAAAAAAACAAAACTTACCGTCCCAATTCTTAAGACGCTTAGCCGGGTATCAATGTCAGTGTGTCGGTGTTATTGTGAAGGGCTCGCATGTGTGCTTGTTATGTCGGAGCTTGCAGAAAATACGTGAACGAGGGATTTATGGCGCATCGTGATCCGTCTCGCCGGTAAATCTTCCGCAGCTCTTCGAGTTCATCATCTCCATGAGAGACGCTTTCGCTGTTACCAGGCACGGAGGTCACGTGAGAGCACAGGAGGCGGGGCGTCAGGTCACATGGAGCTTCTGAACAAAATACATATAAATTTAGCAAAGCAAACAAAAAATAAACAGTAAACGAAACTAAACTAAGCTAAACAAATTAAATTAAATTATATAATTAAAATCCACATTTTTTATATTTATACAGATATACATAGTATATAATAGATATATCTTACATTAAAAATAAGTCAAATAACTTGTCTATTCCATCAATTATTTATTTTTAAACAACATATATGTCTTCTCAGCTTTGTTGTTGTTCTTTAAAGATATTAAAGAATAAAAAATGTTTAAGGCCGTGGAAAATAGTGTAAAGTTAATTCAAATTAAGCTAAAGAAAATATGTGAAAATGTGTTTAGGGACAAAACACATGTTAATGTCGTTGTAAAAAGTAAACACGTGCCCTATATTCAACAAGAATTAATAACTTTAAAATTAAAAAAAAAAAAAAAATAAATAAACAAAAACTCCCATTTCTGCACGGTGCAATATTGTTGTGCAATGTAATTTTAGGTTTTTAGGCCATTTTTTGTCCATACTAGAAAAAAAATTCTTCAATACTTAAGGCAAAGGGGAGTTAAGCACTTAACTATTTTAACACAAGTATATAATTTGCTTGTTTGTATAATAAGTTACTAATAATTGTATATTATATTATATTAAAAATAATATTACGATTATTTGAAGTAATAGTAGTATATTCCTGACAATGCTGCAAAGTTTTTTTTTTTTTTTTAAGTTAATACTAAAAACATTTTTTTCTAGACTAATTTCTATTTGAAGATCTGCCCTCTTGTGGTCAATGAAGGCATGGCTACTCTCACCAAAACTAGGCCAGTGGTTTAGGGATTACAGAATATCTGAGATGTGAAGCAACACAAGATTTCCTTCTGTCTCAAGCATTTGAGATAATCATCGATATAGCATGAGCTTACCGTTTACCATACTTTAGACTTTAAATGTGCATTATTATTATTATTATTATTATTATTTTCATAAAATGATGATACTGGTGTGGTCAGAGGCTTCCAAACTGGTCAAGTTCCCTATGAATCAGAAAGAGGCTTATGGGCGCTGCAGATCACTTGACTGAAACAGCAACAATGTGCTCTTTGTGATCAAAGGGCAAACAATATAATGCTTGATATAGTTGAATAAATATTTCTACTCACAAAGAACAGCCAACTAGCATTAAGTATTTCATTAGTCATCATAATAAATAACTGTTAGAGGACAATATATTATATGCAAAATTCTGAATTTGTGCCTAAGGTAATTGTAAAGTGGTGGTCAACTGGAGCTTATGATTACACTAATGACTGCACACAGACCTACTGCCCTTCAAAGTTAATCTTTGTAGTGAGACCTAGAAAGCACCATGGAATAACTCAGTTCTTGATCACTCTGAACTTTAAATGTTGCTCTAAATGAATTAACTTAAAATGAATAGCCAAGAAGAGTCTCAGACTTTGAGAAGAAAGGTAAGCTTTCAATTGACTTTTGAATTTATGGTCCACAACAAAGGCTCTCCATATGCATTATCCACAGGACTGAACATGGAAATCAAATGACATGCATGTGTTAAAAGAGAAAAAATATCCTAAAGACACTCTACAGAGCTTCTCAGTGAGGGAAATTCATCCTGAATTAACTCTGAACCCATGCAGTTTTCACTGCTTGTGCTGAACAAGAGCATGATTGTATTTCTGCTGGTATATCTGTTATGCACCTTGTCTAGAGCACTAAGAGCAGTTCTGTCCTTGGATGAGTTCGCATTTCAGAGACAGTCTGAATCCATAATTAAGAGGCGTTTGGAATATTAAATTAAAATTTCCAAATATTTTCAACGGGTTTCAAAAATGGGCAAAGACAGGCGGGAGCTTAAGGAAGATCACCCTTTACTTAAAGACTTCAGAGAACCAGCTCAACAAATAAAGGTATATGATAAAATAAAATCAATTACTTTTTTATGAAATATATTTGTAAAAATACTATTAAATATTGTTATTGTTACCAAATTATTAAATTGCTTTTTATTATGTAAAAAATATTTAAAATTGTTTTTATTAAACTATTTATTACTATTAGGTTATAATGTACTATTCTGCATAGCAATAATGAACAGTGATGGACAGAACATAAAGCTGATTTAAATATTCTATTTTCGAAGTCTTGCATATTACATTATGTTTTAGCAGATTTATTGTAATTTTTATATTTGCATTTATGACATATTTTCACAACTCTTCACTGTTCTGTTGTTACCCCGATACTCTAAATATTAGCTGTTAATGATGAGCTGAAATCAGAATCACTTCTGAACATGGCTTTTGTACTCTGTTAACGGCAGGTTCCCAGTAAGTCTCTTCTTCTGGCTGTCTGGGCAGCTGGGATCGGGGGAACGTTTCAATGTGGGTACAATATATCTATCATAAACGCACCTACCAAGGTAAGACGTATGCATTAGCGTGATTATTCTCATCACTTATGCCGTTTGTGTTTACATCTACAGCAACATGCATTAGTCAGATTCAGTACAGCATGCATGTGTGTGATGTATGAGTTATTATTGCAGTAGCCCATCAGACTAAAAGTCACATGAAATTTGTAGTTAATATATCTCACGGATTTTGGTTCCTTTCACATTTTTGATTTTTGAATGTGACAAAAAGTACTGAATCCATTTGTGTGTGTGTGTGTGTATACAGGCAAGACTAATTTTAACTACTGTAAGAGGTATCACTAATACATTAAGAAATTGTTTTGTATCACTGAAATGTTAAGCCTTAATAATACTTTAAAGTCTGTCTACAGATGCACATTTTGGATGTTTTCTTTCCAGTAGTAACCTTTATGCATGCAAAAAACATGCCAAAAGCTTAAAACTGACCAGTGCATGAAAAAACACACTGGTTTTGGCTTAAGTGTCTGTTCTGCCTTAATTGCTAACCCAGGTTAACCTCAATTTTCATGCTTTATCTTAGATTAGTAACTGACCTACTAAGATTTGCTTTCTTCTGTGGGATATAAATGAAGATCATTTGTGTCTCAGTGTTCTGTTTGTGTTATTATTCATCAAGTTAAAGCACCCTTTCCTTTCATGCCAGGCAATATTTATTCTCTTTACTTGTGTGTTTCCTCTCAGGCTGTACAGAACTTCATTAATCAGACATGGACTGAGCGCTACAACACTGAAATCTCCACCCAAGTGCTCACACTCCTCTGGTCCACCATAGTGTCCATATTCACTCTCGGTGGACTTGTGGGAACGTCTGTGGGGGGAACTCTGGCCATTAGATTCGGAAGGTGAATTCCAGCCAAAAATACTGTACAGAACATATTTGAATGATGTGAGCAAATGTAGAAGGCACATCAAATGTAAAGTTTTTAGGGATGTCACAGCCCTGTTTAAATGAATTTCTAATCCTTTTTTTCAGGAAAGGGACACTACTGTTCAACAACACCTTTGCTCTGTTGGCTGCTTTCTTCATGGGCTTGAGTTATCCCTCCAGCTCTTTTGAGCTTTTAATCGTTGGCCGCTTCTTGACGGGAGTAAATGCAGGTATCTCAAGTTTTCAAGAAAAGTAGTGATGGTTGATCAGTTTTCTATTAGTATTCAGTAAACATTGCAGAAATATCCAAAAGTTTTTATTTTTTAAAGAAATTAGTTCATTTTATTCCTCAAGAATGCTTTAAAGTGATCAAAATTATATTATTAGAATGATTTATTATTCTGTTTCAGATCTGAACTTTCTACTCACTATTCTATTCAAAGAATCCTGAAGAAAATGCATCACAGTTTCCACAATAAAAGCACTGTCTTCAGCATCTCTAATAATAATGAAGAATAAGAAATGTTTCTTGAGCAGCAAGTTAGCATATTAGATATGATATATTAGAATGATTTCTGAAGGATAATTTGACTGAAGACTGAAGTAAATCAGCTTAACTACCTTTGAATCATAACAAGGAATAAAAATAAGGTCTATATATATAAAGAAAAGGTACAAAAGCACATATATTTTAAAATAATAATTTACCATGCTCACAAATACTGATTTTTTAATTTATTAAATTTGTTTCTAATATTTGCACAACTCTGTTAAACCCAAAAAAAAAAAAAAATAATAATAATATACATATATAATATAATATAATATAATATAATATAATATAATATAATATAATATAATATAATATAATATAATATAATATAATTACTTTTTTTTATTTTTATAATTTTTTGGGATAATCAGTGCAAAAGAAAAAAACTTCACCTGAAACAAATAAATGTAAAGCAGTTTCATGGTAGTTAATGCATTTTATTATTTCTGTAATGGATACAATTTGTTGCTGCCTTTAAGATAAATTGCATGTGCTTTTCCTCAATGAGAAGCCTTCTGAATCAAGTAACAAAACATTATAAGTGTATGTTTGTGATCTCATATCTGACATCTTATTTAAAATAACAGGTATCGCAATATGTGTGCAGCCGCTGTATATTGGTGAGATCGCACCGAGAGCTCTGCGTGGTGCCTTGGCGATGGGAACTTCCATTTTCATCACCGGAGGGATCCTAACAGGACAAGTGATTGGCCTCAAGTAAGAAAAAAGGCAGTCATTCTTCATATAAAGAATTTGAGGAGGGACAACTCGTTCAAGCTCAACACAATGAAAAGCATGTAGAATAAAATAGTTTCTTCTTATGGCATGTCTGATGACATTTATAAAGATGTCAGTAAAGATGTTAAGACTCATGTTTTGTGTGTTTGTGTGTGTGTCAGTGAGCTGTTAGGTAAGGAGGAGTACTGGCCCATCCTCTTGTCCACCGTCTGTATTCCAGCCATAATGCAGCTGTTGACTCTTCCCTGGTTCCCCGAGAGCCCTCGCTACCTGCTCATCGACCGCGGAGATGATGGCGCCTGCCAAAAGGGTACAGCCTGGTTTTATAGCTATGTTGCACAATTGTTTAAAAAAATGATTTGTTGTAACGCTAGTAGGATGTGGTTGGATAATACACATTTTTAAAGGTTATGATAAAACTTAGACTTTGAATTCCCTGAATCCTATTTCTCTCTTTGCTGTCCTTTATATTCTATTTTATTTTATTTTGGATTGCTGACATCAGTTAAAATACACTATTATTGAAACATTTGGGGTTGGCAGCTCATTTCTTCTTCTTCTTAATGTTAAAGACATAAAAGTCTTGTGGAGAGTGTAACTGCTATTCTTTTCATGATTTCTTGAATAGAAGCAGTGTTGCCAGATTGGAAATGTCCAAGTATCGTACCAGAAGTTCAAAATTATCGTATTTGGAAGAAAATTATCGTACATGAGTCAAAAGAGTTATTTATCTATTCTAAACCAACAACATTTTGACACGACCTGCAAATTACCATAATAGATAACAAGGCTTATTGTTGGACGGAAGCAGTGAGACAAAATACTATCCCTTTATTTTCAGTAACTGTCTGCGACGCGGCGCATATTAAAACATATTAAAATGATTTTTAACACTTGCTTTGTCGTGTCCAGTGAAGAAGGAATTTAGCTGTTGCTGCATGGTGCAGTTAACTCCACATCTGGGCCGCTGTCACCGGAAGACTGCGTGTTGCCAGATGTTGAAGGGTTAAAGCAGGGCACTCTCCTGCATTCTTAACACACCCTCATGCACACGAACGCATTTAGAGTGTCTGTAATGAGCCGATTTCATGTATGAGAAAAGAAGCCCTATGTCTGCAACTACCATCATTTAAATTTTCATAAAATTCTGAGATTATCGTACATTACGGGATTTTTTTAATTGTTGATCGTACATCGTACAGAGGTAAAAATTATCGTATTTGTACAAATACGATAATTATCGTACGTCTGGCAACACTGAATAGAAGAGTGAATACAAAGCTAAAAAAAACAGCAATATTTTACTACAATCTCTGTTAAAAATGCCTATATTTAATATTTAGTGATACATGAAGTTCAAAAGACCAGCATTTATAAGATGTAATCTTTTGTAACACCTTAAATGTCTTTCCTGTCACTTGATTTATTTAATTCATCCTTGTCGAGTAAAAAAATTTACATTTATTTGAAAAGAAAATCTTACTAAATAAGTACACAAACTAGACTGAGTTGGAAACATACACATTTATGCATTTAGGCTATTTTAATTTTACTGTAAAAGCTATGTGATGAATATATAACAGTCTACAGAAAACAGCAGATTGAAATATAAACTGTCCATCTGAAATTTCTGCACATTTTCTTAAAAAAAAAAAAATACAATATGCCTTATGTAATAATTCAGATTTTTTATTTTTTTTATTTTAATAAATAAATTCATGAAGATAAAATAATTAATCAACAACCCTCCATGAAAATGTTCATTGTTTCCTGCTTGATTTTCGGGCAAGTATAAGATCACGAGTCACATTTAAACTCACGATTCCACTGAAAGAAAGATGCTGCATATAACTGTAACCACAAAATCAGATTGTTTAAAGACTGAGGCGTAAAATCTCATTGGAATGAACACACTTGAATGGATGTCATAATGTGAGCACCCTGTAGGGAGCTAAATCCAACCCGTTGAGCCGTAACCAACAACAAGAGTGAGGAGAAGAGAATCTAGCGAGTAAAGGAATGTTATGCCCTTTCTTTCAGCTCTAATGTGGTTCCATGGCCTGGATAAGTACCACGGAGAAAAGGAGGACATAGAGAGAGAGAGGGTCAGTGCGGTTGGTATTAAACCCAAAAAGCCCTGGGAGCTTTTTACAGACACCAGTCTTCGCTGGCAGCTCCTGACCCTTTTTGTGATCCACACGTCCCAGCAACTCAACGGCATTAATGCGGTGTGTATCTCACCCAGACAGCAGGAAACAACATCACATCAGTGTCTTGGATTAACTTTGACTGCTGATGTGTGCACTATTAAAACCACAAAACACCCCCTCCCTTCAAAATGCCATGTGATGCCATGTGATCGTGACCTGCTGTGCTTTAAATCCTGATCTTTTCATGAGCATCTCATGTATCTCCTACTGTAAGTATAATGGCATGAAAGTGAGTTTGCACACATGCATAAAAGCTTTCATTGAGTGTCATGTGAGATACAACAGTAGAACTGTAAAGCCAATGAATGGTGAACCACTGAAATGTCACTAATGTGACCGCACCTAAGAAAACATTTTATAACGTTGTGTTTGCAATTATTTTTGCTAATAAGTGACTAATTCTGAAAACTCGTCATTAGTTCCAGTTCATTTTGTCTGCATCCTTTCTTTCTGTTACTGTTATTTGTTAGCCTGCTATCTATAGCCAGTAGCTATTGAAAGAAAAATTATATATATATATATGTATTTATTATTATTATTATTCTTTTTAATTTTGGTTTGACATGGTACCCTACAGTTTTGCAAAGAGAACCATTCGGTCCAATGATGGAAACGAGTCTTTGTGTTAAGTTTTATCTACACTGTGCAAATTCTACACAAATTTCAGATCTCATGTACACCAATGCCAATATATTAACAGTTAATTTGCAAAAAACAATAACTATTTAACATTTAACAATTTTTAAAAATCATGTTTTTTTCATTGTGCATTCCAATTAATCTCAATCCACATTCAGTTGGGCTATTTTGATTAGGTAAAAAATAACAACAAAACAAATACAGCTAACTAACACAATAAAACTCAATAAAAACATGATGACATAATAAAAAACATGATATTTGACAATTAAAAAAATCTGAGTTATCTGTTTTTGCAAATAAACTCTTCATATGTATGTGTCTTTTCCCTTAGATTTATTTCTATGCAGACTATGTGTTCAACCAGGCTGGGATTCCAGCTGCCAAGATTCCGTACGCTACGGTGGGAACTGGAGCTTGTGAGTGTATCACCGCACTGACATGTGTAAGTCTGGAATTTTTCTCAGAATGCATGATACAGAGCATAGAAATAAAGCAAGTATTATAATACAGGTTAATGCTATAATTGGTGGTCTATTGGTACTGTAGATCAGGCGTGGGCAAACTCAGTCCAACATAAAGTTGTTAAGCCAATGCCTGCGGATGATAAAGACGTGTTCCACTTAGCTAGATCACACCTAAACCCAGTTTTTGAAAGGTTAAAAAGTGTCTTTATCCAGCTTCAGTCAGTTGAGTGTTGGTTCAGATTCAGTCCTGTATAACCGTGTAAAGCTTATCAATTATGAAGCAAGTTCAGTTCAGCTGTAGGCTCTGCAGAAGACAGTAATGTCATTATTCAGCTTGAGTCTGTTCACAGATGATTCAAACTGATGTTTGTGTGTTTCAGGGTCTTCTGATCGAATCTCTGGGACGAAGAGCTCTGATTATAGGTGGATACTCTCTCATGAGCGTGTGCTGTGTCTGTTTCACAATCACCTTCACTTTTCAGGTCTAGTGACCTAATACCTGCTGTTTTTCCCCCTCGCAATATTCATTTTGTGCACTGTGCCAATATTTTATTATCATGTCGCTAGTGAATAAACTAGAAATCATGCTTATACGGTTATGTTGAAACATGGCCTACAGTTTGTGATCTTAATTTTCAAACATTTAAATGTATGCAGATTTACTGATGTTTGTTTGGTGTTTCTCCTCACAGGAGTCAAGTCCTTGGGTTCCTTACCTTAGTATGATTTGTGTTTTTGCCTTCATTCTCAGTTTTGGCCTTGGACCAGGTGAATGAATGAGTAAAAAAGAAAGAAAGCAAAGAAGGGAGATTACAGTGCATGCATGTTTTAACAGTAAAGTAATAGATCACTCAAAAATAAGAATTGGTTGAAAAAGTGCTCACCCTCGGGCCAGCCAAGATGAGTTTGTTTCTTCATTGGAACAGATCTGCAGAATTGTGGCATTACATTACTTGCTTACCAGTGGAACCTCTGCAGTGAATGGGTGCCGTCAGAATGAAAGTCCAAACAGCTGATGAAAACAAAACAATAATCCATAAATAATCCACCACGCCACTCCATTCCATCAATTAACATCTTGTGAAGCAAAAAGCTGCACATTTGTAAAAAACAAACAAACCCATCATTAAGACGCTTATAACTTCAAAATGTTATATGTCTATATTGCTTTTTCCAGTGAAAACGTCATATGAATCAGGAGAGAAATATGCACAGATCAAGCAGTTTAATCTATTAAAATTCCTTAATGATAGATTTGTTTCTTAAAAAACAAGCAGTTGAAAACAAGCAGGTTTTTATCAGCTGTTTGGACTCTCATTCTGACGGCACCCATTCACTGCAGATGGTACACTGTTGAGCAAGTGATGTAATGATACAGTTTTCCAAATCTGTCCCGATGAAGAAATACATTTTTGGATTCCCTGAGGGTGAGTAAATTTTCATTTTTGGGTGAACTATTCCTTTGATAAGAACTCATCTATATCCAGATTTTTATATTGGTACACACTGATTTAGTTTGATCAGTAATATCAATGTGCTTTTTTTGTGCTGTAGGTGGTGTGACAAATATTTTAACAACAGAGATGTTTACCCAAACCGATCGGCCTGCTGCGTACATGATGGGCGGATCTATCAACTGGATCGCTTTCTTCTTCATTGGCATGATCTTTCCATTTATTGTGGTATATATGAGCACATTCTTTCCCTTTTATTGAGATATGGTTACTCAGTTTTTGATTATTTAGAATTTCACAAAGCAGTTGTATTTCTCCAAGATCCAGGACCTTATTTACTGTGCAGATTCTGTAAAAACATTCCAATGATGACATTTGTTAATAACTTTTGGATGAGAGTTATCAAAAACAGAGTGGAATTGAAATGTTTTGTTTTTAACAAACTTCTCTTTCTCAATTTCTCGCAGAGTGGACTAAAGCAGTACTGCTTCCTTGTTTTCCTCGTTGTCTGTTGCTTGGTGGCGACTTACATCTTCTTTGTGGTCCCTGAGACCAAGAACAAGACCTTTCTGGAGATTCAGAGTGAGTTTCATTATAGAAAGAAGCTCATTGCTGTCAGTGGTACTGAAGGCCCTCTACTGTCCACACCGATGTAAAACACACGATACATTTACAAAGCACTGTATTTTAAAGGGCTTTATTATGTATGTGTACTTATGTATGAATGTGCTAAAAATACCTAGAAATGTAAATCCAGAAAATATCTATAATGTCTCATTTGTGAGACAGACACTGCACTACATCATGTGCCTTCAAAATGAATACGGCCTTTTACAGCAGGGAAAGTCACATGATGGCAGGGACTTTCAATAGCCTAGTATTACATCTTGGATGTGTTTTATACAAATGAACAAAAAAAAAGTACGGTTTTGAATCAGTGTACTTGTATGATACTGGTTTCTGAAATTAATTTTACCAATACCATATTATAATCTTAAGCAAGAAACATTTAATGAAATCATACAATTAATCATACTTGAATTTATTTGAATGTCAGCAACAGTTTTGTCAATAAAGGAAATGTTTACAAAACACAATTGTTTGTATCTTTCACACACAGTCAGGTATTTCTTATTCTTAACATTCTCAAAGTTTGCAGATCCTTTACAAGCACTAATTCACTGCGTGAATCAATCTTGAATTCGCTATATTTTAAAGTCAACAAACATTTTGAGAAAATTATTGTTCAAGTACAATTTTTTTTTTTCACAGTGTATAATGATAGTTTTTCACAGTTCTTTTCACAGCATATTTATTCTTAACATCCGTAACATATTGTAAAGGCTTTCTCTATCTCTATATATACATATATATTTAAGAACGTTCCACACAGTGTCATTATTCAGACGTAAATTATTATGCAGTACTATCATTCAAAGGGCAGCTGAATCCACGTACAACGCATTCACGTGGTATGTGTTGTTTTTCTCAATGCTGATACGGATCTACCAATCACTGTCGTTTACATTTACAATGTTTTTTCAAATATATAATCTAATAGAGATGACAAAATTGCGTAATGCTTATACATATTGTTTTCCAGTTAAAAATAATTGAGATTCATATATTTAAAGTAACATTTTATTTAGTTTTCATCTGCCTCGAGACAAACATTTTTTAAAGCGTTTTTCGCGCTTGTGAGCCTCTATCCGCCCGCTGCAGCAGGAAGAAACCTTTGTGACAGCTTGTGATTGGACTATCCACCAGTGACACTTGTCAACGCAGGAATACATGTTGTTTCTGTCAGTTGACTATGGCTGGCAGACAGGCAGTGAAAGCGTACTTGGATCTCTTGTCGCAGCCATGCAGGGCTGTACTTATATTCCTTAAACACAACAGAATACCACATACGGTGGAACTCATTGCGTTACGAAAAGGTGAGCAACATTGTAATGAGTGTGTTGTTCAGAGCAGGCAGTGCAGTGTGCACTTGTAAAGTCTGTACAAAGACTGTACAAAGGTTACATAGCCCTAGCTGTCTATATTTATTTCAGAATATTGTATGCTTTTTATTATTTGAACTTCATCCTTCACAACTTTAATGCCCTTAAACATGAAACTATAGTATGGGGCGCCCTTTGTAAAGTGGCTCACGCTGAAAATAACAGCAACATTTTGTCACATTTAGCTTCAAACAATGTTAAAAAAACCGGTATGAATTTTTTGACGGTCACTTTTTAGCACATTTATAGCAATATTTGTCAACTTAGAGATATTTTAAATATTTAAATATAAATATTAAATGTTACACCTAAATGTTAAATGTTAAATCTAAATGCTAAATCTAAATGTTAAATCTAAATCTAAATCTAAATGTTAAATCTAAATCAAAATGTTAAATCTAAATGTTGATCTAAATCTAAATGTAAAATCTAAATGTTAAATCTAAATCTAAATGTAAATGTAAATGTAAATGTAAATGTTAAATCTAAATCTAAATGTAAATGTAAATGTAAATGTAAAATCTAAATGTTAAATCTAAATCTAAATGTAAATGTAAATGTAAATGTAAAATCTAAATGTTAAATCTAAATGTTAAATCTAAATCTAAATGTAAAATCTAAATGTTAAATCTAAATCTAAATCTAAATGTTGAATCTAAATGTTTCGGTTGAAACTAAATATTTAGCTAATATGCAAATTCAAAATGCAGGAAGTGCCAAAATAATAGCTTGATGAAGTCAGTGTGTGTTTATAGCATCATGTCAAATAAGTAACGAATAAAAACCATCTCATCCGAGGAAATTGACTCTTGGACATGGATTATCGTGATAATGACTACCTAAAATAATAAACACGTTTGGAGAAACTGTATTTGAAGAGTAGGCTAGTGTCACTTTTATGAAAAGGTTCACATGCTTAAACGCCAGCAAGAGCCTATGCTCTCAGCTAATGCCCATTCATTGGACATTTTGAACGACAGTAGCGTCAATAGTTACCGTACCTGGTCAGGGGCGGGCGGGGAAATAGGCTCTTGCGGCCATTTAAGCATGCGAACATGACAGAGAGTGATGACATTATGAGTGATACAGTCTATGGTGAGGACATAACATTCAGTCAAAGTGAGACCCCTCGTGGCTGGCTATTATGGCTACAGGTCATCATAAGCCCCACACTTTTCATAAAAGTGACACTAGCCTACTCTTCAAATACAGTTTCTCCAAACGTGTTTATTATTTTAGGTACCGTATTTTTCGGACTATAAGTCGCACCTGAGTATAAGTCGCATCAGTCCAAATTACGTCATGATGAGGAAAAAAACATATATAAGTCGCACTGGACTATAAGTAGCATTTATTTAGAACCATGAACCAAGAGAAAACATTACCGTCTACAGCCGCGAGAGGGCGCTATATGCTGCTTAGTTTGTAGGTGTACGTCTGCAGACTGCAAGACAGGGGCATAACTTGAAGTTGTCGAAATCTCACAGAATCAAGCGAGATGTCAAAACGATAAGTTGTTGGCAATATGACCGCTTTCACAGAGGGCACAGAGTAGAATATTGATTACGTTTTTTAAGGGAAGCAGGGGTTTTAGGCAGAATTTGATGCATAAGGTGTGCAGGGTTTCCCATACATTCATTAATTTGTGGCGGCCCGCCACAATATCAACGCTGACCGCCACGGATTGATTCAGATTTTTAAACTATTTAATATGGGTACAATTGTATTTTATTGTAGAGCTGCGCGCTGCTTGCTCCCTCCCTCTCACAAACTGACAACGGAGGCACGCACGACTAGACCCTCCTCTTCGAACACGATCTGAATCAAAACATGACCATGCGTTAGTTTGAGGACGGATTGTTGCCGGTGCTTAATGCTTATTCCCCCAGCGAAGATTCCAGAATCAATCCGGAGTTGAATGGTTAGTAATGAACACTGTTGCTCAACATAACTCTGAGAAG
The DNA here is from genome assembly GCF_963082965.1 of Carassius carassius. NCBI lineage: Eukaryota > Metazoa > Chordata > Actinopteri > Cypriniformes > Cyprinidae > Carassius > Carassius carassius. Next base: position 4,651,106 of record NC_081759.1, read on the forward strand.
TTAGTCTATGTTAAGCGCTGTCGCGTTTCCATTACAGATTCGCGCAAAACTTTTGTGTTTTTTTTTCTAAATATCGATAAACAACTATTGCGAAATGACGGCGTTTCCATTAACCGATGTTATGCGACTAAAACGGCATTTTTTCCTCTCGCGATCAGTCATTCCAAAAATCATGGCAACGGACGTTGGTAGGTTTATATATATCACAGCCACCAGACTAGACATCATATTATTATTATCTCCAGGTTCAGGTTGATATATATATATAATTCTGTGGGAAACACTGGTGTGTGTAGATATTAATGTTAGGGAACAATGTGAGTGATGTGTACGTTTAGTGGGAAAACATATTATCTCATCCACACTCCGGAACAGAAGAGGGCGGTATAAGCTGGATGCCAACCGCCGTTAAACTGGAAAGAAGACGAACATGACAGCTTGCTGTGAGTTACAATGGTGAGAATATATTTTTTCACAAAATAACTATTTAAATTTAAGAGTACAAGTTATTTTCATACAGTGGTATTGATTTTGGAGTTAATAATCTATTAAATCTAAGGTGTAAAATCAGCAACATATAAGCAAAAGGTGTAAAGATGCTATCCTCCGGTTTCACAGACAAGACTAATTGAGCCATAGCCTGATCCTGGCTTAATCTAAACCCTGTTTGTTACTTACATAATATAGCATATTTGTGATTGTGCTGTAAAAACACGTTTTATAATGAATAACTAACAGGGGAGCTCCATTAAGTACACGACTCAAAAGTGGATTTACATAAACCATATATACATCTTGAAGACTATTACTAAATGTCTATCATCTGACAGGATAGTCTTTGATAAGTATTGCAGGTGAGCACATTTAACAGACATGAAACAGGCATCTGAGTTCACTCATTGTTGTAAACACTGCTTTAGATGAGTGTAAGTCATGTAATCAAACAAATCTACATACAGTAACTAAACACAGGTTATCTATTTTATTTGTCCATTTGCAATATTGATAATTTTAGGAACATTTGTGTTGGATAAAAAGCGTGTTACATCATTTACTAACTCAACATGCAGATGCAGTATATCACAGATAAATCACAGAGGAGACTGACTCTTGTCTGGATGTTACAGGAACAGATTATGTTTATCTGCTGTAGAGTGACTGATGAAGGAATGCTGCCATCAAAAAGGATTTGTGTAAGTATACTACAAAAATAAATTAAACATTTTAATTAGTGTAATTTCAAAGAGTTATAACAGCACTTTTCTTATTGTTGATTTCTGTGCATTTGCTGCATATCTTTTGTGGTGGAGCAGGACCTGCAAGGAAAGGGGAAAAAAAGGAAATACCTGAAACAAAAGAATAAAGTAATGACTTTTTGTATTGTGTGTGTGTGTATTTGTGTAGGTTATGAAAATGTCTGCAGACTGGTGTGTGCACTGAGGATGGAGAAGTCCACTGCAGCATCCGGAAATGGTCGAGAGATATGGATGAGATGCTCCATCACTCCAGCTCTTACTGTCTCATCAGGACCAGATGCTGCTGTGGTCTATTCCTCATCAGTGGCCCCAGAGCAGCGAGAGCATCTAGAGAAAGACCAAAAGACACTGAGGATTTGATTTTGGTAAAGTTTGTTCTGCTGGTTTCTGTTTATACTGACTTTCAGAAGCTTCAAAAGCATCATCAAAAAATGTGATGGAGCTTTTATCTGAAATCATTGACAGTGCTCTTATTACAGGGGCCTACAATCCTCTGATCAACCTGGAGAAAAGAGCCGTGCTCACAGACATACTGGTGGTTTTGAACCAGTTCAGTGGTTTAGCCCACTACTAAAACAATAAATTAATGCATGTACTTGTAAACTCTGTGTAAATGTTTTAAAGGTAGTGGTGCTCATGGAGAGCAGGCACACGATTGTTTGGAGCAGACACAGCAGCAGTCAGATTGTCCTGCACGTGTTCTTCTGCTCTCGCTTCAAGGTTGTGTGGTTCAGAGAGCCGACATCATGGTCCTTCCTCATCCTGTTGCTTAATGACATCCCTGTTGAGAAGAGTGAGACTGTGAAGCACAGCGCAGCAGCAGAATTGGCACAGCTGTGTTGAGATGATAGTAAGATGTGGGGTTCACCATCTGTAAATACATGATTGTTAGAACAGTAAGTTTGAATGAAGCTTTGTTTCATGTGTTCTTGACTTGTACATGTATGCATTCATTGTGATGCTAACATTTATACATTCTTTTAATCATTTAAACATGTTTCTTGTTGTCAGTAAATAAAATATAAATATTTTATCTATTTGTGTATTAATTGCTTGACTGAAAACTGATGCTTTCACATCAAATGCATTAGTGTATATTCATGTATAGCTATGTCACGACAGAAAATACATTTAGCTTCTTTTACTAAAATGTAATTTTACGGAAAAAAATTTATATAATTATTGGTTGGCATTTATCATTATTATTGCATGCAAGTGTTGGGGTGGGCAAAGAATGCAATTCATTATGGGCTAATCTTCATTTTTGAGTAGTAATACTTACATTTTTAGAGTATAAAATCATCAGTCTTCTCCAAAGGTGAGATCATCGAGCAGCTAGCTGTTCGACATGTGCAGACATTGCAGAGTCGCTGAGAGAAACTGGACTGGACTGTTGAGTTAGTGATGCTGTGAAGTGGTAGTGCACCTGTACCTCTTTTTTATTATTATTGCCAAACTTATTACATAAAAGATCAGGGTAAGACGGTTGTATTTAACAATAACAATCATAACGCCATAAAACAGTAAATAAAAATTTAACGTATTCATCATATGAGATCCTATACAAGAAAAAAAAAATCACATAAAATAATTGAAAAAATATTCTAGAAATAACGATTTTGGGTTTTCTAATTCTATAAAAAAAAAAATCACATTAGTGGAGTTAAAAATATAAAAACTTAAATTAACAGTATTGACTATACTACAATCTTCATTATCAAAATACTTACAAATACATTCATTAAACCTGTCACTCATATCTTTTACGTTTTTACGCTTTAACGTTTTAACTTTGTAGATTACATGATCAACATAGCGGATGATGATATCCAAATCGCATTAATGCTTCATACACTAATAAGCATCCAGGCTGTAAAGTATGTATTCTTTTATCGCTCGTTAAATTAGTTCGTATTGAAATTAAGTGCCTGTCTGCAGTCTGCAGACAGACCCTTCTCTAGGCTACAGGAGCATTGAGCAGCATAGAGCGCCCTCTCGCGGATGTAGACGGTCATGTTTTCTCTTGGTTCATTTCTCTTGGTTCATGTCAAATTAATTTTGATAAATAAGTCGCAGGACCAGCCAAACTATGAAAAAAGTGTGACTTATAGTCCGGAAAATACGGTAGTCATTATCACGATAATCCATGCCCAAGAGTCAATTTCCTCGGATGAGATGATTTTTATTCATTCTTTATTTGACACAATGTACAGACACTGACCTCATCGAGCTTTTATTTTGGCACTTCCGGCATTTTGAATTTGTATATTACCTAAATATTTAGTTTCACCCGAAACATTTAGATTCAACATTTAGATTTAACATTTAGATTTAGATTTTACATTTAGATTTAACATTTATATTTATATTTAACATTTAGATTTAACATTTAGATTTATATTTAACATTTATATTTAACATTTAGATTTAGCATTTAGATTTAACACTTAGGTTTAACATTTAATATTTATATTTAACTACTTAAAATATCTCTAAGTTGACAAATATTGCTGTAAATGTGCTAAAAAGTGACCGTCAAAAAATTCATACCGGTTTTTTTAACATTGTTTGAAGCTAAATGTGACAAAATGTTGCCGCTATTTTCAGCGTGAGCCACTTTACAAAGGGCGCCCCATACTATAGGGCAGCACAAAACACCTGAGTTCTCTAAACTCAACCCCATGCAAAAAGTGGCAGTGTTGGACGACAATGGATTCGTGCTTACTGAGAGGTATGGAAAGACTCCAGTTGTAAAAAAATAGGAAACCTTTGGTTAAAAGAGCATTTGGAAATTATTATTTCTATTAGTAGTATTTTAATGTTATTTGAAATTTTCTTTCTATTATTAACCACCCTGTTTGACAGTGATGCTATATTGAAGTATCTGGCGACAACCTACAATGTCCCTGATCACTGGTACCCCAAACTGCCAGAGAAGAGAGCCCGAGTGGATGAGTACACACGGCCTTGCATCATGTGAACACACGTATGCATGCTTCCACAGTCTTGATATGTGGCTAGTTGACATGACATTTCAAGCAGTGATGTTATTCTTTATCAAATATTGTTTTAAAAAATCTTTTTTGACTTGGTATTCCTGTATAGGTTATATTTCCAAAGATAGGACAGCCAACAAATCCTGCGAAGTTTAAAAAAGCACCGACAGACCTGGATGGCACACTGGACATGCTGGAAAACATGTTTTTGAAGAGACAGGCCTTCCTGTGTGGTCATGACATCTCACTGGCTGACCTTTTAGCAGTTTGTGAGCTCATGCAGGTACAGTAAGAACTTAGAGATGCTAAACATATTGTAAAGTTCATTGCATGTAGAGGCCATTATGCATCATTAATTAGGATAAAATTGAATATTTATGCACAATTCTGCATGCAAAAGCATAAATAGAGCTCATTTGATTGTCTCCTTCAGCCCATGTGCAGTGAGAGAGACGTTCTGAAGGACAGACCCAAACTGCAGAGCTGGAGGAGTCGAGTCCAGTCACTCTCTGACTCCTTTGATGAAGCTCACTCTGTTGTCTATCAAATAAGGCAGAAGTTCACAGCTAAATTGTGAAAAATCAACTCTCTATTATAGAAGATTATATGTCATTAATCATACATTTAATATGGCATCTGTCCAACATGGATATGCAATTTGTGCAATATCATGTTTAATATTTTCAAAAGAGGCATATATCCATATATATATATATATATATATATATATATGCATGTAAATAAGAGGCCTGAATATCTATACAACATGGTAGTGTGGTTTGCTAAATGAATAAAACTGTGATGATTCAAATATAATTGAAAATGTAAAAACTTTTTATTGTTGACAGGAACTGGTAAAAGACTACAAGTGTTAAAGTGTGTGAACGTCAAGACCAAGGTTTGCTCTTGAATGATGCTTTTCTTCTCACTCTTGTGCCTTACCTTTCTGTGATGGAAATGTCCAATTAAATCAGTTCAGTTAATAATTTGCGGTTTAATGTTGTATATCACATTCACACAACACAAACATCCTTCTCTTTTTCTTGAAATTTAGACAATGGGTCTCTTTCACTTATAATTGACTAAATTATTTGTATTTATAGCACATTCAAACTTCTCACAAAAACTTTACTCCTAAATCACAACCGGTAAGTACTCAAATAATTTGTTCTTAACCTCGTGCTAATGTTAGTGAATTTGGAGTATTTTAAACTAGCGGCTGCATGCAGTCATTTGCATAAAACACGCCCAGACCATCTCCATATAAGGACATTTTTCCTTTTTCAGACTTTAATATGGGAGTAGAATTGTTGCCTAATTCCAAATAAATAGATTATGAGCCACAAATAAATGCAAATAGATTGACAAAAAATAAACATTGACAAATACATAAATCTTCACAAACATGAATTCAATAACAATAAAAAAAGATTTGAAAATAATAAATAACAAATATAGTTTTTAGATCACAAACAACTTTGACTAGGATTCATTTGTGAATTGCGTACTGCACATTTGTGGATTTCTGTGTGCAGTGCTGGTGTATTGACGAAACATGCTACCTATCAGATTGTGCTACCAAAAATATATTTGCAGTGTTTTAAGGGTAAGTTTAGAGTAAGGGTAGGTATGGACGGGTAGGTTTAGGGTAGGGGTAGGTATGGACATTAAGAAAAAAGAAAAATCCTCAAACCACATGAATAAGGTGCTGGTAACAAGATCTGATAGGTAGAATTTTCGCTTTTGATTTGTGCTACCTATCTTTTAAATGGGAGGTAGCACAATCTGAGCGCGGTAGCACAAATCGTCAAAACACCGGCTCCAACAGGGTGGAGGGCCCCGCAGCCGCGAAGTTGTCAATTAAATTTCAAGATTTGTTTAACTTGAAGTGGCAAGGTGCAAACAGATCGGTGTCTGACATTGAAGTCCCGTGAGAGATATATACTAACGGACAGCTCTGCATGCTTTCCTATTCTATTGCAGTACTTTGAGGTCAAACACTTATAGATATGCAGTGCCCCTTGTCGATTAGCATTGCATTATGTAATGGATAATGTTATTCTGCCATAACAACTGGCTGGATGTACATTATCCCGCTTATTACACGAATACTTGCCACAAATGTAGATAATTATACACGAAATATTGACCAGTTTGTTAATCTTAAAATCCATTACAACGTACAAAACAATCGTAGCAAAATGGCAGCAGCAGTTTTTGTATCAAAGGAGTCCGCAATACCAGGATGACATAATTAAATAGTTGTACACCATTTTGAATCGCGTTTTAATATTTTAATAGCTCAACAAACGCAAAGCTTCCACCAAGGGAAACTGTTCCTAGCAAGAGTACAGCACTGACTTCAGTTACACGGATGAGCCTGTGTTATCAGATTTTACTGGTTGTTATCCAGGGATAACATACCTCAGAATGTCACGACTGACCAATCAGAATCGAGTATTTCAGAGCCGTGCAATAAGTAAGGGATAATGTACATCCAGCCAGTTGTTACCACAGAATAAACCCTGACAGGGTGATCAGGACCCCAACGCAATGCGGGGTTATTCTGAGATAACAACCAGCTGGATGTACATTTTGCAGCTTATTATACACATTCATGACAAATCAGATATTGTGCTATTAAAAATGTGACAGCATTGGACAGAAGGGTGACAAATTAAAGGAAAACATGTTTCATGGTTCAAACTGTAAAGTTCAGTAATATTTAATATTTATTATGAATGCAATGCAATTACAATTTCGAGAAGTTTTAAGCACTGCATCCAAAATTCAAGCACTTTTCAAACCTCGAAAACACTACATTAAAATTCAAGCACTTTCAAGGATTTCCAACAACCGTATGATCCCTACATAATCCAAGTGGAAAGAAAATATTTTTGCACGTTGCTAGAATTGTCTGCTAAATGAATATACAAGATTTTTGATAAGTTAAAAGTAATAAACTCAGAGGAACAAAAAAATTTAAAAAAGATTTTATTTTGGACGCAGGAAATGGTAGAAATATTTACAAAGCCAGTACAGTGTTAGACGTCTGGGAAGAATTGGTCACAGGAAAGAGCTTTAAAAGGCTACCAAGAAACTACTAAGTGTGTGCAAGTCAAGGCCCAGGATTCCTCTTGGATGGCGGCTCACCCTCTGCCTCTTCTGCCTTACGCTTCTGTGATGAAGATGAAAATCACATTTAGTTTTTAATGACAAATGTATCAGTGTCAAATGTATCTACTCAATGTTGTTATACATTTAGACTTTAGCTTTGTAATAGAAAACAATTATAACTATTGTGAAAAATTATCCTGAATAAAGGATACAGGTTTTTTTGTTGTTGTACCTTGGATATTTCAGACTGCATCAGTTGGTCTGCAGTGCTTCTCATTCCGTCATCCTGTTACACAAACATAACATTTTACATTTGCAGAATGCTGTTTTTTAGTTTACTTTAAGCGATCCCGTTTCAAACACTATTAAAAGGTTGACAACTATCAATACTAGCTGAATAATGCTCAACCACATTTTTTTAGTTAGTGGGTTTTTCAGCACGCACGTTCAACCATGGATGTGTCAACGCCTCTTCCACGCTCAGACGCTTTTCAGGATCCACAACCAGGAGCTTCTTGATCAAATCTTTGGCTGAAAGACAAAGCGACTATATAACTTGCACTGTATACAGACAATATAAACTGATATGATGTACATGCTATTAAACGATCCAATTGTCAATGGAGAGCAAATACATTACCTTCATTTGAGACCTTCTTCCACTGAGATGGGATGAATTGGTATTGGCCGTTAATGATCTGTTCACGCACCGACATGGTGGGGCACTCAGAGTTAAATGGAGGATAACCACCCAAACTATGACAATACAGACACACACACAGCTTTAGGAAAACATGGTATACGTTCATGTTCATTCAAGCTCAGTTCGCATGAGTTTCGATTAAGGGCTCAACATGTACACATCTTTCTAAATGTTTTGACCAATGACATGTCATTTCTGAATACTATGAAAGTATTTTCAATAGCACTTTACAATAAAGTCTCATTTGTGAATATTAATGCAGAATTAACAATGACCAATATATTTATTAATATATTTTGCAAGCATTTGCAAATGCTAAAGTAATGCTGGATCCCACTGATTCATATTTACTCATTCAAGTTTAATCTCCACTAACCAGATGAACAGTAGGACCCCCAGGCTCCAGTAATCGACTGCTTTGGTATATCCTACAGTCGCAGCGTGTGTGAACACCTCCGGGGCGAGATATGTGGGCGTCCCACAGAGCGTCTTCATTAGGGAGGATTCCTCCAAAATCTTGGACTGATTGAAATCTGTGATCTACAAAGCATTGAGAATTGGCATGTGTGGGGAAAACAGGTTATTTCAGGTTCAGGATTATTTCTGTGCATCCCGTTTAAACTACAAAGACAGAGGCTTGGGCTGGATTGCTGAACTTTGGAACTGTGACAATTAAAGGAGAACGATGTCAGAATCGGTTTCAAAGCTCACAGGCAAACACACCTTAATCAAACAATTGTCGTCATGTGAAGCCAGCAGCACATTCTCAGGCTTGAGATCTCGATGAATAATCCCGTTATTGTGGAGATACTGGAGAGAATAAAACAGAACATTTTTCAAAAATGTTCTTTGCATTTCACCTCTGCTATAGCTTGTCTCCTAGTCTGGCTTTTGAATAAACCTGGCATTGTACACTGTAGGAATATTGTTGGTTCTATGGCAAATTGCTTTTGCATTTTTATTGTAAGCAGTTTTAGATAGAAGCATCTGCTAAATGCATTCTGTCTTGAAGATTGCTTTTCCTTTAAAAGCACACTTGCGTGAGATTCTACACACAAGTAATGGGCATACAAATTTGTTGATTGTTAAAAAAATAATAATAATAATAATAATAAGGAACAACAACCTTCATTAACAGTTTTGAAATGGAAAGTATCAACAAAATAAATGGTTTCTGGTAACCATTAAACATACTATATACATTAAATATTATACATACAAAAGTTTGGGGTCAGCAAGGTTTTTTATATTATCCTTCTCTCACATTGATTTATTTTTTAATCAGTAAGGATGCATTAAATTGATCAGAAGACACAGTGAAGATATTTTTATTCAATCAAAATATTCTCATTTCAAATAATATATTTGCATTTTTTTTAAATATATTATTTTCTATCAAACTTGTTTCTTCTTTCGAACTTTCTATTCAAATAATTCTGAAATAAAATATTCCCCTAAAATATTAAGCAGCACAACTTTTTCCAACATTGATGATAATCAGAAATGTTTCCTGAGCCTCAAATCAGCATATTTGAAGGATTTTTTAAGGATCATGCGACACTGAAGACTGGAGTAATGATGCTGTAAATTCAGCTTTACTAAATTTATTAAATGTATTCAAGGAATAAACAACATTTTAAAATGTTTTCAAACAGAAAACTTTTCTTTTAAATTGAAACAATAACAATATTCCTATTTTTTTCTTTACTGTATTTACTCAAAATGCAGAATACGAGAAAACCTTTTGAACGGTAGTTGCCATTTCAACATGGTACTACAAAGCAGTCTTTTTCCATTCTAAATGTTCAGTTGACTGATTTGAATGGTTTGAGACACTATGGTTAAGCAGTGAAGGTTCATGCTTGTGCTCATTTATAAAACACATCAAGAGGAAGACGCCATCTGAGGCATCTCTCAAAGACGTACCTCCACAGCCCTGAGCATCTGATAAAAGTAGAGTTTGGCGATTTCTTCCTCCAGCTGTTTCTTGGCCTTGATCCTGCCAAACAGCTCTCCTCCTTCAACACTATTCACAGCACAGAGATAATGAAATTATTCAACAATAAACATTTAAAACCTCTGCAAAAAGAAAAAAACAACAACAACAACAACTGAAAGTTACAGGAATATGAAGTGCTTTTAAAAAAGTGTTTCCTTGTCTAGTAACTCAGGGTAACTTTTCTTTATAGTATCTAAAACTGAAATTATCTGTCCCCAAGTAAATTCCGTCTGTGAGTTCATGTTGCTAACTATTCTTCAACAAAGCACCACTGGAACTTACTACTCCAAAACAATGTAGTAAGAATCTTCTGTCTGGTAGAAATCTTCTGTCTTGATCAGGCACGGCTGCAGGGAAGAGAAAAACCATGAGATGTTTTATCTATAGCTCTGTAGCATTTAAAGACTCATTCATGGCTTACATGATCAATTTTCTTTAAAATTTCTATTTCCCGTTCTGCATTTCGTGTGGCCGTCTGTGGAACACAAACAAAAAAATAATCAGGTATGAGTCATTTTAAACATTAGCATGTCCGAACAAAATCCTAAAGCATTATACTTTTTTTTTTTTTATGCATACACATCACCTTATTATGAGTTGCTAATTATGATTAACTTCAAATTAGGGTTGTACCTATAGATGATATAATTATTATCAGAGATGAGTCAGATTATTATTAGGCTAGTAAAACTATCTTATTAATATTAGAGCTTTTTTGTTTCCATTACATTTATTTTTCCATGTTTTTCCATGGTTAGTGTCATAACCAATCACACACGATTATGTTGAGCTTATGAATGCAACGGCCAATCAGAGGTGTTCAGATGTGTCATCAGTTTTGTTGTTCAGCGTGTGGACTGAATTCAGCTCTTGCAAATTCTCTCATCATAAACAACAAAGGCAGATGTACATGTCATGTAAGAATAAGAGATATATTTATCATACAGTGTAGATAGCTTCGCTGATTGTAATGAGAATGTTTTTTTTTTTTTTTTTTTTTTTTTTTTAAAGAGCATATACTCGCACTAGAAAGTTAATGTTCTTTGGAAATGTCCTTTGCTACATTGTTATGTTAAATACAAACACAGTCATATTAAAAACATTAGGCTGCTTTTAGTTTTATGCTGGAGTCGGATCACTTTCCGGCAATGAATAAATTAGCAAGATAATATTGTGTATCGACGATCTCACAGGCTGATGATGGGACGATATGAAAGTTGAGCATATCGTCCAACAACGCTTCATATAACAACTATGTCTATTCAACTTTTCATTTTCACGAAGCGACCTACTGTTTGGTGTAAAATTTTATTAATCAGCGAGGAATGATTAAATTCATAAAAAAAGTATCTCAGTTTCAATAAAAGTATAAAAAAACTGTTTTCAAGACGGAAGAAAGTAGGGCTGGGTATTGTTCAAAAAATTTCGATCCGGTGACAATTTCGATACCTCAGTTTCAATACCGGTTCCTAACGATACTTTTTTCGATACCATATGTTTTAAAATCCATTTCAACATCAACACAAATACATTAAACACAAAACTTTTATTTTTCACCTTAATTAAAACAAATTCTGGTAACACTTCACACTCAGGATAACATTATTAATACAACTGGTTGTGCTTTCTGGATAGGGGTGTGCCAGCAGACACTCAGGATGGGTATCAATCCTAACTTGACCAAAATTAACAAAAAAGAGAAACCTTTTTGCCATAAAGGCATAAAAGGCATCGAAGTTCGGTACCCAGTCCTAGAAGAAAGTAAGGTAAAAAAACACCCCATTTTCAAAACACCCCAAAAAACCAAATCAGAGCAAATCAGCATATTAACACTGATTTCTGAAGGATCATGTGACACTGAAGACTGGAGTAATGATGCTGAAAATTCAGCTTTGATAAAATAAATAACATTTTTATATATCAAAATAGAAAATAGTCATTTTAAATTGTAATAATATATTTCACAATATTAATGTTTATTAGGGATGTAATGATTCACTGAACTCACGATTCAATTCACAATTTGATTTTTTTAACAAAATGAGACACAAGACATTATACAGTAAATTAAAAGGTGTTGTTTTATTAGTCTAGTGCTGCACACTTCTCTGTGAAGTGGAAATATAACAAAACTAAGTTGAAATTTGTAAACAAACCCCAAATCAAACAAGTTACACAAAAGAAATCTCTCAATATGAACAAACTAAGGCTTTGTCCGTGCTCTTTCCATTTAAAATTAGAAGGAACCACTGGATTTTAATCATAATCCAAACAAAGATGCAGCATACATGCAGCATGAGTAGTTTCTTATCGAAATTAGACTGTATAATTTCGAAATTTGAAGCAAAAATGGTTTGACTTTAGTTTTGTGAAACTATACATAAAACATATCTGAACGAACCGCAGATGAGCTGAATGAGACGCAGATTCACTCTCTGCCACCAGGTGGCACTCATGAACAGCAAAAATACAGTGTTTCCTGGGTTACCGCTGTAAACAACGCAGAGCTGCGCTCATGAACACTACAAGATGAAAACAATATACCATGTAAACCTTTCTAAAGATACATTCATATACATTTCTTCTCAGAGATACATTCATATTAATCTGCTACTCCAACTGTATCGTGATTTGTTTGGCCATTTGAACCGTCACATATTTGAATCGATTTTAGACCAGCTCACGGTTAATCTTTGCATCACTATCATTTATACTGTTCTTTTGATCAAATAAATATAGGCTTGGTGAGCATAGGAAAAAAAAAATAGGAAACAATGTTTCTAATAATCTATACATATACCCAGTTCTTACCCCTATTGATGGGAAGTCGTGTTTGTTTATGGTTTTCAGAGCAACTTTTTTACAGGTTTCCTTTTCAAGGGCAAGTTTAACTTCACCACAGACACCTCTGTCAGAAAACATAAACAGAGGTTTTTGGGCTAAGTACAATAAACTGCAAAAACAAATGTACACTGCAATCAAATACAACTACAGGTGCTGGTCTATAATTAGAATATCATCAAAAAGTTGATTCTAATCTAATCTAATCTGAAAAACTAATTCCATTCAAAAGGTGAAACTTGTATATTCTATTCATTCATTCATTCATTACACACAGACTGATATATTTCAAATGTTTATTTCTTTTATTTTTGATGATTATAACTGACAAATTACCAAAATCCAAAATTCAGCATCTCAGAAAATGAGAATATTGTGAAAAGGTTCAATATTGAAGACACCTGGTGCCACACTCTAATCAGCTAATTACAACCCGAATTCCGGAAGAGTTGGGACGTTTTTTAAATTCAAACTTTTGAAAAGAAAGGGAGATGCTACACCATGGTAAACACGCCCCGTCCCAACTATTTTGAGACCTGTAGCAGAAATCAAAATTGAAATGAGCTCATTTTGTGCATAAAATTGTAAACTTTCTCAGTTTAAACATTTGCTACGTTATCTATGTTCTATTGTGAATAAAATATTGGCTCATGTGATTTGAAATTCCTTTAGTTTTCATTTTAATAAAATTTAAAAAACGTCCCAACTTTTCCGGAATTCGGGTTGTAACTCAAAACACCTGAAAAGGCCTTTAAATGGTCTCTCAGTCTAGTTCTGTTGGCTACAATCATGGGGAAGACTGCTGACTTGACAGTTATTCAAAAGACTACCATTGACACCTTGCACAAGGAGAGCAAGACACAAAAGGTCATTGCAAAAGAGGCTGGCTGTTCACAGAGCTCTGTGTCCAAGCACATTAACAGAGAGGAGAAGGGAAGGAAAAAACGTGGTAGAAAAAAAAAGAAACTGTACAAGCAATAGGGATAACCACACCCTGGAGAGGATTGTGAAACAAAACCCATTCAAAAATGTGGGGGACTTTCACAAAGAGTGGACTGCAGCTGGAGTCAGTGCTTCAAGAACCACTGCGCACAGATGTATGTAAGACATGGGTTTCAGCTGTTGCATTCCTTGTGTGAAGCCACTCTTGAACAACAGACAGCGTCAGAAGCGTCTAAAGACAAAAAGGACTGGACTGCTGCCGAGTGGTCCAAAGTTATGTTCTCTGATGAAAGTAAATTTTGCATTTCCTTTGGAAATCAGGGTCCAAGAGTTGCTTGAGGTCCAGTGTAAAGTTTCCAGTCAGTGATGGTTTGGGGTCCCATGTCATTTACTGGTGTTAGTCCACTGTGTTTTCTGAGGTCCAAGGTTAACACAGCCGTACACCCGGAAGTTTTAGAGTAGGGCTGAAACGATTCCTCGAGTAACTCGAGTAACTTGATTACAAAAAATGATCGAAGCCTCTTTTAATTTATTTTACATCTCACGTCAGGTTCTTTTGCAATGATTTTTTTAATGTGACACAAGCGTTTACATCACCCACAAAGCGAAAGGAGACACAAGCGCTGCGTCCGAAATCTCATACTGCAAGGAGCCAGCAGTGTTTTGATTTGAGGGCGCGGGCAAATGTAAAGAGAACATGGTGGCGTGTGTCCATAGCAAGATAGAGCTGGCATTCCACAACTAGGGTCCTATGATTTCCGCGATGCAGAAAACGCGGAGGGAATCGCGGAATCCAGTCATAAAAACGGAATTTACAGTTAAACGCGGAATGGCACGGAATTAGCCAAATTTTGAATTAATTAATCAAAAATAGGTCATTGCACTGGCATCAAATCACGATATGGACTAATATCTGTAAATATTAAGCCGGAACAGTCTATTTAAATATGAATCCTGCATGTTCTGCGTGTCTGTGTTAATGAATGGAGCAGAAGCGCGTCTTCCTTTATTAATACACACTGAAGCACGCGTGACGCTCGCGGTGATTTCAGCATCTGCTGTCTCACTAAATAAGACGAGAACACATGAACAACATCTGCAGAACTGCTCTGACAGTCATGAGCATTTGACCGTTTGATTTGAGTCAAACTAGTGTCACATACACAGAACTGTAAAGGTACGTCAACCCGTCAAAATAAAAGTCCAGTTAATGACAGCAGAATGTTCAGCAGAATGTACATAGCCTACCACTTAAAAAAAAAAAAAAAAAAAAAAAAATCAAACATTATTTTTTTTTTTAAGGTTTAATCACACAACATTTCTTCCATGTTTTATATTTAATAGTAAATCCCCTTTGTTTGCCAAAAAGTTAAGTTAATAATCAATAATTAAAAGATAAATTAAATTAATGTTTTATGTGTTTAATGTGCATCTCAGAAAATGCTTTATTTAAAACCCCAACTGAATGGCACTTAAATGCACTTAATTCATCTGTCAACTTTCTTGTCATAGTTCACAGTACAAGTACAGAAACAATGGGTAATAATGAAAATGTTTATTTTTGATGTATGCATTGCATTCTATGCATTTAAAAAAAAAAAATTTTTTTTTTCTAAAAAAGGAAACTTAGTTGTTCATTTTAAGAGACCTGTGACGGTCACGGAGGGACCGCACGTTCAACATGGACGTTAATACGCACAAACACACACCGAGAGTGTTTGATGATACAAGAGTTAATTGTAATTATTGATCAGAGAGTGAATAAAATACCTGCAACCCTCAGGCCACACTCTCCACTGCAGAAACAAACACAGACTACCTTCCATTACAAAGACATTCACATTTATACTGGTGGCCAGCACCATTACCACATGTGGAGGGACAAACTCACAGAAAACACTTTACACATGTTCCCTTAAATATACAGAGTCTGAAAGAAACATATTGGCATGATGTTCTACTTAATAAATCTACTTTGATGTTATTAATTCGTTCACATTAAACAGGAAATAACAGCAACAACTCGGCCACGTTTCCCCTGAAACCCCCACGCTCAATTAATACATGGTAGATTCCCACCCCAAGCGGAACCAATAATTCCTGCCATTGTTTCTTACCAGGACTCTAAAAATCACGGGACAAACGCTACACGGGAACAATACACATAGGGTGCTTCTCAATATCCCTTTACTGTCTATGCAATATCCCTCCTCGTCTCCTCGCTCCTCCGTCCTCCATCCTATGACCCGGAAACCGATCGAGCACAGCCATCTTGAAGGACATCTCAATTCTCTAATTGCACCATGAGGAGGCGAGGATCGAGGAGGGAGGAGGCTTCATGAGGAGCGATGAGCGAGGATACACAGGTGTATCCTATGCGGAAGTCTTTTATCGACTTAACGTGACGCACGTATAAATTTCAAACAGGGCATCTTGCTTTATTAATATTTATTATGAATGTCTTAACAAACTTTAACAACATAAGGGCAGATCCCTTTAATCACAGCTGGTGACACTTTGAAGTAACGCTGAAGGGAGTGAGGATAAATCATTTAACTTGATTCAAGTCCTCCATCCTCACGTCTTTTCCTTGCGTCCTTCCCATGCATCCTGAAGAGGTGGAGCTAAGACACGAGGAAAGGAAGCGAGGAAAGGAAACGAGGATGCACAAATAAGAATTGAGAAGCACCCATAGTTTACAGGCATTTCATTCACTCTCTGATCAATAATTACAATAAACTCTTGTATCACCAAACAGTCTCGGTGTGTGCGTATTAACGTCCATGTTGAACGTGCGGTCCCTCCGTGACTGTCACAAGACCCAGGAGTCTTATTTTCTCTTGCATAATATTGCACTTTAATTAAGCAAAAACACATTTTATCCAATTACTCGATTAATCGTTGGAATTTTTGGTAGAATATTCGATTACTAAAATATTCGATAGCTACAGCCCTATTTTAGAGCACTTCATGCTTCCTGCTGCTGACCAACTTTATGGAGATGCTGATTTCATTTTCCAACAGGACTTGGCACCTGCACACAGTGCCAAAGCTACCAGTACCTTGTTTAAGGACCATGGTATCCCTGTTCTTAATTGGACAGCAAACTCGCCTGACCTTATTGTGAAGAGGAAGATGCGATATGCCAGACCCAAGAATGCAGAAGAGCTGAAGGCCACTATCAGAGCAACCTGGGCTCTCATAACACCTGAGCAGTGCCACAGACTGATCGACTCCATGCCACGCCGCAGTGCTGCAGTAATTCAGGCAAAAGGAGCCCCAACTAAGTATTGAGTGCTGTACATGTTCATACTTTTCAGTTGGTCAAGATTTCTAAAAATCCTTTCTTTGTATTGGTCTTAAGTAATATTCTAATTTTCTGAGATACTGAATTTGGGATTTTTCTTAGTTGTCAGTTATAATCATCAAACTTAAAATAAATAAACATTTGAAATATATCAGTCAGTCTTATATGAATGAATATAATATAAAAGTTTCACTTTTTCAATGGAATTAGTAAAATAAATCAACTTTTTGATGATATTCTAATTAGATGACCAGCACCTGTATATTGTGCAGGAAGCATCAGTGTGGTAAGAAATGTCTGCTAGGACCATAACTGCATAATGAAGCTTAGAGTAACTCCGTAAAGAAATGTTGAAGGTTTCTGAAAATGAGACATTCACTTACGTTCCAATCTTTCGTGCTATGTGATATTTTTTGCTGAACTCTAAAGGAAGGTTTGGTTGATCGTCCCCCATCTTATCGATGAACATAAAAACTGTGGAAAAAAAAACCCCAATCAAATCAGGGATTTTTTTTTTGTCCTTTTAGACCTTGAAGCCTCTAGACACTATAATAATCTTTCATTTGTATGCAAAAATAAGGTCACAGTGATCCTGTTCAAGTGATTTATTGTATGAGCTGTAGTTTACATTTCATAAGCTCCTGAAAATTGTCACCTAGATGACTAACCTTGATGTTTTTGTTGTGCAAGGGCAATAACAGAGTTATTGCTAAGAAGTCTTTGCTTCCCGTTTCCTATTTTCTCGTCGTCCACCCATGTGCCGTTACCACTGAGGTCCTCGAGGTAGACGAGATTCTCATCCTGAAACAAGAGGTGAAAGTAAAGCAAGCCACGTGTTGAGTTAGGCCTGATGCAGACTGTGCTTTCCACAGTGAACCATGATTAATGTGTTCAGAGAGTGAAATCGTCTCATAACAGGGAGGTTATGGAGATACTGTTCAATTATTTCTGTTTTTTAAAGAGAACAAAAACAAATTAGAAAAAAGATAACATTTCATGTTTTATTTGATAAAAACTAGTTTTACGAAGAGCTACTCAATGTTGGTCTTACCCTAAAAATCCTAAAGTGCTTCTTGCTGTATGCCTGGAAATGTGTTGACTCTTCTACAATGGGTGTTCTGAAAGAGTAATCGCATCTTCTGTCCCTTCCAAAGACATACTGGTTTTCAACGCAATCTGGAAAAAATTCAAAAAAGCTATATTTAGTACTGTTATTGTTAAATAAACCGTTAAAAATGATTTTTGTTGGTTGAAATGAACTTGAAATAAAAATAACAAATATTAGATGAAACCATAAACTTACAAAACCTACATAAAAATGAGAAACGTTCCATACTTGTTGACCACAAACTGAAATAAAAGTGAAAGCTGAAGAACTAAAAAAAAAAAAAAAAATTAAGCTAAATAGATTTAAAACAAAACTAGTAAAAATTACAAAAGCACATAATAATTCTACTTAAACTAAAATTTAAATACAAAAATAAAAGCCAATTCAAAACATGAATAAATGCTATAATAGTAAATAATAGTAACACAACACTGGCCATATTCCTGTTATACATTAATAGCTCAACAATCTCATAACTTTTAAAGATCTGTTTTTTATTTTTATGCAAGCTCTAATGACAGCATTTGTGGCGTAACATCACAAAAACTAAAATTGAACCTTAAACACAAACAAATAAAGCCACTAGTAGGGAAACACACATAATGTGACCAGTGTTTATAATCAGAAATAGGAGGCTAACAATTATTTTAAAGCACTTAAGCTCTTTTAAAGGTGTGAATGCTTTGGCAAGCAGATAAACTTCTGGTTTTTTATTACTGATAGGTGTAGTTTGCACCAAGTAAACCGAGTAGTCATGAATCCTTATTGGGACACCTTGCACATGCAGTATCTTGTCACCTACTAGTTTTACATGTTTAAACCACTGAAATGATCTTCGGTGATATCAAAACGTCATTACCAATGCTGTAAACAGCACTTAACTTGACATCCTTTTGACTGCTTTGTAATATGACACACATAGGGTAAGAGGTCGGATATACAATCTATTTGGTCTGTTATATGCCAGTGTGCTAATCTGAATATATCGGAGTCATTTTGCAGTGAGAAGTTGTTTTACTTTCATATTCTAGTTGCAACGGATCATAGAAAGACTATCAAACACACTTTCTACCTACACTAATTCCATTTACCACAAGTTTTGTATTCAGTGCATATCACACATTTTAACTGTATGTTTTGCACTTCAAATTTATATCTATATTAAACACAACAGTTTAAGTGAGAACTGACTTCTGGTCAAAAACCTCGCTGTTGCTCCAGTTTCTCTCATTAAGCACTGGCTTTTCATGTTTAAAACACTGACATTATATTCTGTGGTATCAAAGTTACATCACAAATGTTGTCAATGGCACTTGTACCAAACCCAGAAGAGTCCATTAATTACATTTATTTGACTGCTTTAAATATGATTAACCTTATTATATATATATATGGTAAGAGGTCAGAAATGCGGCCCATTTGGTTTGTTATTGATACCACACTTGTTCAAAAACCCTTGGGAACTAATTATAATGCTCTCACATTACTCGCTTTCTTAAATCAAGGAAGATAATACACTTAACTGAGCACACTCAATCCATGCACCAAGGGGATGACGCGGCCCCACACCTGAGGCTGGACTTCCTCCTCGTCTTCAGGAATAGACTGTAGTTCCTGGACCGGTACTGTATCTACAGAACTTAGAGTCCCTGAGCCTGAGGAAGAGCCCTGGCTTGATGATGTTGGGGCGGACGAGGAGCTAGATCCAGGCTGTGATTGTGTTTGGGACTGGGTCTGGGATTGACTCTGGGATTGGGACTGACCACTAGGTCCAGCTTCCTCAGACATGATTTAAACTGAAAAAGTTACAAAATATAAACAACAGTCAGTAGCTGTATAAAGCCCCAAAATCCATCTTACAGCTCACATAATTTTGCTAACTATAATGATACATGTTTCAAACAGCAGTATGCATGCTATATTGTAAACATGTTGCATGTGATTTCTTGTTGTTTGTGCATGGAAAAAATATATTTATAATTTTTTTGCCAATTAAATATTGTAGTTTCAAGCCTGCTCACTACAGAAATTGTCACGATTTTTTTTTGCCCTAGAATTATGCTTTTAAAACATTCCTGATATTTCCAGGCTTTCTCATGACAGAAAAGTGCACTCCATACAGTATATACTATGCTATTTTGAAAATAGTATGCAATAATTTTTGCTGTGCATCATGGTTTTAAAAGCATTGTCATATTTTTTTATTTATATTATATTTTACCTAAGCTAATTCCATTTACTAGAGGACTTTTAATGCATCATCATACATTTTAATTGCATCTTTTTGCATGTCACCTATTTTTTTCCACATAACTTTCAAAAAAAAGTTTTGCTGAATTTTGGGTCCAATAATTCTAGCATCTAATAGCTCCTATAATTTTGACCCTACAATCAAGCAATAATGTAAATGGATAAAATGAATGAATGGAATAAGAGATTATGAGTACAACAAATTAACTCGTTTTAAAATCTTTTTTTCATGGGCTTATTAAGAGCAAGAGATAACGGTACCATACTTTATAAATCCACTAGAAAACCTTTTCTTCATATTTAACGTATAGTTAACGATTCTTATATGATCTCATTAGATTCCAAGAGAAATGACTGACACATAATGTGAATAAATCATGTGCTTTGAAAGAAAATTATTTCATGTGACCTAGTTCAAGTTCAAGTTCAGTTCCAAGTTCCTAGTTCCAAGTTCAGTTTCTTTTGGCATAAATGTCGGAATAATTTTATGCACCACCCGACACCAATGCAATCAAATGAAACTTGATAAAAAACAGACCCAAGAACCAAATAGATTAGATAAGGCATGTCTATTTTCTGCAGATAAAGACACTTTGGTTACTTCTGCTGGTACAAATGTGCATTACTGTGTGAAAGCGCGTGCTTACAGTGTAAAACACAGTTACACTTTTAACGATCGAGGAAACGGGTTGTTGCTTTTTTTTTCATCAGAAATAATAATTGATCGAAATCCACATGTCCATCAGATCATCTAATGGTACTTTTCAATATTATATCGTATTGCATACCTCAACCGAACGCTGTTTTTAAAAGTAGCAAACTTGCAGAAGTGGGTTATCAGGCCGCGTGAGCTTCTCGTCAAATCTGCCGGGAAAAGCAACTTGTTCCTCACTGAACTTCCCATTACATTCAGCCAATCAGAAGCCTGAGTAGAGGCTCACGGGAAATGCAGTTTATAAAATATTCCATGTTAATTCAATATATACGTAGATATACACAGTTGTATTATATTTTAATGTGGGAGGAAAATTAACTGTTTAGTGCATATGTAGTTTTGAGTTAAAGTTGGGTTAATGTCGTGTTTTGCTTATTTAAAGCATATTTTTGTATTTCCTCGAGAGCAAACAATAATAGATCCTGTCCAAAATTTTAGTAATTGCAGCCATTATAATATATTTATTGGTTTGGTAACCACAAACCAATAAAAACAATTCAGTTAAATTCAAATAAATACTTTGAAGTGTTTAAAAACACAGCTTTTATTTTGACACAATTTCTGGTATTCCTGACAGGAAGTAGCGCGCTAACATTCTATAAGCCAGATTTCGTTCATTGGGTGACCATGATAACGCTTTACAAACTCCGATTTTTGTTAGGATCTTATGGATTTAAACATGCAAACACATTAATATCAAATGGACAACTTCTTAACCTCGTCTTACTTCCGTGTTTCGCTTCAGGAAGAGCTGTCCGCTCTTACAGGAAAGACATTAATGTTGTTTCTCACTGTAAAGCAGTTAAAGGACACTTGTCTCTGAACTCTTTCAGCACTGTCACAGTTAACAGACTCTGTTGGAAATGCGGATCTTCTGCTGAATTCTTTTTCTGTTCATCCTGTAATGTGATCCAACCTCCTGATGACAAGGCGAATTATTTTGACATCTTGAACTGGTGAGTTAAGTGTAAGTTAGGTATAGTTTAAAGATCGCTGTTATTGTTATGAACGCATCAGATATTCATTCACGGGCAATATTTTCTGGCTTCCTGGTCATGAGCTTCCAAAAAGTTGTATTCCTTCCTTCCTTACATTCTTTACTTAAAAGCCAGAACATATACAGTATATTTGATACAGTAGTTGTTACATGATCAGACAGATACAGTTTTATTATATATCTTTAGGCTTTCAACTTCAAGTAGTTCATAATCATATTGTAACATATATGTAACTGAATTTGTTGGTCTTTCCTCAGTGAACAAAAATTTTCTTTGAACACCCAAAAACTTCAGAAAAGATATGTGGAGCTGCAAAGATCTCTCCATCCTGACAACTTCAGCCAGAAATCATCGGTAATGAATGATATTATATAAAATGTGTTATATTCCATACTACTACTTTATTTTGAGATACAGTTTATTGGTTTGGTTTTATATTCCATAACAGCAATGAAAGATATTGTAGAAATACAAAGTATATGGTGGCCATATCAGTTATGAGCAAATATTAGTGATTTACTAGGTGGACTTTTGTTTTCACCTATAATATGAGTTTGCGAAATGTAAATTAAAGGGATAGCAAAAGATTATGGCTAAATTGTAAATCTTTTAAGAGCACTAGTTATTGTTTTATATTTCTTTTTGCACGCTTTCTAAGAATAAATTTTGAATAGTTTGTATTACAAACTTTCTTGTTAGTTACCAGCCATATACAGAAGAATAAAGATAGAAATTAAGGTTTTGTCTTCCTGGTTGAATTTCATGAAAGCATATTGAGGTATAAGACACACACACACACACACACACACACACACACACACACACACACACACACACACATACACAAATACATATGCACATATATTATATGCACATATATTTTACTGATGGAGAGTTTGGGTCCAGTACGGTTTTAAAAAATGAATTTTATTTGTTTATTTATTTATGCAAGGACACATTCAGTTGATCAAAAGTTTCAGTAAAGATATTTATGATGTTACAAAATACCTCTATTACAAATAAATGACTAAACTTTGAACCCTGATTTAAAAAAAGGTATCAGAACTCACAGAAATATTAAACAGCACTTGTTTTAACATTGATAATAATGAAATATTTATTTATTATTATTAGTTATATTTAAATGTATTTTTTATTATTTAAATTGGCATACAGTTAATAATGACCACTAACTATTTAACTATTTATATTATTAAGAAAAAAAAAAAATTATATACATATTTTTTTTGTGACATGGGACTTAGTGTTACATATTCTTGACTGTTTTGTTATTTCAGATTCACCTTCTAAACCTTCTTCTTTGCATTATATTTCAAACTCTGTAGTAGCACACTCTCAGTATCTCTTGTCCTTATCTATTTAGATGCTCAGGTAGAGGGTATGCAGCGTATCATTGTTCCTGTAAGGCAGCAGACAGTTCTTTGGTGATTGGTTCATGCTTTGCGAGGCCAGTTGGGTTTCCTGACAGTAACAGAAAGCCAGATGTTGATTCTCTAGGCTTCGGCAACTCTGACAGCTGAAAATGTTTCTCCTCTGCAAGTCATTTCTGAGCTTTCTCACCTCTTATTCCACCTGACGAATCCCATCACAGCTCAGACCCTCTGCGTCCACCCACTCAGCCAGATCCTTCAGGGAAAAAAACCCTGCGCAATTATCAGCATTGCTGGGGTTTCGTTTTTTTTTTTTTTTTTGACAATTCTGCTCATTCCCAAGAGGATATCCTTACCACAAACAAAGAACATGTCATGATATCTTAAAATAAATTTGACGACAGTATGTAATTATATAACGCTTGGAAAAGTTAGAAAACTTGGGCAGAGTAAGACTCTTTTTGTATAACACTTCTTTTGTTACTTCATAAACCCACAATCACAGTATTCTTCAGATTGCTTTATACTTTGGAGCTTTGTTTGATTTGTTCCTTTAGGGGCTGTTGAAATTGTCTTTGTAGCCCGTAAGAAGAATGACTTAATTTGGAATGACTTTGTGGTCTCATCCTATTTACAGAAAGAGCAGGAATATTCAGGAGAACAATCAGCATTGGTGAACAAAGCCTACAGAACGCTGCAGAAACCTCTGAGTCGAGCCGTCTACATGGTAATTATTTGTTTAGTAAATATTTGTTGTGCATATGACATATACAGTGACCTTAGAAAACTTTGGATGAATAATCCACACTAAAATTTAACACACAGTATGTGCATTATATATATCAGACATAATATCAAATAAAGTACCATATACTTTTAAAGAAAGAAGGGTTGCACTTTATTTTACAGTACGTGTACTAACATGCACTTATAGTGTACTTACAGTGTATTTATCTAAGAAAGTTCTGGTAACACAAGGTAACTACATGGGGTAGGGTTAGGTTTAGGGGTAGGTTTAGGGTTAGTACCTAGTTATTACATAGTTATTGTAATTACTATACTAAGTACATACTATGTACATGAGGAACAGGACTGTAAAATCAAGTGCTACCGAAAGAAGTACCAACACACTCAAGTAGGACATTTCACAAAAATATGTTTTTAAATAATAAAACAAAACTAAAAATGTTATCTTAAAATTAACCCAAATTGGGTTGGAAAGGGAAAGTTATTAAAATGTTGAATAAATAATAATAATAATTAAATATATATATATATATATATATATGAGGGGCCGTGCAAGACTTAATTCATTCTGGCACTCTTACACGCTTACATTCTCCTTTCACATACATATATTCTTGCTTTCACACACTTACATTCTCCTTTCAGATACATATATTTTTTCTTTCACACACTTTCATTCTTCTTACACATGCATACATTTCTACTCTTACACACACTTACATTCTCCTTTCAGATACATATATTTTTTCTTTCACACACTTTCATTCTTCTTACACATGCATACATTTCTACTCTTACACACACTTACATTCTCCTTTCAGATACATATATTTTTTCTTTCACACATTTTCATTCTTCTTACACATGCATACATTTCTACTCTTACACACACTTACATTCTCCTTTCATATGCATATATTTTTGCTTTCACGCACACATACATTCTCCTTACAAATACATATATTTTTGCTTTCAAACTCATACATTCTCCTTATACATATATTTCTACTCTCACACACATACATTCTCCTTTCACATACATATACACACATACATATATAGATGTATGTAAGAGAAGAATGTATGTATGTGCGAGAGAGAGTATAGTGGAAACGGAAGGCGTTTAGTTGAAACGGAAGGAGTATAGTGGAAACGGAAGGCGTTTGAAACGGAAGGCAGGCTAGGCGCGATCAGGCTCACCATGACAGGTCTTGATCAGCATGGCCTAGGTAGATGAGGAAGCCGCAGATGTATTTCAGCAAGCTATCTGGGTTTTAAAAAATAAATAAATATTATTATTGTGAAAAAGTTACATGGCCTCGTCCTTTGAGCGAGTTGTGATTGAGGACGCGAGCTCAGCCTCAGTCGTGTTGCCAGATAGATGTATTATAAGCCTCCAAGGTTTTTTTTTTCTTCATTTAATTTAGGAAGTGAATAAAGTGGGAGGTTGCAAGTTAGGGACAGCGAAATCTTTATATTATTTAAATAACTCAAGACTCATTGCGGTTTATTTATTTTTAGATTTTCATTTACTTATTTACTTATTTTTTTTTCAATTGCAGCTCTGCGTGCAGCAATAACTCAGTGCTAGATTAGTGATCTATAAGCGCCACCTGTTGTCAGAGATTGAATTAGCATTTTCATCAGAATCAGAAAGAGCTTTATTGCCAAGTGTTTACACACAGAAGAAATTTCGTCAGGAGCTTCCAGTACAGAAATTACAAACATAGTGCAGACACACATATAATTAAGGAAATAACACTAATAATAATAAATAGTAATATTAAAATATTCATTAAGCCAATCTGATGTTTTTGTTTTGTGCACTTGCTTCATGTTGCATATATATATATTTTTGTTTGTTTGCTCAAGGTTAGTATGGCCAGTAACAGAGCAAAATAAACATTTAATAAATGTAAAAAAAAAGAAAAAAAAAGAAGAAGAACTAAATAAATTGGCAACGAGAATGGGAATCGGCTCATTTGATTGTAAAATAAATAAAATCCTGATCAGTGCATCCTTAACTGGAATAGTTAGGCCTACCTGAAAGACCCGAAAAAGCATGGTTTATTTATTTGTGCAAAATGGTTATTATTTATTACAATACAATGTTTACAGTCAACAATGAAAACAATAAGTCTTATTGATTGATTGATTGATTGATTGATTGTGGCAAGTCCTGTGAAAATTTAGCCAGGGCAAGTAAAAAATAAATAAACCACAGGCCGAACTGGACCAGTTGAAAATGTCTTTAGCGTTAAGCCCTGTTAATATGATCAAAATCAGTGTCTAAGTACTTGTACACAGATCTTTAGAACACGTTGGTTACATAATGATATGTTAAAAATAAAAACTTAAAATATGTACTTGAAAAGTAAACAGGATGACTTTGAAAAGCATAACTGTAAAATTGTGAGGAAGAGCTAAGCAGGTCTTGCACATGTATTTCCTGCTCTGAGAGTGACGTCCTGCTTAAACAGGAAGTAATGGATACCAAAAAAGGTAGAAATATATATATATATACAGTACAGACCAAAAGTTTGGACACACCTTCTCATTCAAAGAGTTTTCTTTATTTTCATGACTATGAAAATTGTAGATTCACACTGAAGGCATCAAAACTATGAATTAACACTTGTGGAATTATATATGGAATTATATACATAACAAAAAAGTGTGAAACAACTGAAAATATGTCATATTGTAGGTTCTTCAAAGTAGCCACCTTTTGCTTTGATTACTTCTTTGCACACTCTTGGCATTCTCTTGATGAGCTTCAAGAGGTAGTCTCCTGAAATGGTCTTCCAACAGTCTTGAAGGAGTTCCCCGAGAGATGCTTAGCACTTGTTGGCCCTTTTGCCCTCTGTCTGCGGTCCAGCTCACCCCTAAACCATCTCGATTGGGTTCAGGTCCGGTGACTGTGGAGGCCAGGTCATCTGGTGCAGCACCCCATCACTCTCCTTCTTGGTCAAATAGCCCTTGATGCCTTCAGTGTGACTGTTTTGTCAGTGTGATATATATATATATATATATATATATATATGTAAAAGGAGAATGCATGTGTGTAAAGCAAAAAAAAATATGTATGTGTAAGGAGAATGTATGTGTGTAAAGCAAGAATATATGTATGTGAAAGGAGAATGTATGTGTGTGAGAGTAGAAATCAATGTATGTGAAAGGGGAATGTATGTGTGTGAGAGTAGAAATGTATGTACGTGAATGGAGAATGTATGTGTGTGAGAGTGCCAGAATGAATTATGGCTTATATGGCCCCCTATATATATATATATATTTTTTTTTAATAGCTTATTAATAAATGTTCATCTTTTATTATTGCTGATACCTCTAGTAATTATGTGTCAGATTTTTAATTTACAACATATTTTTGGTTAATTTTAAGACAGCCATATAGTAATTTTTTTAACAATAGAGCTAAGTAAATCTACCCAAAATGCTGGATAAAAACATTTAACCCAGCATTTAACATGCAGTTAAAATTTGATTTGCAGAAGGCTTAACACACACTAAATTCGATTTTACTATGAAAAATTGTCAAAATTAGGGTTTTAGTAAATAGTCAGTGAATTACCATATACTATATTACCATATACTTGACAGTACAAAACAGTAAAAAGACATTTTACAAGGAAGTACATTTATTTAAAATAGAAATCTTTTGTAACATTATAAAGGTGTTTACTGTCACTTTTAATAAATGTAATGCATCCTAAATGAAAGTTTTTATTTATTTATTATTATTTCTTTTTTAAAATCTTACATCAAACTTTTGAATGGTAATGTATCAACAAAAATATTCCTTAAAAAATATTAGCAGGAAAACTTAAAAAATATGTCATTAGGACCAAATGAGCATATTATAATAATTTCTGAAGGATCACGTGACACGGAAAACTGGAGAAATGATGCTGAAAATTCAGCTTCGTTTCACAGGAATAAATAACATTTTAAATATATTAAAATAAAAAACAAAAAAACTACATAAAATCACATTCACACTAGATTATTAAAATACATTCAGCTTAAATTATGAAGAAAAATGAAGTAAAATAAAGTAACATTCAGAAATGTTTAAGTGCCCAAATAGATATTGTAACCATGGTATATACCGTATTTTTCGGACTATAAGTCGCACCTGAGTATAAGTCGCATCAGTCCAAAAATACGTCATGATGAGGAAAAAAACATATATAAGTCGCACTGGACTATAAGTCGCATTTATTTAGAAACAAGAACCAAGAGAAAACATTACCGTCTACAGCCACAAGGTAATGTTTTCTCTTGGTTCATTTCTCTTGGTTCATGTCAAATTAATTTTTATAAATAAGTCGCACCTGACTATAAGTCGCAGGACCAGCCAAACTATGAAAAAAGTGCTACTTATAGTCCGGAAAATACATATCAGCTCTTGCCATGTTCTGTATTTTTACACTTTGACATGTATAGAAAATAGGTTTTAGAGTTTATTTGTGGGCACTAACTGAAAAACAGGCACTTTAACTGATCTATGACTCTGAATGTTACAGTGTAGTCGTCCCAGAGGCCGTAGTTGTGTTTTAATAGCTGTTTACCCTGCTTAACCTGCATGTTATGCTGCAGCTGGAGCTGCGAGGGGTTTTACTGGAGGACGGTACGGATGCCACCGCGGACCCTGCGTTTCTCCTAGAGGTCCTGGAGATCAACGAGAGCCTCGCAGAGACGCGGAGCCAAGACGAGGTCAGCGCTATCGGCCGGTCTGTGCGAGGTGTGTAGGACTGAAAGAAAAGCTCCAACCGGAAGTGATTGTTGAAATATTGCTCTGCACCCACTCATGTCACTCGCAGCTTATTTATGTGACCATTTGCGCCCCCAGATGCATTCCATCAGAAAGTTCAGGGTCATGCGGTTTTATGTTTTCGCTGCTAGGTCTTATTCGTGTTGTTGATATACTGTATTTTACTTCCTTTCACCAGAGAAACTGAAAGACTTGACTGAACGGATGAATTCATCTCTGAATAAAGGTATTTTTCTCTCTTTCTCCTCCTCACAACCTCCCAAATTTGACAGAAATTCAGTGCCAAGGCCGGTTGCACGCACATTTCCATGGCATGCGAGTGGAAAACCGCTGTTTTTGTGTTTGCCTCACGAGTCTCTTTTCACAGGAGATCTGCTGACTGCCAAAGAGCTCCTGGCCCAAATGAAGTACTTCACAAATATAGAGGGGAAGGTAAAAGACAGAATTACAGAGGGCTGCTGAGGGAAAATTATAAACAATTTGCAATTGTAATCCAGCTCGGTGAAAAACTCCTGCTTGTGTTTTTATAGTAGTATATTTATTGTTAATGGCGTGTATTTGTTGGATTATTGTTGGTATCTAAATAAAGTACATTATTTTAATCTTTTGTCAAAAGCAATGCTTGGATGTGCATACCTCACCTCTGTGATGCTACAGTGTTGTCATTGGTTGCTATGGCATTGTTATGGCTTTTGGGTCATTTCTTACTGGACTAATTCAAAAGAGAACAAAGTATTATGGTCTGTTGATACTGTATGACTCTGGTGTATCCTGCAGTCTAACTTAAAGGGATTTTCTTTTTTTTTTTTGCATGTTTTGTCAATGTTTAAGTCAAAAACTGAGCTCTAACATGAGTAACACAGCACACCTTTAGACCAAGATGGATGATTACATTTTTATATAATATGTAATATTTAGAAGTAATTTAAATATTTTATTTTTGTTATTTTTAATTTATTTTATTTATTTATTTTACTATTTAAGTTAAAAAAACATACCGGTTATAGTTTTACTTCAGTTTTATTTGATGTTCAGTTATTAATTATGGTGATTCAGCTTAAGTTTTTATATATAATATTTTATTTTAATATATAATATTTAATATAGTTAAGTTTTAGTTTAATTTTGTCATGTAATATTCATATTACTTTATTTTATTACTACTGATTTAATTTATTTTTATTTTACTTTGTTATAGTTCAGCTTAGGTTTATTTATTTCCATTTTAGTCATTTTGATAATTCAACTTAAACTTATTAAGTTTATAAGTTTAAAATGTATAAGTATATAATTATTAAGTTAAACTTAAAACCAGAGTTGCACCATAGCTAAAAAAAGCTAAACATTTTTTTTCAGCTTTCTAAAATTTGTTTCAAAGTTAAAATACTAAAAAAAAGTTGTGTGTAGTTACATTTTTTTTCATGTAATATTTAAATTTCATTATTTCAGTTTAAGTTTTAGTTTTGTTCCAGTTAGTAATTTTGATGAATCAACTTAACCGTACTTTTAAGTTTAACTTAAGTTCTGTTTTATTTTATTTTTTATGTAATACTGATATTTTATTTCCGCTACATTTCAGTTAAAAATATTTGAAAACTAAATACTTGTTTAGTTAAAATTTTTCCATCTAATATTTAGATTTTGTTTTATTTTATATCAGTTAACACACACACACACACACACACACACACACACACACACATATATTATGTATGTATATAATCCATATATTGTTAACAATGATAATATGCAGTGGCATAAATGGTGCTCATGTGCTCTAAATTTGAATTCTTTAATTTGAATAATTGTAATAAATTATTAGGTTAGAAGTTAGTTTAGAACTCAATCCTAAGTGTGAGCAATAATAATTGTGATGCTTGCATTAGCAAACGCTGCTGATAACACATGCAAACAATCTCTTAGATGTCGTTTCATAAACTATGTGTGACTTTCCCAAGACAATGGGTATGTGTTCAGTGTCAAACTGTGATTGGCTGATGCCACGTTTATTTAGGTCTGGGCTTTTGGGAGAACAGAGAAAACGGGAAACCTGCAAAATTATGAAACTCTACAGTCATAAAACAAAACTGTGCAAGACAACAAGATTAATTTAGCCCAATCCCCGTTTGAATCTTTAATGCTACTACTAGACTTGCAATCTCTGTGGTGCGCTTTGTGATAAATGCGTCTTATTCTCTCTAATGTGGGCTGATTCATTAAATTGTAATTGGAGCTAGATTTGTGCTAGATGATGGCATCACTTTAGACACACAGTCTCTTATTAGATAAGAGCTTAGACAAAATTTCTTTATTGCACCAGTTTGAACAGTCGCTTATGGTATGGTATGTATTAAATTACATCATAACACACTTATCGATCCTGGATTTATAAATGTGTGTGTTTGTGTGAAAGGCAGCGTCAGGGAGGTGTGCATGCTGGAGCTGAAAATGCCTCTGCTGAGCCGTAGGGGGAAGCATGTCACCTCACTATGGAGACTGTAGAAAACCCCTCAACGGCTGTAAGTCATGTTTATGAAATGCTTCTTATATATTGTTGTTGTAATGAAGAGCATCATTTGGGTAGATCTTGAATTACTTTGTTTTGACACTTTTATTTAGATCTGTATAGAAAAGGTTTTTATTTCTCTTATGATGGAAAATCAGTTACAAATCTGCAGCTTTGTGACTTCACAGTCAGCGATTGCACACATATCACATATCACTATTGCTCACACTTATGGTTTTGTGGGTACATGAATGATACCTCAAATCACTGAAGCTTGTCGTGAATTTTTTTTCGAATTGATCGTAATTCTAAGCTTCACCTGGCAGATGTAATTTTTACCGAAAAAAGATATATACAATGAAAACTGTAAAACGTTTAACATTTGCATTATACCTAATTTAATGGTGAAATACTGCCCTGGATGTAATAATGAACATAACAGTCATCTGAGCCGCTGAAGGATTAATGTTACTTTCATTTTGAAGGGAATGCACCTTTTCCCGATTTGTCTAAATGCGTCTATGTTAGCGCGAATCATTCGTTATTGAGCTTCATCTATACAAGAAGTGAGTATACAGGTTTTTTTTTATGAATCTTTGCAAATCACCTTTCCTAATATGTGCTAGTTAGCAAGTTTTGAGGCTAAAGTGAACAGTACTGCTCGTCATCCCACACAAGAGAGCGGTGGGGTCAACAGAGCTCATTAGCATTTAAAGCAACATGGACTAGAACAGCGTACTGAAAACAGAGCTGATTTTGACAGGGTTAAAAAACTACAGGGGTTTTTTACACTACCATTGAGAAATTTTAACCAAAGTATGCTATAGACTTTTCATTAAGACCTTAAAGAATAATAGCAACTTATATAAAATTGCCTCCAGCACCGCACAGTTTTCTCATCTCATTTCTCATTATAGGAATAATCACTTCGATATATTATTCCAAGGTTGTTCAGTTGCCAGATCTAATATGAAACGCATCTTATTCACACAAACAACACATTTCAACCCATTTATGACCTCAACCTGGCAACTTTCAACCCAATAGAAGACGCAGTAAGCTTAATCAAGCATGGTAGAAATTTGAGAAGACTCAGGTGTTGCTCAGGTGGGAAAAGAAGATAACAGAGGCTATTTACACAAACCCCGCCCACTAACGTGTGGTTGGGTTACACAAGATTACAAAAGACACCTTTCATACGAAGACTCCAGTAGCATAGGTAATAAAGGGCATCATTTTAGCATTTATTTATTAATTTTTATGTGATCGACCCAAGTTTGAATCCACCTTTTGCCGAAAGGAAATTATTATCAATAAAATACAGAATTTGCACAGAATAGCGTTCAGCATATGTTCTTTAAAATGG
The DNA here is from genome assembly GCF_963082965.1 of Carassius carassius. NCBI lineage: Eukaryota > Metazoa > Chordata > Actinopteri > Cypriniformes > Cyprinidae > Carassius > Carassius carassius. The sequence goes on from NC_081759.1 coordinate 4,684,140, forward strand.
CGGTACACTGATGCGGAGAGACACAGAGGAGACAAATTGTTGAATGAAGTCGTTATTTTTGTTTTCTCTGCATACAAAAAATATTCTCGTCACTTTATAACATTATAATTGAACCACTGATGGCAGATGGACTATTCTGACGATGTCTTTCATACTTTTCGGTACCTCGACAGTGTAATTTACTTGGCAGTCAATGGGTCAGTCACAAACCTCTGGTTTTCATCCAAAATATCTTAAATTATGATATGTAAACGAATTAAGCTTTTACGGGTTCGGAATGATTTGGGGGTAAGTGATTAATGACAAAAATTTTATTTTGGGGTGGAGTAACCCTTTAAGATAGCCAAATTACAAGAGGATTGTGGATTATATGGCGACACTATGAACTGCAAAATGAATCTGCAGTGGTCAGGAGGTACAGCGATCATGTTGTGGTACAACATGATCGCTGTATGTTGTGATGTTGTGGATCATGTAGGAGTGTTTGACTTCATGCAGCGGTGCGCAGACAAAAACAGTGTGTGCCATTTCTTCTTCTTCTTCTTTTTTTTAAATTAACCAGAACAAAATATACGAAAGTAATGTACAAGAGTTTGCAAACCATTTATTCAGTAATCAACAACTGTATATTTGTGGAAAATATCACAAGTCTTGTTTGCTTTTCTTATTAACAGTGTTCTCCTAACTAGTGCAGTAGTCCTTAAGTCTCCTGAAGAAAATGGATGAAATTTGGCTTCGACCCTCCGATGTAAAATCTTCCCAAAATAATAAAAAGTAAAGTTATTATTATTACGTTCATTGGAATAATACTTAGATATCAAAATTATTTAATAAAAAAATTAATATTTGTTTCTAATTATATTTTCTATATACACCCCAAAAAATAAAAATAAAATAAATAATAATAAAAAAATCCTTGTGTAGACAAGATAGTTGGATAATATAGATTCATTTTCCACTGAGCAAACAAATCACAGGAATTATCAATATCCAGAATAAATCTCTCTGACACACTTTTAGCTGCATATACCATGAAACATTTTAAATATAGCCTCTTTTACTTTATTATTTAAAGAATATATTTCACAAACAAGCCAAGCTTTATTCCAATTCTAAATACACTGATCCACAATAAGCTTTTGTCCTGTATCACCTGTTATAATATTCCTATATTTATTAGTACAATTGTGTTTAAGAATATCAACTTCTATGAACATGCTGTCTTTTTTTAACATTTTGCTTCACTTCCATAAGCTCTTACAAAATGTATTACTTGCTGGGGTATTGCATCAAATACAACAGCATACTCTTTTGGCATAACTGCTCTCTAAAAATGCTAAAAAAAAAAACCCAATTTGGGTTATTTTGCCAACCCTGTTAGGTCAAATATGAACAAACCCAGCTGGTTGGCCTTAAATGTTTGACCCAACACGCTGGGTTGTTTGAAAATTACTATTGCTGGCTTAAAATGAACCAAAAAAAAAAAACGGTTTTGAAGCTGCATTGAAACTGTAATTTTGACCTTCAACCATTTGGTCTTTTCCTGGAATGTTTTCATCAAAAACCTTAATTTATTTTCTACTAAAGAAAGAAAGACGTGAACATCTTGGATGACATGGGGGTGAGTAAATTATAAGGAAATTTTTAATTTGAAATCCTTTAATTAGCGACAATGTCCATGCAAAAATATAAGCAAATTGAATACAGCATAATTTACAAAATTGCATGCATTTAAACTCTTTTATCAAGCATTTTAGAAAGTTATAATTTTACAGTGAAATACTGTCAATTTTTGCAAGTAAAACTATATGAATGAATTTATAATTCCATATAATACCATATCATGGCCCTATGTGACACATCAGATATAATTATAATTCACATATGAAATTTAGCTTTTTTCATTTTAGTTATCAGTAATGTGCATTAGGGTGCTTTTAAAGGTATAATTTTAATGTATAATACAGATTTTAATAAAATGTTTTATAATATAAATTTTTTATAAAATTATATTTAACAATATTTTTACAGTGCATAGACAAAAGCTCAGGAATAAGTTGTTATGACTAAGCCAGCTAGTCACAGCTCCTTAGAACTGCATAGAAATACCCTAACAACCACTGTAGCAAAGCGGCGGCATAATTTGCAAACTCAAAAACCACTGACTTTTTTGGTGTCCAAACAAAGTCCATTTAGATCACAGTGACTTTGCATTTTTTAACCAAGCTTTGTCTAAGCTGCCACTATAGAAATGACCATTATAAAAGGAAACTTCAGCTGCATCATCTCATCTCAAATCCAAAGAAACAAGGACAGAAAACTCATTGGAGGCTAGGAAAACAGCTTAGACATGCCAGTTTTCATTTAATCTTCAGTTTCAATCAATGTAATGCCGCACTGGAGCATTGCCCTGCAAACGTCCAGCTGAAAGCAGGACCTGACTCACTTGTTTAAGTCAAGAACAACAGTGTCATATTTCTAAATCTTCCTCGCAGGAGACGATATTTCCTAAGTGAAGTGAAGTGACATACAGTCAAGTATGGTGACCCATACTCAGAATTCGTGCTCTGCAGTTAAATCATCCAAAGTGCACACACACACACTGAACAGACACCCGGAGCAGTGGGCAGCCATTTATGCTGCGGCGCCCGGGTAATGCTAATACATGTGAATTAAACCACAGACGAGATAGGGAGAGGAAGGGAAGAAAAATGTGGCCTGTAATCAACCTGTAATTGGAAGGCATCTCCAGCTCTGTCAAATTAATGGGAAAACATGATCGACCAGTTCTGAAGCCAGTGCTGTCTCTACATAATCTCCAAAATTGGGTTTGAAAGAAAAAAAGGGTGTGTGAAAAATGGAGGGTGCACCTGGGAAGAGGAAAATAAGAAAAACCTTCAATGGTGGGGAAACTAGTGTTAAAGGAAAATGGGCAAGAACGCATATTCTTAAATGAGGGTGAGTTTAAAGGTTTAAAGGTGAAGTTGCTCAACTACATTATTAAAAATAAAGATTCCAGAAGGGGTTTTCACAGCAATGCCAAAGAAGAACCAATCTTTGGTTTCCCAAAGAACTCAGGGCTCCAAACCAAAAAATCGAGTAAGGAGCCATTGGCTCCTATAAGAAAAAAACTTAGGTGCCAAATGATTTTTTAGGTGCCACAGAATAAACATGTTTTATGCGTTTTATTTAAATTATTTATTTTACATTTTAACTTTTGTTTATGTCTCATCTTTTCTTGACTTTAACAGCATTTTAATCCATCTTGTAGATGACCTGGGAATGAAGGTTCACTTAAAGTGGGAGCTAAATGTCTTTTCCAACTTTAAATATACAGTCATGCGTTGTTTATTACACAAAATCGGTACCAATATCATGGACCATTAGCATCACTTGGCCCCTGAGTATAGTTTGGGGTCCTATGAGAGTTTTGTCATACTCTCTTAAAAAAAAGGTGCTTCATGATACCATAGAAGAACCTTTTTTTTCCATTTAACATTTTGAAGACAATAACAGATTATGAAAAGGTCAGAAAGAGATTGTTCTTCAAAGAGCCTTTGACTGAATGGTTCTTTGTGGAACCAAAATTGTTCTGTGAAGAACCTTTTAAGGTCCTTTATTTTTAAGAGTGCATGTCTTTCACACTTTCAGTCTGTTTTTCTTAATTATTAAAATTAAATTTTATATTTTTTAATTTGAATCATGTAGACAACAGGTTAAGTAAAAATATTAAAATTCAATAGCTCATAAATATAGCATAATGCTCCTCTTTATAGTAATTTTTCTAGCTGACTGATGAGCTTATGGACACCGAAAGGTTACTGAGGTTAATATTATGTTGCAATGTTTACAAGCTTTAGGCTACACGTTTTCCGCAGTTTGAAAGTGTTGTACTGTAGAATCTCTTATAAAATAGCCTACCGTTTGATGTTAATTCATGTTCATTATGTACTCTAGTAGTAAAGAGCGAGGTATGATAGGTTCACGTGCTGATGGAACTGAGGCACTACTCGTGATCGCGCCTGCCGCATTCGTTCACATGTCGCGTCTTTTGCGCGCTCAAGTTCGTTATTTCAAATGTAGGCGTACGGTATGCGTGCATGCTCATAATGGAAGCAACGCGCTCGTTTTTTTCCAGGCGCGCCCGCACTGCCTCGTGTTAAAAACATCTCAACTTTTCAGTATCCCACAAACGCACCGCAGGTCATGTGACAAGAACCAACCAATCAGCTTCATCCTTTCCAGTACCAACGTTGAAAGCTCAGCCAAGATGAAGGAACCGCTGATCATAGCTGTATATGGATAGCCATTTTTAAATAAATTTAGTAACAGAGCTACTGCAAGCGATTTTTAGTGCTGCAAATCCATTTATCCTTTGTTGAAATTTAAGCGTCTTCATGGATAGAGCAGGTCATGGTTGCTTAGCAATGGCAGACGCCTCAGGAGCGCAAGAGCCTGAAGGCTTTTGGAAAAAAATCAGAAAGCGGCGCGCCTAGCGTTTTCCACGCGTTTTTAGGCGCGATATGTGAACGGCCCCTTAAAGAGCACCAAAACTGTATTTATTGTTTGAATTTTGTTATGAATTTGGAATAATTTTAAAGCTGATACTTTGTAAATTAAAAAGTAACAAAGCACAAAGCTTTTTGCGATTACTGGACGGCAAGTGCACTTCAAATAATGAAGTTCATGCATTAACAGAACAACACAGCATGGACTAAGATCTTGTTAAGAAGAAGCCTTATGATTATAAACGAGAACTGTTAACGATATTGCCAATATCCACACAGATGACAGCTTTACCTGTTGTAGTTTGTTCAAGTTATGAACGAAATAGACGCTGTTTTTCTGCACTTTCTCTTCAAGTCTCCATCATTTCTCTCTCTCGCGCGTTTATCAGGTGTGTGTCAGCGCTGCTGTGCGGCAAATGAGGACTGTTTAAAACTCTTTTTCCCACTAAATCTTCGATGCGCATTCTCTCAATGCGCAGACATAACAAAAGACGTGAATGCAAAACAATCAGGAAAAAAGGCATTACATGCATTTTTTTAAGAGATAACATGTAAATACATAGGCCTAGTCGCCAGTGGCGACCTCAGCAAAAACTTCACTCGCATTTTAATATTTATGGTCGCAAATGCGACCATTTTAGTCGCAGTTTGGAGCCCTGCAACTGTTAAGTGAACAGTTCCCTATCTGTCGGTCACAACCAGTGATGCGCGGGTCAATGTATAAACAACCTGCACCCGGCTGATGTTTTCAACTAACCCGCCCGCAACTCGGACTTCAAAAAAAGAAAAAGATAATATTGTACCCGACCAGCATCCTGACCTGCATTTTTTGCAGTCGCCCCTTTATATTAATCTAATTACTTAAAAAGGCTATAGCCTACAGAATAATAAGCATTATGACCGCACACATAAGGCTTGCCACAAAGAACTGGTAATGATTATATTAAATTAGCTAATTTACTAGTCTAATTTACAAGTCTAAATTACTAGTCTAAATTAGCAAGGAGACATTTAATTGTTTAGTAATAAACTGGTGTTTTCTGTGTCACTGCAAAGATGAAGTTGACGATTCAGTCTCACCATGAAACAGCCGGTAAAAGAGTCGCGCGATAACGTGCGTCATCACTACGACACGACATTAGATCTGGCCTTTGTTCACACAGCGCTGACGTGCAGTGTGAAAGGGGCTCATTTCTCCCGCTCTAAGCACCTCCTGCTGGCAGAGAATGAATTTGCATATATATGCCCCCACAAATAGAGTGTAAGTCTGTGGGAAACACTGTGCCTTTTCCTTCATGTTGCAAGGCTCATTTGGTCAACAGTGAGCGACGCACTGCTTCTTTACTCTCACCCATGATGCCCCCATCACCAGGGGCCAAAAGGTCACAGTTTGGAGACGCAATGCCTTTACATGCATCTCTGGCCAGTCCCTCTAGAGACACAGGGAGTTTTGCTGTGATGGCTCAGAATGTGATGCCTTCTGGGCCACCCAGCACAACTGCTCATTGCTGCACTACTGCGTTACGTCAGCTGTCCCTTTGGTGCCACTTGTACAGAGTTTGGGAACGTGGCTTGCATTGCCCAACCAGTCCTGCTGGCTCTTTCAGACGGTTAAACTTGGCTGCGCGATTCAGTTTACTAGGTGACCTCCAAAGTTCAATGGCATTCTCGAGACTTCGGTGGCATTCCGAGACACCTCTGTCTTGCGCAAGGAGATTGCTGTTCTGTTGGCGAAGGTTGCAATCTAGCCAGTCCCTCCAGCCGAGATGAGGAAGGTGTTTTACAGCATTGACTTCATCATATCCAAGTCTTGAATGGGGCCCTTCACAAGCTCCAGTTCTAAGATTTTGATGCAGAAATGTATTATCAAATGTGTCCAGCCCCAGGATTGGTTTGTAGCAATCAACCTGAAGGCCGAGTACTTTCATTTGTCGAGCCGTCCTTGTCAAAGACAATTCCTATTGTTTGTGTTCGAGGGTCAGGCATAGCAATACAAGGTCCCCCACTTCGGGCTCTTCCTGTCCCTCCATGTCTTCACCAAAGTTGCAGAGGGCGCCCTTGCCCCACTATAGGAAGTGGGCAACAGGATCCTCAACTATCTCAATGACTGGCTCCCATATGTGTTTTCTTCCATGGTAAGGTTTCCCTCTCTGTAAACCTGTGTCTTCACTTGACAGACCCGCTCTGTCGGTCTCTTCTGGCAGTTGTTCCATTTTTATTTATTAGATAAATCTAAGACATATAAACTAATCTAACACATAAGCACACACACTCACACATTCACACAAGTTGCAGGAAGAGAGAAAGTCAGGAAAGAATGAGTTTAAGAGAATGGAAATGTGAAATCCCGAGTTTACAGCAATATGTGAAATTGCATAGACATCAACAACCATCAATCACTTAATAAACCCTCGCATTGAGATCCTTAATTAGGTTAAAATTCTATTAGATAGCTACACCAGTTTAGATCAGAGTCTGGAGGTAAGTTACTTGCGTTGTCTGTGTAATGGGGGTTCCCTTTGTTGTCATTGAAAAGGGGGTTTCCTGAGGTTGCTGATTGGCTGGAAGTTCAGTAGTCGTTGAAGTAACGTCTTGGGAAGCCCTTCGTTGGGCATCGTTTTTACGATGCAGAGTTGTAGGCTGGTTGTAGTTTTAGGTGCACACTCGAGTTCGGACTCAAAGGCACGGTGTTACAAACGTTCTCTGTGCTCTTGATGGAAGACTCTGGTGTTGTGATGCAACTGGGTGTCGTCCAGTGCAAGGCTTGAGTCTTTGTTGACAGAGTTCAAGAGTGTGGATGTTTTGTTACCTTTCTTTGAGGCCATCTTTTGCTTGTTATAGGCCTTCTGTGTTAGGTCAGGCAACTGTTGGATGGTCATGGAGCGCGGAGAGGCCATGACGCCTACATGGTGGATGGTGGACTCCAGGGTGCAGACTGGATGTGGCTCTAAGGAGGTATAACCGGTCTCTGTCAGTCATATGAGGTCTCATTTCCAGATGAAATTCGATATCTTGAAGGTAAGCCTGGATGTCGTGGCCCTCTTTGGAGTTCGGGTTGAACTTGCTTATGTTTTTAGACAGCTTGTTGAGGTCTTTGATGGTCATCCCATGTGCAGCTCCAAGGTATGCTTGGATGGGATGGTTTCTTTCATTGGCAGGAAAGGGTTCTGTTGGGAAGGCAGGTGAGGTTTTGGGTTGTGGTCCTTCGCTCCTTTCGTCATATGCCAGTTCTTGGACGTGGGACTCTGCTATGCTCAGCAGTGATGAGGCTAAGAGATGTTTCTCTTTTCTTGGCTCTTGTTTCTGTTTGTAAAGCATATTTGAGTTCTTTTCTGACCATGTAGAGCTCATCGTTGGTATCGTCTAGTTTAGTTGGTCAGATTGTCCATTTCAGTTCTGTACCTTTCAAGGGGGGAATTCTTGTCTCTGATGTCATTCTTGGCTTTCTCTAGTAGCTGTTTGGCATAATAGTATCTGTTCACCAGGTCTTTCTGGGCAGCCGTTGCATGTTGCTGGTCAAGCTGAGCTGCTGCCAGGGCTGCTTGGAGCTTTTTAACTTGGAGCTGCTTGGAGCTTCTTAACTTGGGTGAACTATCCTTTTAAGTGCTCTCTCTTTTGCATAAACTCTTAGTTAAAGTTAGTCATCAGATGACATGACATACCGGAAATGCATCCGTTTTAATGGCACAGACATTTGCAAGTAATATCTTGTTAATAATGTATCACAGTTGGACCAATGCTTTAACCAGGTATCCATGGATGCATTAATGTTTCTGACCTCAGATGGGATTACTCTCAGGAGCATTTAACACATTTTACCACATCTAAATCCATTTGCCAGGTTTTCTTCCTTAATCAGTGCAGCAAATGCTGAATATCGTGTGGATTCCCTCTGGACCTGCTCATATATCATTGTTAGCTTGCATTATCACTTTTGATCAAGTTCTTTTTTTGTGATTGAGCCGCATGTGGCTCCAGCGTCACTATGTTCACTAAAGTGCATAACCCAAATATACCAGTATTCAGACAAGCAGATATGAGTTTAGATTATAAAGCATGATCAGCATGGATTGTTTGTATGCTGTGTTCAGTGCTGCATGATTACTCCTCTATGAAGGATCCTCCTTGTGTAACCTTACAAATGCTAATGAGATATTTACCCTCAGCAGTGTCTGATGCTCTTCATTAAGTCAGTAATACTGCATGCAGATCTGCTATTTTAATCCTTCCCAGAACAGTTTGACTCAAGATGAATGTATAAAAACAACAACATATGATATTCTGCTTCACATGTTAGATTTGATCCAACAAAACCTGTTGAAAACATGTCCAGGTCACACTGTTCTCCTAAAATTAAATTTTATTAAGAAAGTGAGCCTATTGTTAATAACAAATTTACAGTTTTAATACATAATTTCATATTCATGAAATGTGAAAAAACAAACACACATATATATATTAAAAAATGAAATTGTTTCACATCAAGAATACAGTAATGAGGATCTAATAACCCTTAATGTCCCTATTAAAATGACAGAATCTAATGAAAATCCCTATTGAAAAAAGTGAAAATCTAAATGAAAATAAAATGGTTTATAGTTTAAATGTACACATTTAATGACTTCAATGTGTTTATATATATATTATGTTTTACACTAAAAACACTCTATTACATTAATGAGGATCTAATGATAATCCCATATGAAAAAACAATTTCCCAAAATTTGTTTTTTTACTTCTTATGAGAATCCAATGATAATCCCCATTTAAAAAATATAGGGGGAAAAACAGAAATATGTAGAATTTATTTATTTATTTATATTTATTGAATAGCTAATACATTTTCTTTAATTACAATGTGTGTGTTAGGGTGTCTCTGTTTTTATATATATATATATTTTTTATGATTTTGGGGTAAATTGTGACCTGTACATATTCATGACAGTTTTTGTGAGACTGACTCATGAACAATTGCAAAAACGTGAGTTGAAACATAGAAAATAGAATAGAATACTAATAATGACGTTTTAAATAATCTGAATACTGTTGCACTCATTAACTCCAAAAGACTGTAACCCTGTGTTCGGAGTCATCTCATGAGAAGTGATTTCTTTTTTTGTCTTTAAAGTTGAAATATAATCACACCCAGAATTGCTCAAGCTGAGAACTAAGAAGCTTGGAGCTGCTCAATCTTTGTGAATAATATTCCTTGCTGCTCCCTCATTTCACTGCGGCACATCTCTGAGCTTTTGATAGGAGAATCGCAGGGAGGATTTCAGGGGAAATGTTGCTTAAGCAACGTCTGCCGAGGGTTAGAGAGCCAGTGGGTGGATTGGTTAGTTGTTACCGCATGACTCAGGAAGCATCATTTCCTATTTGACATTCCAGTTTAGTTCTCCAACAGTGTGTGATCTCTTCAAGAACATGCATCATTAAGAAGCCTGCCAATTACTTACCTGGACACAACATGTCTCATTTGTAAACGCTTAATCATAGCGGATTACTGCTTGCTTATGGAGTGCCACCACGATGGACAAAGAGAGTAAACGCAAGACTTGCTTGCTTATGACTGAGCCCGTCCAGATTTCATGCTTCAATAATGCCACAATGAAAAGATATATAGATCCTTTCATTTTACAGAGATATTTCCTGCTGCCTTATTGGCTATGTTTGCATAGTCAGTGTTAGAGATTGACAGCCATATCATTGTCTTCATTTGCTTACTCTCATGTCTTTCCAAAACTGTGTGATCAAAGAATTGGATATTTTAATTTTATATTATGAAGTCATTCTCCTTATGGTGACCAATTATGACAGCAATTAAGATCATGATATAATTCAATAATTCATTCATTTTAGTTGTGTGATTCTGAATCTGAATTGAATCTTATTTATTCAAGTTCTCCAAACCGGACTGGCATTTATCTTTTGCTGCTACGAGGATGTCATCAAAGTCCTAGGAAATAGTTGTGAAATCACCTATTCTGGCAGTCCGGGGGCTTCATTTATAAAATACACTTTACCAGATATTTAATTAATCCAATATTGTTCATGAAAATATAGGCAATCACAATTAATAATCGTGGGGAAAATTTTACAATACACACTAGAGCGGTTTGAAAGAAATTAATATTTTTATTTAAACAAGGATGTGTTAAACTTTTCATAAGTTTATAATGTTACAAAAGGTTTCTATTTCAGATAAATTCTGTTCTTCTGAACTTTCTATTCATCAAAGAAACCTGAAAAGAAATGATATTTTTCAACATAATAATAATAATAATTATAAATGTTTTTTTGGAGCAGCAAATCAGAATATTAAAATAATTTGAAATCACTGGAATAAATTACATTTTAAAATATATTCTTATAAAAAACATTTATATAAAATATTTCATAATTTTACTTCTGTACTTTGGATCAAATAAATGCAAGCATGAAGAGCAGGGAAAAAAAAACAAAAACTTAAATCTCCCTGCTCAAAGTTAACATTTGACTGGTATTGTACATTGTAACAAAGGATTTATATGTTGAATAAATAACCTTTTATTCATCAAAGAATCCTGAAAAAAAAAATAATAATAAAATAAATAAATATATATATTTGTGTATTTGGTGTAATGCAATGTGTATGCAGTTTAAGGTTAAAAAACGTTATCTCACTGTACATTATTGTTGCTCCTCTATGCCCCACCTTTCTGAAATGCGTAGATTTTTACAAAGCACCTAGTTTAAAAAACAAACAAACAAAAAAAACAACAACAATAAAACCCCATTACAAGCGAGGCATCTGTTGCATCCAGTGGGGACATAATTACTGATTATAATGACTTATACTGTCTTTTTATGCATTGCATTGCATAACACGCCACGTTAACATAAAACCATGTCTGCATTTGTGATTGGAGAAACGACAAACAACAAGCACTACTCTACACTGCTCAAAACTCAGTTTGAATCGTCAGTGGCAATTTCTTTAAATATGAAAACTATACTTCCATACCGTGAGTCAGAAGTGCCAGACTGTCCTTGCAAAGTTGGAATTGCCCAACTTTACAGAAACAACCTTTGTTGTTTAGGAAACAGTCCTCCGTAAAATGCACTGCACACATCTGAATATTTAGTTTAGTTTAGTTTTGTTTTGACTGATTTCTAGTTGTGATATCTTTTGTAGGACCAAACAAAGTAGTTTTCATTTCACAATGAAACACAGCGTCTCCGCAGCTATTTCAGAGCAACACATTTGCTTGTCTACCAAATCAATCTCCAAAAAGAGGTTTACGTTATCTGTAATATCTGTAATATTTCAGGTGAAGAATCAGATAGCTGGAAGTGCGACAGAAAAGCTCTTCCTCTCAGCGGGGACTGTGGCCCGAGGGGACGCTGCTCTAGATTTTAATTAAAGGTTGGCAGGGCATCAACCCTCAAGGAGCATTGGAAGGATCAGAGAGAATAGAGATGATTAGTTATTCTTTTGAAAATATAGGAGATATTGTACCCCAATCTCAGAGCCCAGGTTTTGAGGGGAAATCTTTGAAAATCTTTTAAAATGAACTCTTCTGTTCTGTTGCACTAGGGCTGATTTAAAAAAATAAAATGTACATCTGGATTGTTTTTCTGAATCTTTAAGAATTTCCAATGAAATAACCATCATGTTTTTAGTCCTATTCTTACAATGGACGAAAACTATAACGATAAAGATATCGTTTTACATTTTTAAAATTCCACATACAGATGAAAACACTGTCAATCCCCGTTCTCACAGATCTATGAAAATGACTAAAAACATTGTATTATGCATACCAGGCCAGAAACTGGAAATGTCACTTTGTAAAGAAACTTGCGCATACCTATAGACTCATCAAACACATGCACGTGTTTACACAAAGACAATAATGGTTCTCACACTCGCACCATTTTCAAAAGTTTGTGCACCCAAAATGGTGTTGTCGTGTAAATGAATGCATAAAAAGTTTGCTGTTTTTGTTTGAAAAACTCCCTTAAATATAAAAGATTATCAGAATTTAGTACCACAACAGTTACAGCACAGAGGAACAATATTGTTGAAATCACTTTCAGAATGATTTTTTTTCCATCTGATGAATAAAAAACCGAATCCAGAGCTCAAGCATTTGAAGCAGCATACAACAAAACTGATGTGTGCTTATAATAAATGGATTGTTACCGAACGTTGGTGTGGATGTAAATATAGTTATCATTCTTGGTGCGAACAGGCATTTATTCTCTCTACTTGTAACATAATTTGTTAAATGATTAATATTTGTTGGTCCTAGAACAACATTATGTCTGTGCTGACAGTCACTTTGTAGGATTACCTTTAAAGTTTTGATCCAAAAAGAACACATTGTCAATGCATTGTATTATAAATTGCATTTCATCAGATTTGTAAACACAATGTTGTGTACCATGTACATACATGTGTTAAGTTTTTTTTTTGCCCTAAGATCTGAATGTTTGATTGACAAACAAGGATGTTCAGTAATCACACCAAGCCTTACACTGCTACACTGCTTTGGTAAATCTACTGTATCCCTTTTCACACAAACTGCCATTAAATTACCAGAATGTCTTTACCGTTAAATACAAAAATGTGCTGTTCACACATATAATGACATTCCATCCAAAGTCAAATGTTGATGTTTAAGTTACACATGTAATTAAGTACACATTTCCATTGCCAACACTTAGTGTCAGATACCTTTAAGAGAAAGTTCACCCAAAAATGAAAATTCTATCATCGTTTACTCACCCTCAAGTTGTTCCAAACCTGTATCAGTTTCTTTGTTCTGTTGAACACAAAGAAAGATATTTGGAAGAATGACAGAATCAAACAGATCTCGGTCCCCATTGACTTCCATAGTAGGAAAAATATATACTATGGTAGTCAATGGGGACCGAGATCTGTTTGATTCTGTCATTCTTCCAAATATCTTCCTTTGTGTTCAGCAGAACAAAGAAACTCATACAGGTTTGGAACAACCTGAGGGTGAGTAAACGATGATAGAATTTTAATTTTTGGGTGAACTATCTCTTTAAAGACATTGCTACACTTTCTATGCTATGACTGCTCCACAGACTTCTTGTTGCAAATTTTGCTCACACACACACACACAAACCTGGACCTGGAGATGGACACACACACACACACACACACACACACACACACACACACACACACACACACACACACACACACACACACACACACACACTCACAAACTTACTGACACACTCAAACATAGGCTCACACACTCAAACAATCAAAAAGACTCACACACACAGACTCAGACACACACACCAAACTGGACCTGGAGGTGGACACACACAGACTCTGACACACACACACACACACACACACACACACACACACACACACACACACACACACACACACACACACACACACACACACACACACAAACCTGGAGATTGAGGTGGACAAAAACCAACACACACCAACCTGAACCTGGAGATAATAATAATATAATGTCTAGTCTGGTGGCTGTGATATATATAAACCTACCAACGTCCGTTGCCATGATTTTTGCAATGTCTGATCGCGAGAGGAAAAAAATAACGTTTTAGTCGCATAACATCGGTTAATGGAAACGCCGTCATTTCGCAATAGTTGTTTATCGATATTTAGAAAAAAAACACAAAAAAGTTTTGCGCGAATCTGTAATGGAAACGCAACAGCGCTTAACATAGACTAACTTATCAGAGTTATGTTGAGCAACAGTGTGTCACGGTTCGTGAACGCACCGTCTCCAGCTGTAGTCATGTTATGTCATGTTGATTGGTTCATGTGGGTGTTGTCACTAATCGCCTGATCAGCGGCAGGTGCATCTCATTCCAACCGCCTATTTAACGCCCTGTCTTTCGTCTCCTGTTTGTCAGATCGTTGTTTGAGGTCCTCGTGTCGATGTCTGTTCGTGCTCCTGTGTTCCTGTCTTTGCTCAGTGTCCTGCTTCAGTCTTCATTGGATATTCACAGTCATTCACGGATTATCACCGCCGATCACCGATCTACCATCACCGCCATCGCTACCAACGCACTCAAATCACCTACCCACCTGTCTGTGCTGCCATCGTGGTTTCTGCGTCACTGACCAGCATTCATCCATCACTACTCCTGTCAATAAACTACCCTTACTTGCATCTGCCTCCTGTCCTCCATTGTTAGCGTCACAGAACGATCTGACCAACATGGAGGCAGCGAGTAATCAACCCTCCTCCCTCGAAGCTTTCCTCAGCGCCAGTGTTCGGAGGATGGACTCCCAGGAGCGGACTCTTAACGACACTGGTCGCGCGGTTCAGGCTTTAGTGACGCAGGTGTCCGAGCTCACCCAACAGTTCCAGCTATTACGAGCTCCCACTGCGCCACTCACACCGCCTGTTCCACCAGCACCATCGGAGGCCCCCTCCCAGCCGGAACCACGCCTCCCGATTCCGGAAGCGTACTCAGGTGAACCCGCCTATTGTAGAGCTTTCCTTAACCGTTGTGATATGCATTTTGCCCTCCAGCCTAGAACGTTCGCCAGTGAGAGGGCCAAGGTGGCTTTCGTCCTGACCCTGCTCTCTGGGAGGGCGGCATTGTGGGAAACAGCGGTGTGGGACAACCAGGACCCATGCTGCGCCTCGTTCCAGGCGCTCTCCGCCGAGATGAGACGGGTCTTTGATCGGGCCGCCGCAGGACAGGAGGCGGCCAGGAGGCTGGCGGAGTTACGCCAGCACGAGAGATCCGTCTCGGACTACTCCATCGAGTTCCGGACCCTGGCGGCGAAGTGCCATTGGAACGAGGAGGCGCAGTGGGACATGTTCCTGCATGGGCTGGCTGACCGCGTCCAGAGGGAGATCTACGCCCTGGACCTTCCCCCGTCGTTCGATGGACTCTTTGAGCTGGCCCTTCGGGTCGACGCACGTCTGGCACGGATGGAGAGGAGGGGGCTATTCAACACCCCATCCAGGGGACCGGCAGACGTGCGGTTCAGCGGCGGGGACGTGGCCAGCCCCGTCTACGATCACGAGCCCATGCAGGTAGGGCGAGCTCGGCTTTCCCGGGAGGAGAAGGAGAGGCGGCGGTCCCTGAGCCTTTGCCTTTACTGCGGGGGAGCCGGACATCAAGCCCATGCCTGTCCGGTAAAAGGCCAGGCCCGGTAGTACGTATGAGGCTACTATCGGGTGGGATCTCCGCCCAGAAGACCTCATCATCATCATCATCATCACCATCATCTTCTACGCTCCTCCCGGTATGGCTGCGGTGGTCAGCACAGACCCATCACTGTCAGGCACTACTGGATTCCGGGGCAGAAGGTAACTTCATGGACAGCACATTATCCCACAAGCTCCACATTCCCCTCAGACCTCTTCCGCACCACATCACGGTTCACGCCCTCACTGGTCAGCAACTTCCCACCATATCATACATCACTGAAGACATTACACTCATCACCTCTGGCAATCACTCCGAAACCATCTCTTTTCACATCCTTGACTCTCCCCTGGCACCCATTGTCCTTGGACACCCTTGGCTCCTCCTCCACAACCCTAGCATTGACTGGCTCTCTAACTCCGTTTTGTCTTGGTGTAAAAGGTGTCATGAGTCTTGTCTAGTGTCTGCCTGTCCGTCTGTGTCTGTGTCTGTGTTGCAGGAGGAGGCAGTGGATTTGTCTAACGTGCCCGCTGAGTACCTCCATCTGAAGGAAGTGTTCAGTAAGTCTCTGGCTGCTTCTCTCCCTCCGCATCGTCCTTACGACTGTGCCATAGATTTACTATCAGGTAAGTCTCCGCCTAAGGGCAAACTCTATTCACTTTCTGTTCCAGAGAGGGAGGCTATGGAGAAATATATTTCTGATTCTCTAGCTTCCAAATTCATTCACCCTTCCTCTTCTCCTGCGGGGGCGGGGTTCTTTTTTGTGGGAAAGAAGGACGGATCTCTGCGACCTTGTATTGATTACCGGGGACTGAACAACATCACGGTAAAGAATACTTATCCTTTGCCGTTGATGTCTTCGGCCTTCGAGAGGTTGCAGGGAGCGTCAATTTTCACAAAACTGGACTTACGCAATGCGTATCATTTGGTTCGGATCAGGGAGGGGGATGAATGGAAGACCGCTTTTAACACCCCCAGAGGGCACTTTGAATACTTGGTTATGCCCTTTGGGCTCTCCAACTCCCCAGCGGTCTTCCAGGCACTCGTCAACGACGTGCTGCGAGATATGATCGATCAGTTCATTTATGTCTACCTGGACGACATATTGATTTTTTCTTCTTCTCTCCAGGAACATGTGCAGCACGTCCAACGAGTGCTTCAGAGGTTGCTAGAGAATGGGCTTTTTGTCAAGGCGGAGAAATGCGAATTTCATGCACAGTCAATTCCATTTTTGGGGTATATCGTGTCGACTGAGGGAATACGCATGGATCCCGAGAAGGTTAAGGCTGTGGTAGAATGGCCAAGCCCAGATTCCCGTAAGGCCCTACAGAGGTTTCTGGGGTTCGCTAACTTCTACCGGCGTTTTATTCGCAACTTCAGCCAACTAGCCGCACCTCTGACCGCCTTGACCTCCGCCAAGACTGCGTTCAGGTGGTCGGACACAGCTCAGGCTGTGTTTGCCAAACTGAAGAGCCGTTTCATTTCAGCCCCTATTCTGATTACCCCTGACCCTACACGTCAGTTCGTGGTGGAGGTCGACGCATCAGAGGTGGGGGTAGGAGCGGTGTTATCTCAACGTTCTCCCTTAGACGACAAAGTCCACCCTTGCACGTATTTTTCATATCGTTTATCTCCGGCAGAACGAAATTACGATATTGGTAACCGAGAATTGTTGGCAGTTAAGATGGCATTGGAGGAATGGCGACACTGGTTAGAGGGATCGGGGGTTCCTTTTATAGTATGGACTGACCACAAGAATTTAGAGTACATTAGCACCGCCAAGAGGTTGAACTCCAGGCAGGCTCGGTGGGCACTTTTTTTCGGACGTTTTGACTTTACTATCTCGTACCGCCCGGGTTCCAAGAATATCAAACCCGATTCTTTGTCGCGTATTTTTGACCATTCCGAACGCCCGTCCACTCCCGAGTGTATTTTTCCTGAGACATTAGTGGTCTCCACTCTCACATGGGAGATCGAATCGAAGGTCAGAACGGCCTTAGAAGGGGTAACGCCTCCGCCCGGGTGTCCACCGAACCGTTTATTTGTGCCGGAGGGATTAAGGTCCAACGTTATCCAGTGGGGACATTGCTCGAATGTAGCTTGCCATCCAGGGGTTAACCGTACTAGATTTTTAGTCAAGCAACGATTCTGGTGGCCACTTATGGCTCGCGACATTCACAGTTTTGTTTTGGCTTGCTCGGTTTGTGCCACTGGTAAGACTTCCAATCGGCCCCCTGATGGGTTACTCCAACCGCTGCCGGTTCCTTCGAGACCCTGGTCCCACATCGCTCTAGATTTTATTACCGCCCTCCCAGGGCAACACGGTAGTTTTAACCGTGGTGGACCGGTTCTCGAAGGCGGCCCACTTTATTCCCTTGCCCAAATTACCCTCAGCCAAGGAGACAGCGTTGACCGTTGTAGACCACATCTTTCGTTTACATGGCCTCCCGATAGATGTGGTTTCCGACAGGGGACCCCAATTTGTGGCTAAATTTTGGCAAGAATTCTGTAGACTACTGGGAGCGACTGTAAGTCTGTCCTCAGGGTTTCACCCCCAGAGCAATGGTCAAACCGAGAGAGCCAACCAAGATTTGGAAAGGGTGTTGCGATGTTTGGTCTCCAAGAATCCTTCCTCCTGGAGCCAACAATTGTCTATGGTGGAGTACGCCCACAATACCTTACCAGTATCAGCTACGGGCCTATCTCCTTTTGAGTGTAGTGTAGGTTACCAGCCACCTATTTTTCCCAGTATGGAATCCGAAGTTGCGGTCCCCTCCGCTCACGCCTTCGTCCAGAGGTGCCACCGCACTTGGACCAGAGCCCGTGAGATTCTACTCCAAGTGGGGGCGCGCACCAAGGCCAAGGCCGATCGCCACCGGTCTAGGCCTCCCGTATACGTCGTGGGTCAAAAGGTGTGGCTTTCAACCAAGAATATTCCTCTCCGGTCCGTATCTAATAAATTGGCTCCCAAATTTATTGGCCCGTTTACTGTCACCAAGATCATTAGTCCGGTGGCAGTCCGCCTTAAACTCCCTCCTACGTACAGGAGAATTCATCCCGCCTTTCATGTGTCCAAAATCAAGCCCGTATTTCATTCTCCCATTAATCCGCCTACCCCGGTCCCTCCCCCGTCGCATCTCGTAGATGGGGAGACCACCTATTTGGTAAATCGTATTCTGGACTCTAGAAGGAGGGGACGCGGATTTCAGTACTTGGTGGACTGGGAGGGTTACGGTCCGGAGGAGAGAAGTTGGGTACCTGCTAGGGACATCCTGGATCACTCCCTTATCGATGATTACAATCGACAGGTAAGAGATTCTGGGGACGCCAGGAGGCGTCCTTAGGAGGAGGGGTACTGTCACGGTTCGTGAATGCACCGTCTCCAGCTGTAGTCATGTTATGTCATGTTGATTGGTTCATGTGGGTGTTGCCACTGATCGCCTGATCAGCGGCAGGTGCATCTCATTCCAACCGCCTATTTAACGCCCTGTCTTTCGTCTCCTGTTTGTCAGATCGTTGTTTGAGGTCCTCGTGTCGATGTCTGTTTGTGCTCCTGTGTTCCTGTCTTTGCTCAGTGTCCTGCTTCAGTCTTCATTGGATATTCACAGTCATTCACGGATTATCACCGCCGATCACCGATCTACCATCACCGCCATCGCTACCAACGCACTCAAATCACCTACCCACCTGTCTGTGCTGCCATCGTGGTTCCTGCGTCACTCACCAGCATTCATCCATCACTACTCCTGTCAATAAACTACCCTTACTTGCATCTGCCTCCTGTCCTCCATTGTTAGCGTCACACAGTGTTCATTACTAACCATTCAACTCCGGATTGATTCTGGAATCTTCGCTGGGGGAATAAGCATTAAGCACCGGCAACAATCCGTCCTCTAACTAACGCATGCTCATGTTTTGATTCAGATCGTGTTCGAAGAGGAGGGGCTAGTCGTGCGTGCCTCCGTTGTCAGTTTGTGAGAGGGAGGGAGCAAGCAGCGCGCAGCTCTACAATAAAATACAATTGTACCCATATTAAATAGTTTAAAAATCTGAATCAATCCGTGGCGGTCAGCGTTGATATTGTGGCGGGCCGCCACAAATTAATGAATTTATGGGAAACCCTGGTATATTATGCTGCTGCCACACAGATCTAAAATAAACATACAGTTTCTTTCCCAGATGTTAAAGGGTAACTAAACCCCTGGTCACAGCCTGACTCCACCCACTGACAATATTTGAAAAATGCTGAAAAGTGGGCAGATCACAGTGGAGATAAAGGGGGACGAACCTAGGGCGGGGCTGAGCGAGTGCGGTGTGATCCTGAGACTCGCAGTGACGGATTGATTGACAGCTGCTGTCAGAGACGCTAAAATGGAGAGTGACTGTAATGACGCAAGTGGCTTTGCAACAGAGCGATCATTTGAAGTAGAGGACTCTTCTCCCCCACCTTCACCTGAAGTGGAGGATGTCGAGGTGTCTGTTCATATCAATTCGAGCCGCTGGATCAAACTGCGGTCTTAACTCCCGCACCGCGTCTCTTTTCAGCGCGAGCTGTGTGGAGAAGCCCATTTCCACCTCCATTGCATTGGAGAAGCAATCCCGTGTAAAATGCAGTTTGCACACTCGAGCTCTAGGCGGGAACTTGCGGTCTTCCAGGCCAAGTGCATGCAACCACTGGCGCCTAATTTTAAAGTCTGCTGGTAAACTATGCAGTCCAGCAGTGCTGTAGCAACCAGCAACACACCTCCATACCATCCTGACCACTGTACTAAATACAGATAAATCTACGCTAACTTGAAGATCTTAATAACTATATAATTGCTATGCTAAACAGATGCTATAATAGTCTATCCTGGTCGTTATCAATACGGGCAATTCCAACTCCTGACTCACTACAGTGATTTTGACGGAACAAGATGGTTTTATACTGCCAAGGGCGTGGTAGCTCGTACCAAGGGGCGTGGTGAGCTGGAAACTGCTTACGTCACCTGCCACCGCTTACGTCACTTGCCACCGCAACATCTAATAGGAAAAATCAACTGCAGTAGCCACCGTTCAACCTGAAGAGGGCAGCACTCAGACGTTTTTACACCATATATTGTAGAATTAAAACACTTTATACTCAAATGTCAAAAAAGTTACTCGAATCAATGAACAGCACTAATAAAGCCCCATTCTTATAGATCATTAAATAAAAAAGTTGGTTTAGGGTTTAGTTACTCTTTAACCTTAACAGATATAACCAACTGTTTTTGTAACTCATGTGTTTTTAACATAAACTTGTGTGTATTTGACAGTTTAAAAGCAATAAGACAAGAGAGAGAACTTAGTTTAGTTTTCACATGCTTCGCCCAGAAAACCATATAGTAGAAGTTTAAACTTAAATGGTTTTTAAATGTTTGATTTCAGTGCAATAGATATGATACCAAAAAAATGTTTTTTAGTTTCTGAGCTGTAATGGCACAGCCCTATTCTGGATAAAGGGGTTGGGAGCAGAATCTCATTTCCATTTAAACAGACATGCATGAAAACAGTTTCTGCTTCCACTCAACATAGTCATTTTCTAAATGATATAATAAATGATCTGTGGGGTATTTTAAGCTGAAATCTCACAGACACATTCTGTGGACACCTGATCAACTGCAAAGGTTTCCAAACAGGCTGCTGACTAAATCAGATTTTTAAATAAAAATTTTAAAATTCCCTCTAACTAAAATCTAAATTTGGAAATGAGATTTCTCATTATTTAATATGAAGTGTTACTTTGTACCACAGGCTGCTGCAAAAGTCAATCACATCTAGAGATTCTTAGTGTGCCGCTGCGCCTGTAATGGCATACAGATGCTTATGCGAAACTACCTGTGCCACAGCTGCCCACCGCATCTCATCTCCGAGCATCTCTTCAAATCCCGAAATCAGCCAAATGACTCTGGGGGGTCTAGAATTCAACTGGGAATGTTAGCCTTTGAATAAACAATTGCCAAAGCGTGGCCTCCATGTCTTTCTGGACAATGATGGTGGGATAATGACGCCCTAAGATTTTGTGCCATTTAGTTCAACAGCACCACAACCTCTCCAGCAATCTCTGTTTCCATGCCAACCACATCCTCCCTCCGTCCGCCTGCCTGCAACTCCATAGAACAATAAACAGAAAAAAGGCTGATTATGGATTTCATAGTTATCACACCTGTATTGATCCGGTTTGTCTTTTTGAAGTGATGGAAGATGATAATGTATGGTGAATCGGACAGCGTGTCCTCCTCCTGAGCTTGTGTTGGTGATAGAGGTGTCCTATTGAAGCTCTGATACAAGATCTTGACAGCCGTAGTGACCGGCGCATTGATCGAGTCATTAACAGGAGGTAATACATTTGCTTTCCTTTGTGAAGCCCTCTTTCTTTATGTCTCCGCACTCTCAATCTTCTCTTGTTCAAACAGACACACACAGGCACACATACACAGACTTAAAGAATATGATCATTTTAGACCTGCCTATTGTGTCAGAGCCTTTGGTTAGTATTGAGCGGAAGCATTACATGGTTGAGAGGTGAAGGCATGGTACGTAAAAAAATAAAACCTTCGGCTTTCCTTCAGCCTTATTGCAGTTATTGCGTTTGACAGGACAGTGACCACATAACTCAATCTTGTCATCACTCAAATTGAAAGCCCTGAAGGAGCATGCGTTTGCTTTTGACCTGTGTTCTCCATGGCTTCTGGCTTATGAAATGGTACAAGTCCAACCTGAAGGCACGGATTACATGCTTCAAAAGTTTATTTCTTCTTTGGAGCTCGATCGAATGTAGACCTTTATGCCACGCGATCCTGGGTATTATAGAGTCTCGCTAATCGTTACTGATGTGCAAATTTGATCTCTCATTATGTGCTTGTCAGAAAAGGCCAATCAGTCTTTGACTCTCTGCATCTGTTGTGCGTCGAGTGAGATGCTTTTGATTAGTTTGATGCCTGAGCATCGAATGAGAGGAACGATCTGACCCCACAGATTGAGACAGCCTCTGGTCATCCGCTTTAAAGGTATAGTTCACTTTTTTAATGTTCTTTCCTCCATGCAGCTCAAGTGAAGATCTGTGCATGATGATTTATTTCGTCAAGCTCCAAAAATGACATTAAACACCATAAAGTTAATATATCAGTAGTAAATTTGTGACTTGTGCACTATATTCCAAATTAAGCTATTCAATTATTGTATGCAAAGAAGCTGTATTTCTGAGCTTTTAGTGTTTTAGTAATATCATGTGCTTTTGTCATTTTATTTAATTTTTAAAATATATTTCTATTTAGATTTCATTTGTTTTAGTTAAACAAAGACTTTAACAATCTCTATGGGAAAATGAGTCGGAAAAATAATACTAGTGGATGGGCACCGTTGCAATTTATATTGTTAGTTTAGTGTTTTTGGAGCTTTTTAGTTTCAGTTTATTTAGTCCTTAAATTAGTTTTAGGTCTGCTGAAGTAAATGTGCTGCCAGAATCATTTAAAAATGTTTAGCAGTGTTAAATTTCTCACCACAGTCTGTTGTTATTGCTGTCTAGTGCCATTTTAATATTTAATGGAGGCACAGCTTTATTTTTATTTCAGTTAATGAAAAGTTTTTTTATTTAGCATAAACTGTGATAACACTGCTTGTAAGTACGAATCATCATCATCATCCAGTTGTTGTTGTGCTTAAAATACCTGCTTCCCAACAATTCATTTTGTGGTTCATAGGAGAGAAAATAACATTAGGATGAGTAAATGCTGACAAAATGTTCATTTTCTGGTGTACTATTTCATTATTGCTTTTAACTTTGCAATAATTGGATTGCTAGGAGGAATTAACTCAAACATCGTTTGCCAAACGTGGTGCTAAAGGGATGTGAGAGTTTTTCAAACCAGGCTTCATATGCTGCTTCAACATTCTGTCAGAACACCTGGCAACCGCAGCTGCTAAACTAAATAGTTGTGGCCCAGTAACCCCTCAGAGAGAGAGAGAGAGAGAGAGAGAGAGAGAGAGAGAGAGAGAGAGAGAGCTGCTTCACAGAACTACATGTCCCTGCTGAACACCTTCCTTTCTATGCTTCTGTGACAAACTCTTGAGAAGGAAATTAGCCTTCGGGGACAAAGGCTCTCCCAGATTAGTATTTTCAAGTTCTTTGACGATGTCTAGCACAACGGATCAGAGCAACCCAGTCAAGAAGAGGTCTATTCAGAGATGAAGGGCAGGTTCAGTGAATTGTAGGACCACAAACCCATTAATTACTTTCACTTTTAGGTTTGTACAAATAATTCTACTTTTTTTAATTCGTAGTTGCTGTGATTTAATGCATCTGACTGGTTTACTCAACACAGCTTGACATACTAGATCTCATATATAAGATTTAAAGTTGCTTTGCATCAAACATTTGCTAAATTAATAAAGGTATGTGTGAATTTGCTTGTTCAATCTACTGTCACAAATTGTTTGTTTTGTAAGCATATGTGGGAGATTGATTAATTTTGCAGAAAGAAAAGGTGAGAAAGAAAGAAAGGTTGCATTTAAATTGATCCAAATTGATAGTAAAACCATTTATAATAAAAACTATATTTAATAAATGCAGTTCTTTTGAACTGTCTATATATCAAATAATTCAGATTTTTTTTTTTTTTATTATTTTTTTTTTTATCACGGTTTCTTCAAAAATTTGGAACAGCAATGCTGTAATGATGCAATGATGCTAAAATTCAGCTTTGCATCACATGAATAAACTACATTTTAAAATATATTCAAATAGAAAACATTTCAAAATATTAGTGCTTTTTTCTGTATTTTTCATAGAATAATTGCTGTGTTGGTGAGCATAAGTAACTTATTTTCAAAACAATTTTGTCTTTCGATGGACACAGAGAAAGTCCTGCCCCATCTCACAGCATCATTGCTTTTGTTTTATTGCACCCTAGGCAGGGGGCCTACTGTAATTAAGTTGGAACTTGTATAAACAGAATACCGTGATTATGTTAATGTGATTACAATTATAGTTAACATAATCACAAAGCAACGTGAAGTACTTCTATGGACATGCACAGGGCCGGCCCAAGCCTTTATGGGACCCTAAGCAAAATTTTCCTTGGTGGGCCCTTGGTGCTGCCAATACCACTGATTATATTGAATGCTTGATTATTCAGAAACTATAAATCTGACAGACCCATTATCAATTTTATTTGTTGTAGTTGTAACCAGCAGACAATACATTTACAGAACATTATGTTATTTTAAAAACATAAATTAGCATACACAGCAAGTGTATTATAACAAGTCATATAATAACAACTCTTAATCTGTAACTAGCTATCTGAGGTATAATGATATTGGAATATAAGACCCCTTTGGTAGGCTAAGGTAAATAATGCTAAACTGTTATCAGTACTGATTTTATGAAACAGAATTATTTTATAACAAAAATATATGACCAGGAAAGTTATTTTTAGACAGAAGACAAAAATAATAATAATAATAAAAAAAAAAATCTAAAACTAGCTAAATAAAATGTTATATCATAATATATCAGGGTTGCCAACTTTGGTTACCTGGCTGGAGTGAGATACATGAATATATATATTCAAAAATGAAAATGTAATGTTTATCTGCTTACCCCCAGGCCATCCAAGATGTAGGAGACTTTTTTTCTTCAGTAGAACACAAACTGGGATTTTTAACTCAAACCATAGCAGTCTGTCAGTCATATAATGGAAGTAAATGGGAATCTTGGCTTTGAGAATCAAAAAAAAAAAAAGAAAAAAAAACATGCACAGACAAATGCAAATTAAACCATGCGGCTCGTGATGATACATTGATGTGTAAAGACACAAAACGATCGCTCTGTGCAAGAAACTGAACAGTATTTATATAGTTTTTTTTACCTGTGATTTTCAATGCCATGTCTGAACTGTTTTAACTGCGTCCTGAGCACAATTCTCAACAGCCGGCGTCTGACGCATCTTCTTCTTCTTCTTGCTTTACAGTGGATCGCAGACTTATACGTGCATTACCGCCACCTATCTCTCAAGTGGACTATTGACACTCCTAATTGAGATTGTAGATAGAGTGTCAATGGTTTTTTGCATCATTCGAATCACAATAATCTCAGCTTTCCAAAAATATATGACATGTTTCATTTAATTTTTTTTCCGCATTTTTGTATGTCACAAAGTTAACCCTCAAAACATGCAGTGTCCTGCGGGCATTACACTGGAATGATTAATTCTTTCAAATAAAATATAAATTGCCTAAATTATTCTTGAACTGAACAAAGAGAGAGGGTTACACTCATTTCAACATTAGATATTAAATTTTATTGTATAGAATTGTTCTATAGTCTATAGAGTATGTAACTGTCTTGAGAATGTTGCACTAAGAAGATGCTAGCTTTGAGGGTAATACCACATCTAAATGCTCTCAAAGCTTAAATTTCTTTTGCTTACCAGGGTTTCATAGTGAATATTACTTGTTGAGACAGATATGATTTAAATGTTTTAAAGAAATATATGCAATTTGGTGCAGTTGCTGATATTTCTATGGCCAAAAAGTACAATTCTGATTCTGGAAATCTATCTCTACATGCATAAAATGCAAAGTTCTCACTCTTTATCTGCCTTTAATATTTCTTAGTAAGATGATATTTAAATGCTAAGTTTTATAAAGCTCTGCAGTTTTTATTCTTGAGTATGCAATGCAATAAAATGTTGATCGAGAGATATAAATGTAAACATTCCTCAAACACCTGTCTGATCATATTTGATACATTTTAACATGATTTTCCTAATAATGAAAAATTGTACTCTCTATCGTTTTCAGCTAGTTGATCTCAAGAAATTGATTTCTGGGATCAAACTCTCATGTTAAAGTGGCATTATTAGTTCTGTGTTGGCCATATGAAAAGTCGGCACACCAAACGAATGGGAATCGTTCATTTTGCGGACTCAGCTCTCCTGAGTGAATTGGTCTGTGAGGTTTGTCCCATGCGAGTATGTGAGGAGAATCTCAAGAAAGAGGCGTTCTGGGAATGTAATTTTCTTTACCAGATGGTCCAGTTTGCTGTGAGAGGAACCTCTGTGTTGTTTACTCCCATTAGTCTTTCTGGCGACACGTCAATCTGAGGAATACCTTCATTTTTTACAAACAAGTGTACATATCTATTGCAAGAAGATGACACATGCACTGGGTTAAAATGGAAATAGGCCATATTAAGTACAGTATAGAGTTCTGTAATTTTGAGGATTTTTAGAGAGTTTTTGAAGAAGGTATTAGGATTTTTCTAGGTTCAATACAAATGCAGTTCTATCAATAGCAGTCTTACCACAAAAAAAGTCTATCGGGCAAAAAATATGAGCTTTGCTGCTTTTACACTTTTTGGAAATCCTTGTTCCTTAGACTTCCATCAATGTGTGAATCATACAGTGATTTTCAGCGCTGGTCTACTTTTTGGTTTAATTTTTAGGATGCAATCTGCTGAGGTTTGTCTCATGCAATTCAAATTGACCACCACTTCTCCCGCTTATATACTTGGTCAATGCATAATCAGAATAGACCACAAAAATTATTCCATTTCATTTTGTAAAAGTGTGCAAATTTGTGCAGTCAATGGGGTAAGACATCACACTATTAAAATACACTGTTTCAAATGTACACAATGCACAAGACTTAATTAAACAGGACTCACATTAACATGATGCTAGTGTCGGTTAATACATCTTTCTATAGGAAATTCAATTCAATATTTACTCCTGTTATGACCATTTAAAGCCAGTGAACGCAATGGTGTTTACAAAATGTCTACTCGCATTATGTGCGTAATACATAATCAATGGTTTATTCACCTAGAAAATGTACAGCTAAAATACATTTTGTGTTAAAGAATTAAAATAAGCCCTTTAGCAAACAAACATGAGCTTTGCATGTCTGCTTTTAAACCACTTGGGAATCCTTGTCCCATAAACTTACATCAGTATGTAAATTACACAGTGATTTTCAGGCCTGGTCTACTTTTTGAATTTATTTTGTGTCATTTTCAGGATGTAATCTGTTGAGGTGTGTCTCGTGCAATTCAAATCGTCTTCTGGCACCATTTTAGCCAAACATCAACTCACTTAAATACTTAGTCAACATATAATCCAAACTGATCACAAAAATGATTCCAACTCATCCATCAGTTTGTAAAAACATGCACTTTTGTGCACTTACAATGGAAGTGCATTAAGATATCAAACTGGGATAAATGTTAAAATGCACAAGTTTTGGACATATAGCCAAAATACTAAAAGAGGATACCTCTTAACCCGGTACTATAACATGATGTTCAATTCAGTTCACATTTATAGCATTTTTCACAATGCATAGTATTTCAAATCAGCTTTACAGGAAATGCATGTTTCCATATTACAATCAGTGGTTACTGTCCATATGGCATGCACAGTTCTTTATAATACAAATCATGCAGTTAGTAAATTACATATTCAAGCACAAACAATGTAAATGATTAAGTGATTAAAAATTGTCTGCTGTATTTCTCTGTGTAAAGTTAAATCCAGGTTTTACTTCGGTCATAACCATGTAAAGCCGGCAAACCTGATGATTTTTACATGATGGGCACAAGAATACCAGAAAAGGTAGGTCTGTTTAAAAGAGAAAACTCCACTCACAGGAATTTTATCTCTGTGTGTAATGTATAACCATCTGTCTGGAACGTTTACAGCTAATACAACATGCATACTGTATATTTTTATGAAAGAAAAATCCCTTTTCATATTTTTCCATTTTGGTATGTAACACCCACTTCTCACTAATCAAGTCAATTCCCTTTGATTAAATTCAAGTTTTGAATTTCCATTTTTACTTAGAAATACACAGAAGTAAAATAACAGTATTTTGGTTCACAGCTGTTTTAAGACCCTAAACACTTTATTTTGAATTGCTTTTGGGGGGTTTAAGCCTTCCAAACTGAGGGTCAAGTCATTATTATTTTCACCAGGATCAGAAATGCTTGTTTGTAATATTTTACATTAATATTCAGTGTCTGTCACTAGAACTTTACACCACTTGGTCTATTTCTCCAGTGGTTAAGCTTACTGATATTTTTTGTGGAAGTCAAAGTTGGACTCCAGTGATTTATAACTTATAGTTTGTACTGGAAACTTGGGAAATTACAGTAAAAGGAATCCGGGAACTCATTGGATTGACAAAGCGCCATGTCTGAAAGAGAACATTTTGTGCTGTGAAGGGACCAGTTGAACACAGTATGGAATGACAGCATGTCTGTGTCGCTTGGAGCCCGAAAGAGGGTAATGTTGTGGAAAATATCCCTGGTTTCTCTTTTATCCAGCATTACAAACATTTGGGGGACAAAAAAAAACAAAAACATCCAGATCTTTTCCCCCCTTGTTTGTCAGCATAATTCGGAACACCTTCCATCAATATCTGCCAGAATAGCAGAGTGTTGGTGGAGTTGAGCTCTACCTGCGGGCAGCTGCCGGAATAATTAGAACATGTCCTCTCCTCTTCATTTCTCTCTCCACTTCCTGTGTGAGCCAGGGATTTGCAAACTGCTAGCAGAAGCAGCTGTGGAGCACAGGCGCTGAAAACATGGCAGTCTGATAGAGGTGGAATAATTTTACTTGGTTAACTGGAGGCTTGAAGTTGTCAAGGGCCTCATTAAAGGTCGGCTATGCCTTCTTGGCCAAGCGCATTTTCTGCATGCTGCACTTCTGAGCGGGAGTGGAAATACGAGGTTGAAGATGCAGCTGGTTTTGCTCTGATTTAGCTGTGAACGTGACCAGGAATCTGAATTGTGGTTTACTAGGACTTCATGCTTGGATTAGACCATATTTCATGACTTATGTACTGTAGGTGTGACAAAAAAGAAAATCTCAGAAGAGTGTTTTAATAAATATTTACACTGTATTTTTTTTATGGTGAGTTTTTTATGTATTATTTCAGCCTTTGTACTTCAAGAGTTACTTGCAGTGTCTAATTAAAATTAATTCCAAATTTTTTTTTTTTTTTTTTAAATTAGGATTGTCGGTCACTGTTAATTGATCTACCAATTTAGAGTTAATATTAATTGCCTTTATCAATATTTGCTGAGAAAATCCTAAAATTATATTATATACATTTTATTATTTTGTCAGTGTTATCATTATTATTACTAAAACTAATACTAAAACATAAATAAATAAAAAAATAAAAAAAGACAATAATAAAAATGTAAAACTACTAAGAAAAAACTTAAAATAATTAAAATGAAAAAGCACATAACAAAATTCCATTAATTAAATTAAACTAAAGTTAAAATGGAAACTTTATAACAACAATAATAATAATAATAATAATAATAATAATAATATGTAAAACAAATAATACTAAAATAACGCTGCAAATGAAATCATTGACAATTTGTTTTAAGCATTGGTCTGTGTACAAATGCAGACTGATTTTTTTTCTTCTGTTGCTTAAATACAGTATTTGCAGAAATCCAACTGTAAATATGTATTAACTATGTATGAAGCTTGTTTTTCTCAATGTAATGCATACTTGCCATTCCTACAAGATCACTCACTAAATGTAAAGTAGTGGAGCAGTTATTTTTGATAAGAAGAAACATTCAGATTTTTCATGAATGCATAGTTTGTCAAATATGTCAATTTTGAGCTAGAATATGAAATGATATGTGGTAATGCATAGCTCAGATATGTACAGAACGTGTTCCTGTTACAAATATTCTTTCGATTTAGAATAATTTCTGTGTGTATCTCAGACCTTATCTCACAATGACAAATTTAATTATTTCATCAGCTTGAAATTGCCTAGTGAAATATTAATCAAGGTGAATCTTGAATCTCTTGTTTCTTAAGGAGGGAGAACAATGGCTTGGCAAGATGTTCTTGATCCTGGTAATCATTTGGATTTAAAAAGTTCAAAGGAATTAAAATTCTGAGATCATTTACAAACTTGCATGACGATGTATTTCACAGAAGTGTATGTGACTTCACTAAATATTCACTACTGAGCTACAATGAGGACATTTTTTTTTACTCAGTAATTTGCTTACTGAGATATTAACAAATACACTTAATTTGTTTCAGAATACACAAAGACACACTATACCCAATACACTAATTATTTTACAATAATTATTTTTACATGAAATAACCTTCAAAAAGGCTAAACTTACAATTAGTTAATTTATTTATGATTTAACTTGAGGTTTTTTTTCTCATCAAGAGATGCGGAGTTAAATTTTCATTTCATTTTAATTTTTGTTATCAAATCATAATTATCTCTGGAGGGTCTTATGACTTAAATTGTAACTTTTCTACAAACTCACAAACATTTTGTATTGTCTTGAAACTTTTGTGCACTTATGTATTAATTATAATTACTGTTTAGACAGGAAATGATTAAGTAAATGATTAAGCTCTGGCTTAGTCTGCGCAAGCGCGGAAAGTGGCAGAAGTGATCTCTCGCGCGCGTATGTCACTCATTGTTTACGGCTTACCACACGATACGCAACCAATCTGCACTGTCTGAAATATAATACAGTAATTGTAATTAATTAATTTGTTTATAATGCACCCTATAATCATTGCGAACATAATAGAAATACAACACATTACTCACTCTATTGACGGCGTGCCTTGGACGTCGCCTCCAATTTATACGTGGCAAACAAAACACAACATGCAAAACGCTGCGACTCAACAGCGGATCTTCAGTCAGAAGGTGTGTGATGCGATACTGTCAATGTCCTCGTAGTCGTCTTGTAGTTGTTCCATTCATGACAACATATGCTCTCCACTTCTGTTGGCATCTCACAACACTTGTTACTAAAACACCATCAATTTTGAGGAGATCTCTGTCTCTCTGAGGCTTGAAGACGTGCTGCTGCAGCGGATCGCTCCTGAGTACTTGATCTGTGTATTCTGGTTCAAATAAATATGGTTGTGAAAAAAATTAAATGTTGTCTGTTGATATATTGAAATCGTCTTCCATTGCAATTTCCTGTACGTCTAAATATGTTTAGATCTTCACAGTGAAAGGTAACCTCTTCCGAAATCTCTGTGTAAACAATGAGTGACGTACACGCACGAGAGATCACTTCCGGCGCTTTCTGCGCTTGCGCAGACTAAGCCAGAGCACACGCAAACATCACACGACATCAGGAAGCACGCGCGCCCTCAGATCAGTTGGACGTGGTTGTGTACAAGAGGTAAAAACGATATAAATACTGTTCGTTTTCTTACACAAACCACTCGTTTCGTGTCTTAGGTCATCAATATGTACTTAAGACTCCTCTGTGCATGCTCTTTGAGGTGGTGACCATATACCTCCATTATATGAGTCACAGACAAGAATGGTTTGACCTAAAAATATCAAAATGGGAACTACTGCGGAACACAAAGACACCTACATCTTGGATGCCCTTGAGGTAAGCTAAAACATATCAAAATTTAATTTGAAAGTGAACCATCCTTTTAAAGCAACTGTATGTAGTTTTGTGTATTTTTGTGATTTGGAGCCCCCTACAGTTAAAAGGGTGGAATTCACTGTCGTTAGTAGATCACTATACAAGTGCATTTGTTGCTGTTAAAGCATTCTGCCCTTTTCGTGGACACACCAAATTTTATAACTCTCATAACAGACGTTTGGAGGGAAGCTTGGGTAAGAAACAAGAAGGCTATCGCTTTATTAGAAGTACCATCAAAATCATTTTGAAACTGATATTTCAGATATCGCAGCAAATGAAAAGCGAAAATGCACACACAACCCATCTATCTCCAAATATCTTGTGCACTCCGTTTATGTAAATCTTTCATTAGCCAAATAAGAAAACGAAAAGGGGCCGGTGAGAAAATCCAACCCTAATATTAATTCCCATGTTCTGTTGTTAGCGGCTGTGCGTGATTACAGCGGAGTGTGTCATGCCCTCTTGACCTTCCATGTTGTTAGATGAATTAATGGCGACACGCCTCTGTGCCTGCTTTACTCGTCATCTTCATCCAAACTGAATTAATAGCAGCCGCTGCTAGCCACTCTCCCAGCCAGCATAATAAGGATTTACATGAGTGAGTTATCAGGATGTGAGGATTAAATGACACATAGAGAGTTTTATTGGCAAGGAGATAAAATCAGGGAGGATAATGTAGTTTGGACATGAAACATGCCAGAATTAGCCATAAAAATTAGATACGACAGAGTGGATTGTCAAAATGCCATGAAATGACTGATATTTTCACACTAGGGGGTTGAGGATTTTCTCAAAGATAAACTCTGCTAATTAGCAGCTGGGAAAGTTTTGTAAATGCTTTTGAAAGGAAGTGCTGGTAACACTTTACAATACGGCCATAATTCATGCTTAACTAATGCACATTTAATCACGAGTTATTAATGTATAACTCATGAAGAACTAAACCACTTATTAATGATTACTACATCAGCAACTAATGAACATTCTATGACTCATAGATTAAGTAATAAAAAAAAATGTCATAATGTATTAGTTCCCTAATAACATATTATATTAACTAAGTTAAGTCATATGTTAATTACCACAGTGGTCAAAGCTATGTACTTCATCTTCCAGTTGTCTGCTTAAATTTATCATTAGCTGATTTGCTAAGGTATCATTATGTTATGACTTTTTTTGTTGTTGTTGAGGCACAGAACTACTAACGAATTGCTAAGTAATATATCATTTTGGTTATGGATTTTGAATTACTTAGTCATGTTCCTCAACAATTAAAGTCATAACATCCTAAAGTCAAAATTTTAAATCAAAATACATATCTGATATGTCTTAACATATAATATTTTTAAGGATTAAAGATAAAAAAAAAAAGACTGCACAGCCATCAGTCAGGTGGCGATATGCACTAAGCATGTAAACGACCATTGAACAAAAGAAGAAGAAAGAAACAGCATGGCGTGGTTTTTCTCAGCGTCCGTTACCACAGTGACTCTGTGATTTGTCGCTCTGTTAATAATGTCTTGAGTCTTAACCAGGAACATACTCTGAGTTGAATGAACTTACTCCTGGACACGTTTTTGGAAATACATACCTCAAGTAAGCAGCAAGGTTTGGGGTTAATCAACCAAAAGTTCAGGGTTTAGCTAACAGTAAGTTAACCGTGCTTTCTGGAATAGGCTACACCCCGTGTCACAGTGAGCACATGGGGAATGAAAACACAACAAATTAGTCCAAGGGTGTGATATTAGTGTCTATTTTGATCAGTTCAATGAATTGCTAAAAAAAAGTACAGTTGTGTTAGTGTATAATATGTATAATATTATGTTGTGTATAATAGTGTCTCACATTTTATATATGTTGTGTATCTACTGTTTGTGTCTTGTGGTGGTACTTTGTATGTGTTTTTTTTTTTAGCTAAACGTGATCTCCCATTTATAAGGATCAGAATATCACAGTAACTCTTATAACATTTTTGGCCAGTAAGTAACTACTGACCGACAGCTTACAGTAGCAGCTGCTAAAAACATGCATTAGCCATATATGCTAGCAAGACAGTGAGTTTTGTACAGACAAGCACCCCTTACATTTTGCAGAAATCTAATTCAGTCTGCTTGCTTGCAGTAGCACACAATCAAAACAAGACAGACATACATTTTCTCCTGGTTTCCACTGGTCTCGAGAGCATAACAGACTTCCTTGTTCATGTTTTCTCAGCCAATGTGATTTTTAGTGGGCTAGTCACTCTTTTTACCGAGACTCATAAAGACTGCTTCATTTCACTTAATATTTCAATGTCACAGATGGCAGGAGAAGCCCTAATGGCTCATGTAGCATTTTACAGCTGTACAGCTGTAACAGTCCAGCATTTGAAACACTAAGTGACCTATAACACTGTGAATGCTCCTCAAAGGTTCTGCGTGCTTGTACAATTGAACACATGAGAGGTTCCTTTTGAACTGGGAGTGTTGTAACCATTATACTCCGTTCTGTTTCTCTGTGCTTTCTCATTTATTGTTTTATGGCCCTTCTAACTTCTACTTGCTGCTGCATCACAGAGCTGCTGATTTATTTATATCTATACTCAGAAAAGAACTTTGTAGAAACCCTCGGCCTGATCCGCTGGGTGGCAAATGGTGAACTAATAACGGTTTCTTCTGGGATATGAAGTGGTTGTGCTCCTTTGCTGACAAATCGACATGAAGTCTGGTTTACACACACACACACACACACACACACACACACACACACACACACACACACACACACACACACACACACACAAGGAATTTATCTCGGTGACAGGAGCGTCCAGTGGAGAAATTACAGACACTATGTATATGTAATATTTAATCTTTTTTAATACACTTTTTTATTGTTTTTATTAAAGTTTTACATTTTTATGACAGATTTAAATAATCAACGCACAACCCTCCTGCAGATTCCTCATGAACCCTGCTGTAGGCAAAAGTATACAGACTGATGTTTTCTGGGTGGTTGCCTTTGGGTTGCAATACAGTTGCTAAGGGGTTATTAGTGCATTGATACTGTTGCTAGGGCATTCTGAAATGATTCTTTAGACCCTGACTAATTAGAGGAAATGTTTGGGGTTCAAAGCCCCTCCCATTTGGAAGTACAAATGTATCACGCTTGCTTATTCCATTCCATTGGCTAATTCACAGAGGATCTCAGCTCCTATGAAGTAGCAAAGTAAAGACAAAGGTGAAAGACATAGAAAACGTTTTCAAATAATATAATACATAATAAGTGTCAGAGCCATGACCCTTTCACCCAAAGAGTGGGTCGACATGCCATAAAGTCTCATTTGAATTTAATGCGTCTGGTTGACTTTAAGATGTGTCTCACTCGCTTTTCCCAGCACTGAAATCTCATAAATGCACACAGAGAAACTAGACTGATAGATTCATTCACTGTCTCTCCCACACACTGTGTTTCAGTGTTTGCTGAACTAAGGGTTCAAATAAGAGCGAGACAGAGAGACCGACGGTGAGAAGCATCAAGACTGAATGTCTGATCTGAAAAGGAAGCTCAAGCAACAACTTGCTTTAGAAAGAGAATGAGTGTGTCTGATTTGAACAGTCTAGACCTCTCACATCTGAATAATTACATAAGCAGCACTTTAAGAAACTACAAAAAAACTGTATTTAGAAAAAAAAAACATATTTAGTTGTCAAATTACATGGCAGTTCATTTCATAAGTTTATATCATGGCTTGCTGACTTGTTTCTTGGTTTTTCAGGAAGCCTGGGCATGAAATCAAGGTGGTTTTCTTCTAGAGGTGAATGTATTCTGCAGTGGTCCAGTATGACATGGGGGCTGTTAAACACAAGGTGGGTGTTTTTCTAATGTCTTGGTGAATTGCTTAATGATAACTATTAACACAGCCTACAGTAATAAATATCCCAGAATAATTTTGTAAGCTGACATTAGCGATGCTCAAGGCTCATATTTAGGGCGGATTTTGAAGTCCTAATCCTAAGTATTAAACTTCAGTACAGAACTCTACCTGCAATGTCTGTGTTGCCGACAGTGTTGTTATAGTGCCATTGAAATACTATTATAATTTTGTTAACATTTTGAAATAGATTTTATTTTTATATTTTTATTTTATTATTATTATTATTAATGTCTATATAGTTTTTCATGTAGTGTATATAGATCTTTTGTCTTTGTAAACAAGTCAGAATGCTTTAGCAACCACTCATTACACCCTAGCAACTGTCATCATTTGTCTACAACAACTCAGAATATCTTAACAACACCCTAGCAACTGTAATAATTGCCAAAAGCCACTTGGAATATCTTGGCAACATCCTAGCAACTGTATGTGTTTGCCTACAACCACTCAGAATGTCTTAGCAACTGTATTAATTTACCTACTGCCACTCTGAATGTCTAATATCTAATGTAGTCGAACACGTACTAAAAAGTCATCAGCATCAGAGATACATACACAAAAAATGTTTGTGTACTTGATGGTACAAGACAACAAGCACCAAAACAAGTTTCAGAACATTAACTCGTTTGTACAAAACAATAGAAGGCAAGTGTAGACAAGGCTCTCATTGGTGATAAATAAAACTCGCCAATTAGCAATTCATCGGACTCATTCTTTTAGTGAATATGTGTGTGCATGTGGATCAGACTGAGTGAAATGTGTGTAGTCGTGTGTGTGTGCTAATGTTTCAGACTGCCACACATGGAACGGGAAAGGCGTGAGCAGTCAGTCGTGCTGCAGATGTGTTGAAAAGAAAAATCTGAACTGCAGCGGGATAAAGACTCTGCCCGTGTCAACAAGCTGATAAAACGGCATGCTTGACTTCACACGTCGACCAGCCTGCAAAGCTATACATAGTCCAACGTGTATTCTTATTATTCTGGGAACCATCTGGTCCCCTGCAGCTGCCAATGTTGGGGCCAACGGTGGCCCGAGGGCAATGCCATCATCATCACGCTCCAGTGTGGCTCAAACTGCTTTTCCCTGCCGCTCTGACATGGAAATTATGTTAGACTTCAGCCATTCAGAGCCATCAAAACTACATTCGAATGATCTGCAGCCCTCAAAAGTGACACAATTCCGTCCTCCACCTTAAGATGGCAGTAGAGTCTCAGCTACAGCACGCAGGGGGCGTGCTAGAGAATTAGTCTTTCTAGGACTTTTTTGTTTTTGTTTGTTTATCTTTTATATTTGGTGACACACAGAGTTTTAGTTTAATAGAAAGTTCGCTGGTAATAACGTGGGCGAGGGGTTAGTCTTAATTGTGTTTCGAGTCTGAAGAAATAGTGTGAACTTGATGACAAATTAATTTGTGTCTCTTCCTCCAGTGCAGATACTGCTGATATAGGAGCAGACTGCCTTATTTTGCCATTAATTAGTTTTCCCAGGTGCAAACATACAGCCGCCGATTGGTCACCCGTGTGTGCGTGTTCTGTGATGAGTCATAGTCCAAATGGATAGTTTAGTATTTTAATTTCACCAGTACTGCTGTGTTTAAATGGGGTGGTTTATAACCATGGCCACACTTGACTTACTGGAAAGGATTTATTCATGTCCTAGTACCATTTCACCCCGAAATCCACTGCACTTTTTTTATTCAGTATTTTTGTTTTGTTTAACAGTAAAAACATCTACACTTCAATGAAGTTAGTTTGTTGACTATCCCTTGGGAAAGTTGTTTTCCTGTCTTAAATGAACTGTAACTTTTCAACAATAATGCTGAACAACACAAATTGAATGAGATTTATGCTTAAAGTCATCTAAAGGCATTTGTTGCTGAGGTGTATATATATATATATAGAACTGCCTTAATTCTACATGGCATTGATTCAACAAGGTGCTGAAAGCATTCTTTAGAAAGGTTGGCCCATAATGATAGGATAGCATCTTGCAGTTGATGGAGATTTGTGGGATGCACATCCAGGGCACGAAGCTCCCGTTCCACCACATCCTAAATATGCTCTATTGGGTTGAGATCTGCTGACTGAGGGGGCCATTTTAGTACAGTGAACTCACTGTCATGTTC
This sequence comes from Carassius carassius, assembly GCF_963082965.1. Lineage (NCBI taxonomy): Eukaryota > Metazoa > Chordata > Actinopteri > Cypriniformes > Cyprinidae > Carassius > Carassius carassius. The sequence continues at coordinate 4,722,353 of NC_081759.1, forward strand.
AAGAAACCAATTTTAAATGATTCGAGCTTTGTGGCATGGTGCATTATCCTGCTGGAAGTAGCCATCAGAGGATGGGTACATGGTGGTCATAAAGGGATGGACATGGTCAGAAACAATGCTCAGGTAGGCCGTGGCATTTAAACGATGCTCAATTGGCACTAAGGGGCCAAGAAAACATTCCCCACACAATTACACCACCACCAGCAGCCTGCACAGTGGTAACAAGACATGATGGATCCATGTTCTCATTCTGTTTATGCCAAATTCTGACTCTAAATGTCTCAACAGAAATTGAGACTCATCAGACCAGTATATATTAGCCGTAAATAATATGACCCACATGATGACCTTTCACCTGACGACGACGACCTCCTCCGAGCGGGACCATTCCTCTCAAGCTGCACGCGCATTTTTTAATTGCTAGAGGATATTATTAACACCGCGGCAGCTGGTAAGTGGTGTTTCATTCTCAGCAAAGTGATTTTGATGTTTATTTACTTATTATTATTTAACAAGAACGATGTGATGTGAGAACATGCAGATATGTTGTTTATATTGCTGTGTGTAGCCTGTAGTGTAGAGTAACGTTAGCGTGCTGTTTGAGGGAGAAAAGTTTCACAGGCATCGAGGGGTATGGTCTTTTTTATGTTATTTGACTAAACTAGTATTATATTACAGTATTTATTTATTTTTTAAAACATAGAGTGTCTTAAAAATAATTATCACAACACTGGTAAGGCTTATTCAGATTTTCTCATTCTCTGAATTATCATTATAAAAATAAAAACAATTAAGTAATGAATTAAAATATAATTATATTTAAATGTGACACAAATATATATATATATATATATATATATATATATATATATATATATATTGACATCTGACACCTGACATCAAAGTGCAGTGTAAAGGAGATGGATGAATAACACTTGTAGCCTGTCATTTGTTTACATTGCAAAGGTGTTCAATTTTAGACAACACCAACTGCAACAGTAATAATAATATTAATCACTATATTCCAGTGTATCAGTTGTTTAATGTTTTTTATCAATATTTAAGGTGGACTTATTGATTAGGTGCAAGAGTAGACAGTAGTGATGGTTAAAATAATAGATTAATGCTGAAATAGTAAATTATGCCTCGTTTCTAAATGGACAGAGAGTTGAAAGTAATAGAGCAGGGGCCCGTTTCACTAAGGAGGTTCAACCAACTCTGAGTTTAAACTTGAACTCTGAGTTGACTTACCCTGAGGTGGGAAACTCTGAGTTTTCGGTTACAGAACAGCTGAAATTAGTTGGTTTAATCAACTCTAAATTGACTGACTCTGAGTTTAGCGCGTGCACCACTACTATAAAAAGCCAGTATCAATGGAGCGCCGATATCAGAGAGCTTCGATTTTGTAAATCCGCACCCGCCCGTACCAGCAGTGCTTAAAACCGCATCCGACCCGTTTTCCCACAGCAGCACTAATTAAAATCCGCACCCGACCCGACCCGCACCCAAAATCAAATCAGTTAAGCCAATCACATTAGACACACTTTTTTCGAATTTTATTGCCAGGTCATACAGAAGTTATTTATGGAAAACTGTTTTTAAAAGATATTCGTTTTTTATACATTTTATCTTAATTTTAATCAATGTTTTATCAATCAATTGCCCGTATTTAATAAATAAGAAGCAAATATATAGCAGACAATGTAATAACCTTAGTGTAATTGACATAATTACAAAAAAATATTTTGCTACCTAAAAGTTAAATATTTTTTGTGTCACGCATGCATGCATGTCTATTTCCCTCATATTAAATATAAAACGCATGTGGACTGATATTTTTCCAATGTCTGGACTCCTTTATTAATGGAGTAGGCTATATAAACAGACGTTTCAATATATTGGTATTAAATGCATTTTCTGAGAATTTATATTTCACGTTTTTACTGCAAATGTCGAAATACGTGCTCTTTGGTCCATCAGTGCTTGAGTCACTGATCATATTAGAATAAAATATCTCATAATAAAATACAAAATTGACTGATTTATGAATGTATATGCATAGTTCTCATCACTCGGAAATACAGATAAACGCTTTCATTTGTTGTATTTTTGATCCTGAAAGAAAACAGAACAACAAAAGAGCGAATCATACCACCGTCTGAGGTTGTGCTTTTACTGTCTATGACTACAAGTCGAACGCACCCATTTTTAAATCGTTCACAGCTGAGCATCGCGAGAGGCGGATCTGCGCCAGAGCGCACATGTGAATGAGCTGCACAAAGTCATTTTCAGATGCAATTAAAAAAAAAAAAACAACAACCCTGGATAGCCTAGATTAGGCCCATATTCACAAATGTGTTAGCTATGGAATGAAATATCTGATATTCCTGTCAAATACGTGGAAGTGTTTTGTTGTTTAAACACCTTTATAACGATCGCGTTAGTTGAGCTGTATGCGCGATATAATTTTATGACACAAATTTTTAAATAGGCTTAAATCAAACACATTTTAATTCAGATTCTGTATATAGGCTATATATATATATATATATATATATATATATATATATAAACGGAAAACAAAAACAACGAAAAAAAAAAACAGCTGGCTGATCTTTTAAGTCTGTTAACTAATGACTCATGCAGCCGTTCGCGCGGTTGTGATTTTTTAAAAAGTGGAACGTAGGCCTATTTTTACGTTTGCACGTGACTGTTTTGAACCCGTGTTTAGACCCGTGTTTCCCCTGTGTCCGACCCGACCCGCACCCGTATCCGACACAGTTGGATATTTTTCACCCGTTTCAGCCAAATTTGCCCGCGGGTACCCGAACCCGTGCAGGACTCTTGCCGATATTACGATTCACCATGGCAACAGCTCCCACCAAAAATCGACTCGATACAAATGTAATTCTTCTCAGTGTTATAATATCACAGGTGAAAACTGGCAGAACATTAGATTAATGAATTAATAGTTAATCAATTTATGGTATCTCATGGGCAAAAAATATATATAAGATAATCATATTAATAATAATATTTTAAGTGTATTTTTCTTATTTTACAAATGATCTGCCAATAGAGTAAGAAAAATTCGGGAGTGGCTATTTACACTAAGTGGAATTAACATACTTTCTTAGCGATAGATCCTATTTACAGTAGGCTAAGTGCAAGTAGCTCTAGATGCTATTTACAGAAAAAATGTACAGTGAAAATCGTGATATATTCTATTTACCATGTAAAAGTAGCAGTTCTTTGCAACAGACTAAATGTAAATAATAATTAGATGCTAGTTATACTTTATACTGGCAGATACATTTGCACCTCAGTATTGTGATGCATTAACAGGATGCAATAATAACATTGTAAATGATTATATTTATTACAATTATAAGTAGTTGTATCATTATTAAACACTCGTTAGACACTTTACTTCCACTTTTAGAACATTTTGTTCATTTTTATTGAAAATAAATTCTAATGTGACATGTGATGGGAAAAGTGAGAAGAATGAGCTCGGCAAAAGCCTGACTCTAACCCAATCAATCGTGTTACAAGCTAGTTTCCGTGCCAAAAACTTTACTGCCTAGTGCCTACACCACTGAAGCCGTTATTCACATGTGTCATATTTAACCTTATGTGTCGATGGAGGGCGGAGCTACATTAGATTTGCACTTAGTAATAGAAACTCAGAATAAGGTTTACCATTTGCATTAAGATTATTTTTATTACCACACTGGCATATAATTTTGCTTAAGTAAAATGCACTTAATTTAGATCCCCCCCCAGGAAACAAGACAAAATTTCAAATCATTTTCTTATATAGAAAATCAATCTTTATTTTATAATTTTTTTTTTTATTTGTACTTGGGCAAAAAAAAGGAAAAAAAAAAACACTTAGTAAGAAGAGCATTTTTCCAGCGTGCATTAATGAAGTGTTTAAAAAGGGTGAGGAGACTGAAATAAACTCTGGGTTTATCGAAGAAAACCTGCTCCCAACCAGGTTAGGTTCATAGTGTAAGTTACCATGGTAACTGAGTGTAAGTTACCTCTCTTTCAGAAACGGGCTTGACTTACCCTGCTTTCTCAGGTTTGACAAACCTCCCATTCTGAAACAGAAAACCTAGAGTTTCCCTCATTTCAGGGTAAACATACTCAGAGTTTTTTCACTTAACCTCCTTTGTGAAACAGGCCCCAGATGAGGAGATGGAGACAGAGGAAGAAAAAGAGGGAAATGTAGAGGCACAAGTGACAGAAAGAGAGCAGGTAACAGCAAGCCAGGAGACAGAGGCTGGTGAGAAAGAGGAAAATGTAGAGGCACAAGCGTTTTCTATAGTTTTTACTATAACAGCTGTTCTTAATTATTCTGTAGAAACAGAAAAAGCCATCAGGTTGGGACAACTTAAGACATTTCAGTTTCTGATCCCAGAGCTATTATTAGGTGGAAAGAAAATATTTTTTTAACTTTTAAACTTAAAATTGTCTTTTCTACTTTTTCTTTTTCAAAACTGCATCAAAGCATTTGCTGCCGTATCAATACATAATCATCCATATCGATACGCGAATCAGCAAGGAATGCATCACAATATATTGCTGTATTGATATTTTGAACAGTGCCATTTAAAGCCTTGTTCCATGTGCCCCTTTTATACTTTGAGCACCTGCCCCTCCAAAGGTCTCTGCACGGCCCTGTGCGGAATGATTAAAGTAGTTAATGCATATAGAAAAGAAAGAGCATAAATCAGAACATAATATCTCAGTTGTTTCTTCCTGACATCAATGACTTCAAATGCAAATTGCTTAAGAGCAAAAGCCTCTATTTTCCTTAACACTTTCTGTCATTACTAGCAGCGAGGATCAGCTGTGACAATTTTTTTTCTCAGATAGTTCTCTTTTCAGATGTTTGACTTGACTGAAAAGACCCCATTCATCTCAATATGAGTCTTTTACAAAAGAGATCACAACAATGTCTCAAACAGCACTCAGATTTGCCTAGATACATCAAACATCTTGAGATGTCCAAACAAGGTTAAAGCTATGTTGTGGAAGCTTGTTTCCACCACAGAATAAAAATTATATCTCACAATTCTGACTTTTCCCTCACAAGTATGAGTTTTAAACGTGTAATTGCTAGTTTACTGTATTTCTCACAAATCTGCCTTTTTTCACAATTCTGAGAAAATTGCTAAATATAAATTCAGAACTGGAATAAAAGAATAGAAAAAGATGATTGCAACTTTTTATCCCACAAGCAATTTTTAAAATATATCTCACTATTCAGAACTTCAAGATATAAACTCAAAATTCTAAGATTCTCAGAATTGCAAAAAAAAGAAAAAAAAAAACAACTTCAGAATTATGTGATAAAAAGACACAATTACCTCTATTTTTCACTCCATGGCAGAAACAGGCTTTCATAGTATGTCAACGATCATCTCACTTGTTATTTTAGGAGAGACACCCAGTGAATTACGACTGAGATCTCCCTTAAGCCTTTCAAGCTATAAAAAAGCAGCATCTGATCAATAGCATATGCAGACATGCACTCCCTCCATCCATTACTAACCCATTGTGGGATCACAGATAACAGAAGAGCCACAGTAAGAGCAGAAGCAGAAGAAAGACGATGTGGGCTCAAAAGAGTGAGCGAGGCCAGAGGCGGCAGTTTAAACTAAAGATCACAGGACAGGGAGGAGCCACATCACAACAACAATGTGCTACTTCTCTCGGTTTTCCCCTGTCTCGCTCTCAATCTCTTGCTCTCCCACACACAGATCTACCTACAGGGCACCTCCGAGCACAACATTATTATCAGGGGGAAACAAGTCAGGGTTAAGTGAAAGTTTTACTTTGTAAGAGTCTACAGAAGTAGGACAAATGCCATATAATACAGTATGACACATTTTCTTATTCTGCCTTCTGAGTTGTCAGTTTAACCTCAGTAATATCCAAATATTTATGTCTACAACTGATTCGCCTTTCTTGTGTGTTTTAGCTGTTAATAGGCATATAAGGAGGAATACATGTGTGATTGAAGTGGCTAATTTCAGTTTGTGTCTGTGGTCTTGGACTTTGTGCTTTTGCACCATTATGACTGACAAAGGTGAGCGGGATTTCACCAAGTACAACATGTTCCTGGATCAACATCCTTGTCGATCCTGGAACAACATTCCAATCAACCAATAAGAATTTAGATTTAACTTTTCATGAAATATCTGTTTTAGGCTTACAATCAGGGTTAGGTGCTTCACTCTTGTTAATCAACCACCATTTCTCACTGATTTTAGGAATAAATTGTGGGTAGGGTTAGGTTTAGGGGCAGGGATTGGGTTAAGTTTATATTTTTGGACAATAATGTTGATCCAGGATCATCAAAAGATGTTGATCCAGGAACACGTCTTGGGAAAATCACAGCGACCACTGACAAAAGCATGGCAGAGGATTTTTTTGTTGTGGATCTTAATGCATTGTTTCCTTCATGTGTATCAAATGAAATCTCATTTGAATTTGCATCATTTAACTTGTGAACAGTGCTGTTAAATTGTGCATTGTATGGCTACATTCTCAATCGTCATACTCTTTATGCTAAATAATTTGAGAAATGAAAATAAGTGTTTTCAAAATCAGTATGTTGAAAACCATGAGCAAAGATACCATGATTATACTTTTTCAAGTGGATCTTTGATTAAATTTTTTGGCTAATATTACCCACAACCCTTTGTTCTACAAAATTGGTATCAATACTGTGATATCAATGCAATTCTGTCACATTATTAGAACATATTAAGTATGATCGTTTACCTTTTAAGTACCGTACAAACATTTAGTGCATAAATTCAAGTATGAAAATTGGGAGAGCAATCATTTGCCATCCAGTGTTATAGATCTCATGAAATGGCTTAATGAATGCAAATTTCTTTCTAGTGTTAACATATTTCTTATTGAAACAGAAAATGTTGTGGTACATTTAAAAGGCACCCCTTTCCTTTTTTTTGTTGTTGTAAAAAACTATTTAGTTTACATCACATTCATTAAAACATGATTTTGTACTTGTTAGACATGTCTGCAACCTTAGGGCTTTTAGAAATTTTGCTTTTATAAAACCATAAATAAAAAATGTTCTAACTTGAAATAAAATAAATATTAACTGAAATAGAACTAAATATTACAAAAAAAATAATAGACACCTTTCAGCTCGATGGCAAGATAACATTTACTTTTCTTTTTTGTTTAACGTGAAGTACTAAAATACCAACTAAATAAACTTAAATCAATAAATAAGCTATATAGAGTAAAAAACAACAAAAAAACTTATAATTAACAAATAAACAAACAAAAACACAAGCTAATAAAAATGACAAAAACAAAACTAACTTTTTTAAATCAAAAATTTAAGTGAAATGTTTTTTAAAAATATTAACAAAAGCTATAATAAGTCAGTAAAACTAAAATAACACCGATTCACCTATAATGAATTAGTGAAGTTGACTTTAAATATATATATATATATATATATATATATATATATATATATATATATATATATATATTATAGCTGAGCATTCGATAAAAGCAGCATGTGCTGAGGAAAAAGTGAATGTTTTTGTTGTTCGCATTGAATTTCTCTATCTCTCCCTCTCTCTCTCTCTCTCTATATATATATGCATCAATTCATCTCGATTTATCTGAAAATCATTAGAATACAAACTAACTTAGATATACAGTAGCAGTGAGTCATCAGTATTTTAGCTTTTAAATGCATTCAGTGTATCTGTTGAAAATTAATTTAGTCACTAGAATATTTCAGACCTCAAAGCTAACAGACACAGATGTCCTATTTTAATCTCATGGAGTCTTTACAGTGCTGTTTGCCCAGTAATGCAGATATGCTAATTTGAAATGAATATGTATGTCATGTTAATTTGCCTTCCAGTTCCATTACCTTTCCCTCTATTGAACAAATCAAATGAAAGCAGCACTGTCAGAAGTGGTTTGCTTTGTTGATGAAGACACAACCCCACCAAAGAACTTAGTGTGAATTCTCGAGAGGGTGTGTGAACTGTAAAGACATGAAGGAGTTGCTGCCTTATATGATGATGTATGCAAAAACTGTTCAAAGCCAGGCATCTGCTCGGAATTTCGCGTGGCAATGTCTAAAAGTCACAGCCACGCAAAAGGCCTATGTGAATATTATTAACCTTTCCATACCTCTTCATCATCATAATGCAATTCTTCACAATATTAAACTCATACCAATAAAGCTGTTTTGAATTTAATAGATAGAGAGACAAGGAAATAGAGTGAGAGGTGGAACTAAGATGCATTACATCTTCAAGAAATTCAAGGTAGAATCTGATAAAAAGTGACTGATCCTGTCTGCGGCTGAAGCCTAACACCATATATTTCAGGTTCAAAGGCAATTCAGTATCACATCTTTCTCGAAAGTCTCCTTCAGGCTGACAGGCATGTTGGCACATTCAAAAAACATGCAAACATTGAGTAAAATTTTGATGTCTAAAGGATTGGAGCTAAATTTCCACAAAGGAACCGACTTTGTGAACTAATATCTTGTCCGTTAGACCAAATGTATGGATTTAGACTTTCACCATGTGACGGGTACCTTAAATTTAGGTGCCTAAATTCCAATAAGGTTTTATTTATCACTATGATGAATCAAGCAATAAGGTATCTTAAAATAGATGTGCAATATGCACTGGCACATGGTCATTCATGTTCTGCATAAAAATAATTACTTCATTTATTAAGGGAAAAAAACTGTCCAAACCTGCCTGGCACTATGTGAAAAAGTAATTGCTCCTAAATCTAATAACTGGTTGTGCCACCCTTTGCTGCAACATCTGCAATCAAGTGTTTGCGATAACCGGTAAGGAGTCTTTCACATCACTGTGGAGGAATTTTGGCCCACTCTTCTTTGCAGAATTGTTTTAATTCAGCCACATTGGAAGGTTTGAGCATGAACGGACTGTTAAAGAGCATGCCACAGCATCTCAATAAGATCTAAGACCAGACGTTGTCTTGGCCACTCCAAAACCTTAATTTTGTTTTTTCTTGTGTTTGGGATCATTGTCCTGCCGCATAACCCAAGTGTGCCTGAGCTTGAGGTAACTAACTTTTGGCCGGACATTCTCCTTCAGGATTTTCTGATAGAGTGCAGAATTCATGGTTCCATTATGGCAAGTCGTCCAGTTCCTGAAGCTGTAAAGCAGTCCCAGACCATCACACTACCACCACCATGTTTGACTGTTGGTATGATGTCTTTATGAAATACTGTGTTGGTTTTACACCAGATGTAACGGGACACACACCTTCCAAAAGTTCAACTGTTGTCGCATCAGTCCAAAGAATATTTGCCTAAAAGTTTTGGGGATAATCAAGATATTTTTGGGCAAATGTGAGATGAGCTTTAGTGTTCTTTTTTTCAGCAATGGCTTTTGCCTTGGAACTCTCCCATGGATGCTGTTTTTGCCCAGTCTCTTTCTTATTGTTGAATCATGAACACTGACCTTAATTGAGACAAGTGAGGCCTGCAGTTCTTTAGATGTTGTTCTGGGTGCTTTTTAACCTCCTGGATGTGTCGTTGTTGCACACTTAAAGTAATTTTGGTAGCCCGGGCACTCCTGGGAATGTTCATCATTCAGTCCCAGATCCTTAGAAATAGCTTTATAAGCCCTTCCAGACAGATACATGTCAACTATTTTGTTTCTCATCTGTTCTTGAATTTCTTTAGATAACGGCATGATGTGTTGCTCTCTAAGCATGCTACACTTCTTCTTCTTTTCTTTTTAATGCCAGTTGGCAAACATGCTACACTTTGTCAGACAGGTTTTATTTAAGTGATTTCTTGATTCAGCAGGTCTGGTAGTAATCATGCCTGGGTGTGTCTTGTGAAATTTAACTCAGCTTTCTAAAATAATGTGGTTAATTACAGTTCTTTCATGATTTAACAGGAGGCGACCATTTATTTTGCTTGTAGGGCCAGGTAGTTTTGGACAGACCCCTTCAACTCAAAATTTTCTATTGACTGATCACATCTAAATTTTTCATTTGGCCTATATAAATTAGTATGAATTCAATTTTACAAGTTCAGTTAGGCCAGTTGAAAGATTTAGATGTAACCAGTCACTAGAAAATTTTGAGTTGGAGAGGATTTTATTTTTTACAGTGTTAAATCATCATTTAAAAACTGCATTTTGTATTTACTTGCATTATCTTTATGTAATATTAAAATTAAAATATTAAAATCTTTTAAGTGTGACAAATGAATGGTGCTCCCTGCCTGAGAGAGGAGGTCCCTCCTGATTGGAATCTCCAGCGGAGAGCCGCCGAGGAGAGACACAATATCCAAGAACCATACTCGGGACGGCCAGAGCAGGCCGTTCACATTTATTTTCATATGAAATATATTATGTATGAAATATAGATAGTTTCAAAGCAGATTCGAATTAGTAAACAGGAAAATAAAAGTGAACATTCTGAAAGTAAAATTCATCAATTATAAAACAAGTCCAATTTCAACTGTAAAGCAACATACAGAAGACAATAGTGTTGTTATTTGGCTGAGTTTAGTTCAGTTTGTAACACTTTAGTTCAGTGTCTCAATATTGCAAAATTAGTTTCGTTATCTTGCTGAGTTAAAATTTTGGTCTCATCCACGTGAGTGAAGTTAAATCGATAATATTTCTGAATATTTTAATAATCAGTGTTTATTAATCTGTTTCATAACTACTGAATCTTTTAAAGTATGGTGATGCTAGCTTGGAAAATAAATATTATTTGCCATTTTAAATAAAACTTTCTGAAATGTTCTGGCATTCGAATGAGTCACAAAAAAAACAATGTGAAAAATGCTGAAATCTGTTTGATTTGTGACATGATAGTGGAAGATCAAGTTAAGTGCTTTGCATTGTGGGATATAGTAGTCTGTGTACACAATATATGTACAGTATATACATTCTACTGAAATATACTATTAGAAATATAGCTGCTCTTTATAGTTTTTAATGAAAAGTTCCTTTATTTGCTTTTATTGTCTTAAGCATCTGTTAAAAAGAACACTTAATATGTAGAATCCTATATTTCCCTCCTGAGATTCAAAATTACCTAAGTGTTATGCTATATGCCTGTGACCTGTTTTATCCAAAATGGCATTTGAGAAGCATCACATTTCCTGTCATTAAATGTCAAGCATGAGCTTAAATGTCATAGTTTCTTAGTGTAGAGGAGGCATTAGAATGAGTTTTCTTTTATCTCACATGTGTATTGCAGTATGGCAGTGGATTTCAGACATGGCAGGCCAATGACGTTGAAGCAATTTAGTAAGATTCACTTTTTTTGTGAAGTGAATTGCTTGTGATGCATGACTGCATGTTTAATCATTATGTATTTATCAGGCTCTTTTTAAAAATCCATAATCTATCCATCTCAAAGCATCCTAGGTGTATATGACTTTCATCTTTCAGACGAATCCAGTCAGATTGGCGTGAATAAGGGCATCCTGTAGAAATCGATGTGTTTTTGTAAGAAAAATCTCCATATTTAAAATGTTATAAATATTTTTCTCTCACTTCTGCTGACTGTTGCACATGGCAGCCATTCCAGGGGGATGACGTAGGACGTACAGTACAGACCAAAAGTTTGGACACACCTTCTCATTCAAAGAGTTTTCTTTATTTTCATGTCTATGAAAATTGTAGAGTCACACTGAAGGGATCAAGGGCTATTTGACCAAGAAGGAGAGTGATGGGGTGCTGCGCCAGATGACCTGGCCTCCACAGTCACCGGACCTGAACCCAATCGAGATGGTTTAGGGGTGAGCTGGACCGCAGACAGAAGGCAAAAGGGCGAACAAGTGCTAAGCATCTCTCGGGGAACTCCTTCAAGACTATTGGAAGACCATTTCAGGTGACTACCTCTTGAAGCTCATCAAGAGAATGCCAAGAGTGTGCAAAGCAGTAATCAAAGCAAAAGGTGGCTACTTTGAAGAACCTAGAATATGACATATTTTCAGTTGTTTCACACTTTTTTGTTATGTATATAATTCCATCAGACTCCTTACCGGTTATCGCAAACACTTGATTGCCATCCATACATATTATATTATGTATATAATATATAATTCCACATGTGTTAATTCATAGTTTTGATGCCTTCAGTGTGAATCTACAATTTTCATAGTCATGAAAATAAAGAAAACTCTTTGAATGAGAAGGTGTGTCCAAACTTTTGGTCTGTACGGTATATGTCATGCTCTAGTGTTCCAGGTGGTTGCTTAGGTATTCTGGGTGGTTGCTGAGGTTTTCTGGGGTGTTTCAGCTGGTTGCTGAGGTGTTCTGGAGTGTTTCAGGTGCTTGTTGAGGTGTTCTGTGGTGTTTTGGGTGGTTGCCGAGGTGTTCTGGGGTGTTTTGGGTGGTTGTTGAGGTGTTTCGGGTGGTTGCTGGGGTGTTCTGGGGTGTTACAGATGGTTGCTTGGGTGTTTCAAGTGGTTGCTGAGGTGTTCTGGGGTGTTTCAGGTGGTTGTTGAGGTGTTCTGGGGTTTTTCGGCTGGTTGCTGAGGTGTTTTGGAGTTTTTCGGGTGGTTGTTGAGGTATTCTGGGGTGTTTTGGGTGGTTGCTGAGGTGTTCTGGGGTGTTTTGGGTGGTTGCTGAGGTGTTCTGTGGTGTTTCAGGTGGTTGCTAAGGTGTTCTAGGGTGCTTTGGGTGGTTGCTGAGGTGTTCTGTGGTGTTTCAGGTGGTTGCTGAGGTGTTCTGGGGTGTTTTGAGTGGTTTCTGGGGTGTTTCAGGTGGTTGTTGAGGTGTTTCGGGTAGTTGCTGGGGTGTTCTGGGGTGTTTTGGGTGGTTGCTGAGGTGTTCTGGGGTGTTTCAGGTGGTTGTTGAGGTGTTTTGAGTGGTTGCTGGGGTGTTTTGGGTGGTTGCTGAGGTGTTTTGGGGTGTTTCAGGTGGTTGTTGAGGTGTTTTGAGTGGTTGCTGGGGTGTTTTGGGTGGTTGCTGAGGTGTTCTGGGGTGTTTCAGGTGGTTGTTGAGGTGTTTTGGGTGGTGGCTGAGGTGTTCTGGGGTGTTTGGAGTGGTTGTTGAGGTGTTTTGGGGTGTTCCCTGTGGTTGCTGAGGTGTTCTGGGGTGTTCTCTGTGTTTGCTGAGGTGCTCTGGGGTGTTTCGGGTGGTTGCTGAGGTGCTCTGGGGTGTTTCGGGTGGTTGCTGGGGAGTTACTTGCATAAACCCAAGAAGTGAAAAAAAAATGGATCATAAATTCAATATCCAATTCAATTTACTGGATAAGTGCTTAGCGGAGAAGAGGAAAGAAATAATCTCAACTGAACAGAGCTGCACACGCCTTCATGTTTTGTTAAACTAAAGAGAAAAAAAGACATGATTGGTAGGAAACAGACACAGTTTGAAAGTAAAAATTTAAAGAAATTTTACGAAAGCAATTTGCCTGTCCAGAGTGTGTTGAATTATTAGAAATTTAGAAATGAGGTGTGTTTGGCAGATGCAGATCTAAAAAACAAAAAGGTGGGAAACTCTAACAGAAAGAACCATTACCATCAACATAAAATGGTTCTTCAGGCCGATACGGTTCTAAATACAATTGTAACTTCATGGAAAGACCCTTAAAGAGTTTTTTTATTTATTTGTTTATTTGTTTGAGTGTAGATATTGTATTATTCGCCAAGTGCAATCACTTTAAAGTAATAGCAAACTTCTTTTCAACAAGCCACATGATTTGACGGTTCATTCATGTCTGTGATTGAAAAACTTTGCAAGTTATGCACTTAAGTATAATACTTAAGGTTGAGGTTTGGAGGATAATGGGAACAATGCTTTTTTGCATATTGAATACACAATGACTGAACTAATCTCAGTAGAGCTGTGATCTAGTGGTCCGGTTTGAATCTGGTGTGCAATATATTTAATTGTCTCTCTCACTTGTAAATAATTTCCTGTCACTCTGTTTAAGTCACGTAAAAGCCTGAAGCAAAATAACATTAAAGGAGAAAAGTTCTCAAATGCTTATGTATTCATGAGGTGAGCTGTCCTTTAACTGACACACAGCAACAGCAATTTAACCCAAAGACCAGAAACATGTTCTGACCAGAGCTTTATCTTTGCTGCATGGATAGTTGGAAATCAAATGGCACGCTGCCCTGTTATTTGTCAGTGGATTTGTTAACATTGACAAGCACAACCTTTTATTGATACAGCCACGAGGACAACTGCTGAGCAAGACTTGTTATAACCTTTGGAAATATCAGACAGACCATCATATTTTCTGCTAACAGCATTTTTGGGTAGTACCGAAATCCTCCTTTTTGGGCTCACAAAGGGTACTGCTTTCTTCAGCAAATTACCATTTCAAGGAGTTAAGTGTGTTAATAATTGATTCCATCATTTTAAAATAATTTAAGGATCTTTTTTCCCTCTTCACGTTAGTTCTGTTCTATAGGCTCTTGATATGGGTTTTCTTTCGCCCCATTCAGCAGCACGCTGATGATAAATCTGAACAAAGCTGTCTGTGTTTCAGGATTCTGCATATTTTATCTGAAAACAAAATGAGCATGCTTTGTTTACCTGCATGGCTTCCTCAACATTGTACTAAAGCATTCTATTGAAAACAGCCATGCTGTATATACACAAGGGTTGAGGAGCTTGCTGGTTATTGCATCATATCCACAGCTGACATGGAGATCGTTCTCCAAAAGTTCTTGATTTACAGTAGCCACCATAACATGTCAGTCTTTTCTCAGGAGGATCAGTGACAACGTTTCAGGCATTATGTAGGCCATCACACTGTAGGCCTATGAAATTTTCCGTAATGATTTTCATGATTTATCCACTCTTCCAAATTACTGGATTACTGGGCCCGTTCATTATTTTAATTCAGCATTACTAGATATATGTGTGTTCACTATAAAAATACAAAATTATTTTGTAATTTTTGTATTATTATTTTTTTCCCTTGTGCGTTAAATGATATCAGTGAAACGTTTGTTTTTCTGTCATGTTTTTCCATGCAAAAGTACAACAAATCCATTCAAATAATTTTTCAGTTTAACGTAATGAAAATGTTTTCCTTACAGGGATAGTTCTAAAAAAAAAATTAAAAAAAATTAATTCTATCATAATTCACTCACCCTCATGTCTTTTTTTTATTATTATAAAATGGAATTCAATGATAACCAAAATCGTTTAGTTATATCAGCATTCCTTTAGAATTTCTTCTTTTGTGTTCTGTAAAAAGAAAACCATACAGTTTTGGAACAATATGAGTGTGTGTAAATGATAACAGATTTTTTTATTTATTTATTTTTTGGATGAACTATCCATTTTATTTAATTAAGCTCATTGTTTTTCTTTATTGAATGAAAGTGGTAGGTAGTGATTTTTCTTTAAAATCACTCAAGCATATGCTTGACTGATACACAACAGAGTAAATGAGATGCAAATACTACGGTGATGTATTTGCATGTGTTGCATTTACAGAAAAGCTTTTTCTATCTGATCTTCACACATAAGACGTCTTTGTTGTGCACAAAAAAGGAACCATCCCCCCACTCGCAGACTTGGCTAAAGTTGACATTTCTTCTGTTCCTAAATCAGATTTCATGTAAAGCAGAAACAAAACGCACTGCAAGAATGGAAACACTATACATAATTCAGCAGTGTGTGTGTGTGTGTGTGTGTGTGTTTCGAGGAAAATGCGGTTGCTTTGAAAGGCATTTATCAATTCACTCACAAATACTTCAGCTGCGCATCAAGGGAGCTTAATTTGTGCTGTGCTGCTGATGTGCTGGTGAACTGATTCAATTCTCGCCAGGACTCCACAGTCCCTGCCCATGTCCTCCTTGACCTTCCCATCAGTCTGTTGGAGCAAGGTAGGCACAGGAACAGAGGCGCCTGGTGTCTGCATTTGGACTTTTGTATTCAAAGCGTGTACTGTGGAAACGCTGGGACAGCGAAAACACAACGTGTTGAGAAAAACAAAAGTGTTGAGGTTTACGACTCTTTTATTTGTATTTATTTTTTTTCTCACGGTTTGGCTTAGTTTAGCTCCAAACATTCATTAGATGTGTCCATACTAGGCCAGATTCAAACAGTTACAGAATTTGTTGCTTAATACAGTTATATTCACACACAGTTTGGTTATTTATGGGAGTGAGAACCATATCCTATAACCTAATTTTCACATGTAGATTTTAGGACTCACAGCCTTATTCAAGGCAACCCCCTTCTTTTTGAACTGAGCTGTACAGGATGACTATATATATAATTCCTTACATTTATATAGCGCTTTTCTAAGCACTCAAACACTTTATATTGTCAGGGGGTATCTCCTCATCCATCACCAGTTGTCTGTCACGTACATAGTAGTATGATTGGATAAAAGAGCGACTTTTGACGTGTGTGTTGTATAGTGATAGGTGCTTTTGAAACACTGCATTGTGAAGCTTCAAACCTTGGTGAATCATTTGTTTTGAACCAGTGAGTCATGTCATTTGAGCAAATGAGTCTGCGTTGAGTCAGCTGTTTTGAAACTTTTTGAAATTTCCATAGACCTTAAAATAACATGTTATACATGTACTTCATGTTTAATGGTATTGGATATTTGTTATTTGTATTTAATACACTTTCTATAAAACATTTGCAATTGGATTGTAAAAGGTGGCTGTATCCATGTTTGGAATGAGGTAAAAATTCCAGATGTAAAATGACATGTTGAGAAGTCATGTTTTCTGAGAAATTTATCAAAATGAAGTGAATTTGCAGTAAAAAGGCCAAATATCTGTAAGTGGGATGAGCCCATATTGACATGTATATTCTAGTTTTAATCATGAACTCACTTAATTGTGTTCAGTTTCTCAATAAAACTACTTAATTTCTTCATTTTGCATTTCAAGTAAATGTGTCATGATTAAAGAATGTTTAAACATAAATTTTTATGAATGTTAGACTTTCTGCTCTAATTTAAGTCCTTTTAGGGCCTTAATTTTTGGAAGGGCAAATTAAGACTTTTTTAAGACCTACAGAGACCCTGATTTACATTGTTTTTTCATGTGTACTGTAGTTTTGGTAGGGATGACCAGACATACCTTTTTTCTGCTTTTGTTATCCTGTCCCTGACTGGAGCTGTCATCGTTTTACAGTACATTTAAAACAGGCTGCTGGTTTACAGAGCAATCGTACCGGAATAAGGTATGCATCTGTTCTACACTCTTTGAAATATTACATTCACTTCACTTAAATACAAAGCATGGCATCCAGCCAAAGAGATAATGTTCCTGAATCTCAATCAGTGAATATTCTTATATTTGTGAATTTCATTGACACTTGTCCTTGGCAGCAGCTTTGGGAAGATGACATCTCAAATAATCAGTCAAAGGAATTTATTTATATTATATATTTAGTTTATTATGCTTCTTATGCTTTCTGGAATTCAGGATTCAGATTGGCCAACTTTGGCATTCTGTATTTAATATATATATAGAACAAAGTATTCATATATATATATATATATATATATATATATATATATATATATGAATACTTTGTTCTACTTGGCATTAAACTGTAAAATATTTTTTATATAATTATTTCCTTGACAGTTTCAACACCATCAAAATGTTATATAAAAAATAAATAACAAATCTGTTAACATTTTGTTATTTATTTTTTGTTTATTATATAGTTCTCTGGAATTCTGGATTCTGATTGGTCAAACTTGCCATTATGCATAAAAAATAACTTGAAGTAAACAGTATAGTAACCAAAGGCATAATATGAAGTCAGATCATTAAACTTCATCAGTGAAGAAAATTAAATATTTATCAATTATATTTGTGTCTGTTTTGGAATATTTGATTCCGATAGGTCAGGAGCAAGCAATATAATTTAATACAATTATATATATGATCACTGTCTCAGCCAGCTGGTTTCCCACAGAGCTGTGTTCATTTGTTCTCTCAGCTATCACTTCAAAGTCTCCTTATTCTCACATAATAGAATAATCTCAACTCAGATCAATATTTAATGTCCATTTATTTATTTTTTTGCTAAGTAGCTGTGTAAAAGGTGGGATAATGTGCAGTCAGATGGTCATTATGGCAAAATAAGCCTTTTCAGGGTGATAGTTTGCTTCACGGCGGGGTCCCGATCGCCCTGTCGGGTTTATTTTGCAATAATGACCTGCTGATGGCACGTTATCTGTTATTTAGCCTTATTGTCCTCTTCAAGAAATCATATCAGCACACAGCTCCAAATATATAATACATAGAGACATGGCAACACATGTGAACATGCCATAAATTACCCCCAATACACACATAAACAAAGACAAATGCCTCTGCTTCATGCTTTGTTCTGGTAGACTGAGAATGAACATTATGAATGAATGGGGTATGATCGTGTTTGGCACCTCTCTCTCTTATTTTGTTCTTGGTTTTTTCGACTTTGGTCATCATCCAATTGAAAGCCTAGGGAGAGTGCGAGGAAAGACATTATTCAATTCCTCTTTGTGCATAACACATTAGCATAATGATTATAGCTCATTTTCAATCACACAGTCAAAACATAAAGCATCGTTTTGGCAGCCAATGAAAATGGGCTCAGAACAAACCAAAACACAAGAATCTGCTTTCCTTTGGGCTCATGTTTATTCTCCTTGCTTTAACTTCAGGCCGCTTCCATTGGCATCCGTCATACTTGGGAACCAACATAGATCTAGACATTATCATAACCTTAATATTGTTGAAAGAGGTGAAGCTTTATATTTCACTTGACTCGAGATAACCTCGCCTTTAGCTAGTCTCTCCCGCTGTGGTTATGCATATGTCGGCATTCTTTGCTCTCATACATCATGCATTAGGTGCCTTAGCAGCAAGGTTAGATGGGAGAGAGGTGGATGAATCTCATGTCATTATAGTGGAAATTAAATTTAATGGTTTAAACCGCAGTAGGTTTAACCTGTCAATTATTACTGTGAAAGAGTTAACACATTACTACTGAACATGCAATACTGCTTTTAGAGCTGTTCATTTGAAATGTTAATTTAGTGTCATTATTTATCTGAAAAAGGTTGATTTAAACAGCTCAGTTGCTTTGAATATGATGTACAGGTTTTGGATTGCCAATATGAATTCTCAGTCGAAATGGAAAACCAATGTCTAATGAATTAAATAATGCGTCAAATACATAGTGCACACTAGTATTATCAAAACCATCACTGTTTCAACCATTTATTATCGCAGTCAACACTATTTGTACACATTTTTTTTTCTTTTGTTTGGAAAGCACTTAAATAGCTTCTTTACAAAAAAATAAAATCTTTCTTTTTGGGTCACACAACTGTTTATGAATCCTCTTTTTGTTGAACATCCAGCCTGAACTCACGGTAATTCTTACATATTTTACAAGGTGGCTAAAATGATTATAATTATTGGAACTTCTTTCAGAAGCAAGTGACTATGTTTAAAACTCAGAAACAGACAGATGTTTACCAGTAAATGAAGAAAAGACACTAAAGAGATTTTTTTTTGAGAAAGGTGCTTAATTAATGAATAAATAAAACACATATTTTATACTAATAAAGGTAAAGCCATGCACCCTCTTTTTATTAATCAAAGCTCAACAAGTATAAAATATACAAGTGAAAAACTTTCACTCTTACAGTCAGTATTATTAACTTGTTTCTCTCATTTATTGATTTAAATTTGTCTAAGAGTTTTGACTATTGTGTTTAGTCTTAAGAAATCCACACAGAACAAAAGATCAAGCTTAATATGAAGTCAGTCAGTGTGTAAATTGAAAAGTAAGGTTAACTCTGTTTAAAAAATGTATATTAATAGATTTTAAATATTAATATTGAAATAAAATATTTACATGTAATAACATTAAACAATGTATACGTTTTACTAGCATAAAATTGTGAATGCTTTAGAAAGTGTGAATAGGATGATGTTTTATTATTATAATTATTATTATTATTATTTTACTTTTTCTACACAGAACAATGTGTAAGGACCCCACTTTATGTGCACATTCCTACATATGCTAATGAGATCACGTTGCATCATTAGTGGTTCTTGCTCTTGTTGATGTCGTTGCATTCAGATTAAAAATAAATCGAGGATGTGAGAGGTGTTGGTCAGGAAGCTTTTTTTTTCAAGTGTCCTTTCTCTAGAGAGAGAACTATCACTCCATTCTCACATCATTACAGACTGAGATGGTTTTTCATTTTAAATTCATTCTCATGAGACTAAATGTGTGCAAGTGAGATGCTAGTTTTCCTGCAGTATGGCATTTGTGCTCTCACACCTTTAGAGAGTAGTAATTACATGCTGCATCGAATATGGAAAAAAAAAGTGCAAATCTGTCTTCTGTGAATAGCTTACTCTCCAGAGACGTCCTGACACCATAAACTAGATCACAGCTAAAGTGAAAGACTGTTCCTGTAATATCTGGAGATTTGTGTAATAATTAGTAGCGCTTACCAAGTCAAACATGACTGCTAGGATTATGGATTTGTTCAAATGCTAAAACTATGTATTAAACTTGTAGCTTGTCCTTCATCATTTCTTCTATGGACTATTTTGAAGAGAGGTGTGCTGGTACTTTTCTGGTATTTGAACTTAAAATTTTGACAAAATCAATAGAAGGAGGGACTCCATCTTTACCTAAAGCCCCCTTTACAACATCTGGTTGGCAGGTGCCCAATCTGAAGTCATTTCCACTGCAGAAATGGTGCTTCTGGTGTGGATTTTTCCCCCCTCAGTATTGCTTGTGATGCCTGCTACTCTCAAACCAGGAACTGATATTGTCAAAAAAATGGCATCATGCCACAGGATATCATGTTCATATATATATTATGTTGCATACTGCATACTTTAAGTACTATATGTATGAAGTGATGGCTGATTAGTATTTGAAAGGACTGCATTAGGATGGCTGTTTTTGAAGATGGCTTGATAGTGGAGAAGTAGGCAAGTAGGAGAAACAGTTGATCTTTAGTTAAAAGATACTGGCTGAAACTGTCTGATAGTTTCTAACATTTAGGTGGTCCAGATTGGAAAGTTTGGTAATGGTGTTTTTATTATTTCCTAGGCTGTGCTTACATTATTATCATGCACAAAAGACTTGTTTGAGCAGTCAGTTTACATATCCAGACATTAACATAGATAAAATAATATGTTAAAAATGTACGTATTATCCAACTCTAGTCCAAAATTTGTCCAAAACAGTAATCAGAATTTATGTCCATCCATAATCAATGTTTATTTAATTGATGTTAAATACATGTCTGCTATTTGCCATTTCTATATAATTTGTTTGTGAAATTTACTAGCAATATCTGATGGAAAATTGTTCACTCAAGGGTCGGATTTACTAATAGCTTGCACCAGTGCAAACTGTCAGAATCACTAAAGATGCACTGTAAAGAATTAGCGCCGAATAGGCTTGGACACTGTTATTGTCGCACCTGACCTTATTGAATACGGATTTGTAATAATTTCCATTTCAGACGCGAAATCTATGGGAGGTGAGTATTAAAATGAATAACGCAATCCGATTT
This sequence comes from Carassius carassius, assembly GCF_963082965.1. Taxonomy (NCBI): domain Eukaryota; kingdom Metazoa; phylum Chordata; class Actinopteri; order Cypriniformes; family Cyprinidae; genus Carassius; species Carassius carassius. Next base: position 4,743,926 of record NC_081759.1, read on the forward strand.
ACTAATGTTTGCACTTGTCAAATTATGGTATTTGCACCATTATATAATGCCCAAAAAAGCATGTCTTAAAACAGCTCTTGGTAGAATTTGCTCCTCTCATCGGTGCTGTTTTGGAATTGCGCTCTCACGCTAATTTGCTGTGTTTAGTAAATCTGGCCTCAACACCCCCCCCACCACTCGGCGTCATTAACTTTACTTTAAACTAAACTTTGGGTCTTATTTAATGACACTCAAATGACTTTCCAGGTGCAAATTGTTTCCAGGTGCACTGATAAAGTTCCCAGACGTGATGTAAGAGCAGCCAATTAGATTTTCAGAGATGCTGTCTTCAACCAGCTCTTCCCATTCTTGGTGCAACATGAGGTCAGTGATGGGCGTGATGCTTTGGGCTAAAAATGTTTTGACAGTGCATGTCACAGAGCGGAGAGTGGCATTCTAGGCTTGGTAGACTTTTTGGGATTTAACTTATTAATAGAGAGCTGCAGGAAAATGTGCTTTAAAAGCAGTGTCTGTTTTAAAATTGATATTAATGCAAGCAAGAAAATTCCCTGAATAAGGGAAGTGACTATAGGGGATTTCCCAGTCAGAAGAGCTGTCTCAGAACACAGAAGGCCTAATTTAAAATAACATGCCTTATATGTCCTCCAAAGTATTATGATGTTCAGAAACATTTATACGCAGTGTAAAGCATCAGACAGCATGAGTGAAAATAGTCTCTATAGGCCAACATGCTTGAAATGCTTTATTGGACTGTCACAACCAATATACAATGCAATTTAGATTGCAATCACATTTTAGAGCAGAGTTTAAGTGGCAATGGGATCACAGAATTGCCCATCTGATTCTACTACATTATACCGATAGACCAATCATTCATCATTAACATATATTTCCCATCTAAATATATTTTCATTTAGTGACAGATTTGTTACATACCTTAAGGGCTAGTAAGCAATTATTGTGCTTAATGAGACATTTGTGACATTTCCTTGAGGTATTACAAAAATAATAGGCATTGTAACATAATTAGATCATTGTAATCCTAAACTAAAATGCTTTAGTAAATATATAGTAATGTTTAGCATTTTAGTAAATTGGATATGGCTTTACCTTATGTACTCTTAATACAGTAGCAAAACAATCCTATTAATGGAGATCATTGCATGACTAACATTATTAGTGAACCTCGGGGAGAAACTGCTACAAAAATTGTAGGAGGCAGATAGATAGCCAGTATGATGGCTAACAAAACTTACTTCTTGCTAAACCAGGCCATTTTTGTTCCTGATGAGTCATCAGTTTCAATGAGTTGCATGGGTTTCATTTGGAGAATTGATGTGCTGCATCTCTCTCACTTGTCTCTCGTTATCTGGAGGTGGACAGAGCCGAGCTCGTCCATGTGTAAATAAATGAGAAAGAGCTGTAGGCAGGATAGGATGAATATACGCCCTCATTCACTTTCTTTGTTTAATTAGGTTACGTTTACTTGTATAATATGTTCTGTTAAAAGGGTCACTGCGAATATGTAGCCACAGACTGTAATTTTAAATTGCTATCATTATTCATTTTGAAAACTTTTATGTGCCTCAGAGTTCACTTAAAATGTGCTCTGTACAGTGTTGATGGATTTGAGAATGCATGAAGCATGGATTACCATAAAAGCTTAGTTAGTTGAATTAAAATTTCTGTATAAATAAAATTAAGTATACATTTATTTGCATTATACTGGTTATTTATACATCGATTAATATGTGTATTTTAAATAGTTTTAACATTTAAATTATTTTAATCATTACTTTTAATAAAAATAACATAATTTATATATCTATATTTATACAGATTATTTCATGCTAAATTTGATATTTATACATAAACACATGACAATGATATTCTTTTTTAATCAATATTCATTTTAATAAATGCATTCAAATGATTCAATTATTATAATATATGTATCTGTATACTCTATATATGGATTAATTAGATGCATGACATTACAAATATTTTAACGATTCAATTTAATTAGTTTTATGACTAAGTGAGATGGATGATGGTTTGACTGGTTACCATGGCCTTGTAGGCCCCTGCTGGCAATAAATAAATAAATACTGCAAATGAACAAAATAATCATCTTTCGTTGTTGACAGCCATTAAGCAGTTGGCAAGTATTCTGAATAAATATATTTTCATGCAAGCACTGTATAAACTGCTAATATTTCATTATATTATAAATGTTTTACCAGTGCCCTATTATCATTTGGCGCACTCTTTAAAGCGTGAAATTGGTTCATCAGCCATTCTTATGTACTTTTGTGTAATTGGTTTTACTTCTATATATTCCGCTCGTGTCTTAAAGAATCCAGAGCCTTGAAAACAGAATTGTTTAAGTAAAGATTGCGTGTGGGATTCGGGAAATTTTCCCCAGTAATTTCATCCCAGGGGATGAAGGCCACAGAGAGATGGATGTTTTCCTCTCAAGGGATTATGGGAGAGCAAGCTCCCGACTCTCTAACTCCTCCATTTCATCTTTCTAGGTCACACTGATAAGCCCAATATGCTGCTAATACATCTCATTAAAGAGATGGGGATTTGTCATAGAAAAGAGTGCCTGCGCTAAATGTTTTCTACTAGTTCAGGGGTTCAATAGGGAGCTAAATGTCAACATTTTAGCTTTGATGTTGTTTCTTAATTGTGACTAGCTCAGACTCTGTCAGTTCACCGCTTTTTTATTTTAATGTTTTATTGAATTGATGTGTTTGCCTGATTTTCTATTAGACAGTTTCAAAACCATTTCTGCAAAGATTTCACCTTATGTCTTAAAAGGAATCATTTTAATTCTGAAATGTACTATTCTTAATGTACTATTCTTCCATGAAGAAAAAATGGAGAACTTTCTAAAAGTCTGCTATACCCTTTCATATAAATGTTACTTTAAATGCCAACACAAGCATATTTATTTTATAAAAAGTTTTAGATTTGGAAAGGCATTGCAGAACTGCATCTCATTTAGTTTTCTTCCCAGTGTAGGCGGATCAGATGGAAATCAGTTTTTATAGCCATGCAATGTACCTCTCATCCAACGATCGGCATGCAGTTGATAGCCTAGCTCATTCTCTGACTATTGATTACTCATCGAAAGTCATTCCTCTGGATAATGGTGAATATTTTTTTTGTACCATCTTCATATATCTCTGTTCTTGTTCTCTGTTCAACAGATGGCAAATTAATGATATCAAAATCAAGTGCATCAGCACAATTACACTGACAGTTGGTTGATTATGATACATGTAGCAGAACTAATTCAGACAGTAATTGTGTCTGAATAAAAATGAGTACATGCACCCCGTCTTGTTGTTCAAAACAACACATATAAGCATACTTTAGCACTAACTTCTTTAACACTGAATGCATTACTCTTTCACTCTGGAGCGGATTCATTAAACAGCTGTGCCAATTTTGTTATCAGTATTTCTAGTTAAACCAGGCGCCAAATGCATTGAAATAGCAAAATTTGTTAATTGTCATTTCAGTGCAGACGTGACTCCTTCCGATGCAAATTAGACTCATTATAGATTGCACCCAACTCAGCCACAATTAACATCACTCTATTACCACTGAATATTATTCTTCATCGGAACAGGAGAAAATTACATCACTTGCTCACCAATGGATCTTCTGCAGTGGATGGGTGCCATCAGAATGAGAGAAAAAACACCAGATAACTACATCACAATAATCCACACCACACCAGTCCATCAATTAACATCTTGTGAAGCCAAAGGATTTGTCTTTGTAAGAAACAAATCCATCGTTAAGGTGTTATAACTTTAAACGGTTGCATCTGGCAAAAATATCCATAATCCATAATAATACTTCCTCCAGTAAAAAAGTCCATATCCTGTTGTCCTCTCACATCAAAATCCATATTTGTTTTCAAATGCTCTCATTAATTTGTAAACGGTGCTTTATCTGTGCATATTTCTTTCTTGATTCAAATAAGATTACCTTTTCACTGGAGAAAGCAATATTATTGACAGAGGACTCATATTTTCCAAATGGAAGTAACGTTTTGAAGTTAAAAATGTCTTAAAAATGGTGGATTTGTTTCTTACAGACATGCAACTTTTCACTTGATAAGACATTAATTGTGGGGTAACACTTTAGAATACTGTTTCTTACTTACTACATAACTAATAAGGAATTATTGAAGAACTAACAGGTGATTATTCATTAACACTTAACTCACTACTGTTAACTACTAAGGAAGATGTGTTAATTAATCAGTATGTAATATAATTTTATGATTATCTTAAGTAACAGTTAGCTAATCAATAACTAATGTATTCTGTCATACCTCCTTAAGAACTACTATTAATTATCTACTAGTTAGGGTTCAAGAAAAATAACTATGAAGTAACTACTAATGAACAGTTTTACACAATTACATTGAATTGTGACCCTTTCATATAAAATTTATTAGCAATATTATTAGTAGTATGAAAATGCAATATTAATAAATGCAATACATTTTATAGAGGTATTGCCTATGTAGTAAATTGTTTTGTGAGTGTGTTTTGTAAGAACTCAGCTTCCGACAGGAACCCCACCACGACTCCAGTGCCTTGCGATAACTTACCTTAGTTTTTATATTTTATATACAGTACTGTATGTGTGCCTCCTCAGCATATACCACTACCATTAATTCAATTTCTGTATGTAAGGCAAAGCCTGAGGAAAAGTGAAAATATAGGTATCCAATTTGTAATTAATAAAGAATTATAAAATAATTATGCAGGACTTATTTTGAACCTGAAACATTAGGCCTATTCTAAAGTGAAAATATTGGGAACCCATTAATAATTAATAAAGAATTATCAGATAATTCCTGAAGAATTACTTAGAATCTGAAACAGTATTCTAAAGTGAAAACATAGGGAACCCATTAGTAATTAATAATTAATTATCAAATAATTCTGAAGGACTTATTTTGAACCTGAAACATTAGGCCTATTCTAAAGTGAAAATGTTGAGAACCCATTAGTAATTAATAAAGAATTATTCAGCTGCAACGTGATCTCATGAGAATACGTGTGTATTTTTATGTTAAATGTGGTTCTACCACAGGTACATTACTTACGTTTTCATGCACATAAAAACGTACAACTTTGACGTATTTATAGCAGTAAAACGTAAAAATACTTACGTGTTAGCAGCTAAAAAAATTAAATAATCTAACGTAAAGTGTGAATGTATATAAATTCCCATGTATTAATATTAAAATCGTGGCCTTAATGATTTAAATCTGTTGTATTTGTCATATCAATACATGTTTTTAGTGAATTTATTGAAAGCAGTTTACTCATCTACTTAATAGGAAATAACATTTCTGTGCATGCTGCAAACTCGTTTCGGGGATTACATAATGTTAAACGAGACTACACTTTGAAACCTTAAAATGAATACAATTTATGTAATTGTTTAACCATTTTGTAATATTTTGCTGTGCGATTTTCTTCTATCCAATGACTGGCATTATAACCATAGATACACAAAAGCACAGCATAAAATTACAAATCACATCCATTTTATTTGTTTGCTGTACTCCATATCTCTAGAATCCAGATGTTTGCAAGGAACATATCCAAATTCAGCCCTTTATCAATCGATCTTCATCTTCATTCTCAGCAACAGCGACCGTCACAGTCAAAGCCCGTGCTTGTTATGATATGATTATGATTCGAATTTGAAAATAGCGCCAGTGCGCCACCCTCGAGAAACGTTACGACATGGTTTACGGCACTGATATCGAACTCTCATTGGTTCTCACCTTATTCGTCACAGATTGCGACATGCTGTGTTTCAGTTGATAGACATTTGAAATCAGTACTGCGTCAGTGCGCCTTCACAGAGAGAAGATTCATAATTTCACGGATTAATAAATTCAATTCTGCTCTGCACCTTATAAAAACTATTACCTTCAGAGAGGACTGCGACTGGAACTCATTATCATTTGAACTACTTTTGGTACCACTGTTAATATTTTCGCAAAGAATAAATGATTAATGTTACATTTGTTTGTCTGTTATTTGTTTATTTATAACAGTAACGTTATGTAGTTTTAAGAAATGGTTATGGGTAGGTTTAGCGGTAGGTGTAGGATTAACGTTAGTGGCTCAAAATAACATTTTAATGTTATATTTTTACTAAAATTGTGTTTTATTATGTTTTATTCTTTTAACATTCTGTATAAAATGGGTAGGTTTAGGTTCGGGTGGGGTTTAGGGATCTTACATTTATAAAAAAAATTATAAAAAGGGAAAAAAAAAAAAATAATAATAATAATCCGATACGCATTGAAAAGCAGCTTCATGAGCTTCTATGGATAACTGACTGGTCAGAGAAAACGTTCTATCTGTACGTATTTGAGGTTGTTTTTACGTAAATTTAGTTACGTATCGAACCTGTAATTACGTCCAGATAATACGTTAACGACACTGTGAATACGTAAAGGCACATACGTATTGGACAGTTTTAATTTACGTCTAAATGTGTACGTTTTGATTGTGAGATCAGGCTGAATTATTAGATAATTCCTCAAGAATTACTTAGAATCTGAAACAGTATTCTAAAGTGAAAACATAGGGAACCCATTAGTAATTAATAAAGAATTATCAAATAATTCCTGAAGAATTACTTAGAATCTGAAACAGTATTCTAAAGTGAAAACATAGGGAACCCATTAGTAATTAATAAAGAATTATCAAATAATTCCTGAAGAATTACTTAGAATCTGAAACAGTATTCTAAAGTGAAAACATAGGGAACCCATTAGTAATTAATAAAGAATTATCAAATAATTCCTGAAGAATTACTTAGAATCTGAAACAGTATTCTAAAGTGAAAACATAGGGAACCCATTAGTAATTAATAAAGAATTATCAAATAATTCCTGAAGAATTACTTAGAATCTGAAACAGTATTCTAAAGTGAAAACATAGGGAACCCATTAGTAATTAATAAAGAATTATCAAATAATTCCTGAAGAATTACTTAGAATCTGAAACAGTATTCTAAAGTGAAAACATAGGGAACCCATTAGTAATTAATAAAGAATTATCACATAATTTTGCAGGACTTACAGAATTCTAAAGTGAACCTATTAGTAAATAATAATAAACTACATCATTTTGACTAAGAACAACCTATAAAAGTAATCATAAACTTTTTAAAATACTCTCATCTGTTTATTTCAGATGAGAACATTTCTTAATACAGCATATTTTATTCCATTTTAACATGTATACTGCCCACATTTGAACTAATTTAACAAAGCTTTCATAATCAAAAGTTAAACATTTAGAAGCAAACAAAATCCATATTTCATTTCCATTATAGGCTAATAAGTGGGCTGTAACAAAGTTGCTACTGTAGTAGTACTTTGTACTTGTCCTTTTACTCAAGTAATTTTGAAAATGAATAGACCTACTTATAATTTTACTGGCGTAATATTTTATTGGGGTATCTGTACTTTTACTCAAGTACTTGATTTGTGGGACACAGCCTGATTATTACAGTGTTTTTTTTTTGCGTATAACTGTTCATTAGTAGTTACTTCATAGTTATTTTTCTTCAACACTAACTAGTAGATAATTAATAGTAGTTCTTCAGGAGGTATGACAGAATATATTAGTTACTGATTAGCTAACTGTTACTTAACACAATCATAAAATTCTATTACATACTGATTAATTAACACATCTTTCTTAGTAGTTAACAGTAGTGAGTTAAGTGTTAATGAATAATCACCTGTTAGTTCTTCAATAATTCCTTATTAGTTATGTAGTAAGTAAGAAACAGTATTCTAAAGTGTTACCCAAAAATTCCATTGTGATTGACGTTAAACCATTTAATTATTTATTTTATTTAAGTATCAGTAGAGGAGAGAGAGTGAGAAAGAATAGGAATCAGAAAAGAACCTTAATTTTACATTTATTCATTTAACAGGCACTTTTATCTAAATCAACTTACAGTAGAGAAACAAAAGCAATTCATTACAGAGCCAACTTTATTCTTAATATACCTCAGTCTATGACTCAAAACATGTATAAATGAAATAAATCCTGCCCTACAGTTTTCTGTCTTAACAGGCTCAACATTTAAATTGGCTTCACTTTCAACAAAGTTTTCATCTGATGAATAGGAGGAGAAATAGGAGGCTTGACTTGGCAAAATGTGCCAATTATACAAAACCACTCAATTTGTATAAACAAATCAAAGGGGACTTTTTCCAAAGACAAAATATGTCAGTAATCCAAGTTAAAACTGCCATTTTGGCAGTGCTTTGACATATAGCCAATGACGGTACACTTATAATACTGCCAGCATGCAATGGTGAGCGTAAGTAGATCACCTGGATCAACATTCCAATCAACCAATCAGAATTGAGATATAACTTTTCAGGAAATATCTGTTTTAGGCTTACAATCAGGGTTAGGTGCTTATACACCCTTGTTAATCAGCTATCATTTCTCACTGATTTTAGGAATAAATTATGGGTAGGGTTAGGTTCAGGGGTAGGGATTGGGTTAAGTCTATATTTTTGGACAATAATGTTGATCCAGGATCATCAAAAGATGTTGATCCAGGTACACGTCTTGGGAAAATCACGGCGACCACTTGCAATATGGCTGAAGAACTGACAAAGCCAAACGACAGCTGGCAAAGCTCCATTTGCCAAAGCTACTTTTCCGATGCTGCAGTAACTGATTGCATGTTATATGGATTACATAATCAGATTACAAAAATTAAGGAATTGTAATTAGATTATATTACATTTTAAAATACTCATAATAAGAGTACAGTTTAATTTTTATTGATTACATGATTGCATATCATTCACACAACAGCAGTTCATTAATTCTCTCTAATGATTCTTGTTAATCTTTAAAAGAGTTTACTCAACATTTCAACCTTGTGGTTCTCTCCCGATCTTGTTCCTTAATCAATATGTTATTCGTCCCTTCCATGCTTAACAGATTTTCTGTACTATCCATCTTTTTTTTCTCGTAAAAATGGGTGCTGTCATTTGTAAATTCTATTGGTCTGGCTTCCGGTCTCATTTGCGTCCAGCTACTTTTAGCTGTACAGAACTCTCATTTGCTGCTTGATATCAAAAATCGTGTGCCTTACCATATTATTTTAATTTGTTGTCTTAATCACGAACACACTGGTTTATAATGCAAACAGTTTTACCATTTACTGCATGTTGTTATTCTTCTCGTTATTTCCCTATAGCGGCTAATGAACTGGAAGTCTCCCCCATAGGTTTACTTTCCATGCTGCAGAAAAAGGTAGATAAAAATGAAAAGGAATTTCACTAATCATGATCTTGAAATTCTTAACGATGTCCTACAGATGTCAGTGCTGGTTCCTCGATCAAGGCTCTGTGGGACACTGAGGATTTCTACAATTAAAAACCAAATCAACCTTTCGTCATGCTGTTTAACACAACAGCGAATGCAGGCCACCCCTAGTACAGTTCTCTGTACATGTCATGACATGCTTGCTCGACAATGATTGGCCATCTGGTGAAACCGAGGACTCCAGTCACAAGAGTGGCATCAGCACAAAACCGAGAATTTCAACCAAGGTTGACTAGTTCCCTGTCAAACAGAGTGAAAAATAAATTGCTTAGAATCTTGCTGAGTTTAAGGAGGAGACCTGATTATGTGCTGCGCTGGAGAAACTCCTGCCAGCCCTGTGCTGCAGAAGCCGCAGGAATTAGATGGCGTACAAAAGTGGTCTTCCCCACTGACAGCAGCAGTTAATGAAAGAGAAGATGGAGAGAAAAAGGGAGGGAGGGTGAAGAAGACTGACATGGGACAGCAGTCGTAGCTGAAAAACAAGCTGGAGAGGTGTCTCGGTGCTCAGCTAGACTGAGCAGGGCTAACTGCTCTAGCAAGTGTCACACCGTAACAATGAACTGCCATGTGGAGAAACCACAAAATACTTGGTGCGGCTGTGTAATCGATATTGTAGTCGCCGAGTCTCTGAAGCGTATACCCACAAAAGCTCATTTACAGCATCTCAAGTTTGCTTTTAATGGAATAGTTCACTCAAAAATTGCCCTATGTCTTTCAAACCGTCTTGGTTTCTGTATTACATGGAACACAGTTGAAGTTATTTATAGCTGAATGTATCATGATGGTGAGTAAATCAGGACAGAATAAAAAAATAAAAAAAATAACAAAATTCAGTATATACTATACTACGGAGCCCCACACAGGGCATACAGGAAAAAAAGTAGGCTAATTCGTGTGCACGATTTACTATTTAGTTCCCTTGATTTATAAATTGTCCGCACGATTTACTAATTAGTTCCCTCAATTTGCTAAATCGTGTACACGATTTATAAATTGAGAAAACGATTTAGTAAAGTGTGCGGACGATTTAGCAAATTGAGAGAACAAATTTTTTTTATTTTTTATGGCATGTGCTGGGTTGCATACTATACGTCATTATTTCTTTGTTTAGCATGCGAAACTGAATAAAATGTACAGAAACATTGAACAATTGCTTTCCAATTGCTTTCCAGGGATTTGAGTTTCATCCTCTTGGTCAAGTCCAGTCAAGTCACCTTTATTTATATAGCGCTTTAAACAGAATACATTGCGTCAAAAAATAAATACAATTAAAATTTAAACTGAAAATATAAATATAACAGCTAACTGAAAAAAAAATCAATAATTAAAATACTGTTTTAATTTGATTGGATGGTAAATGTTTTATGACACTAAATATTTTTTTTATTTTTTTAAAGTAAGCTGTTCCAAACAATTCATTGTAGCTACATTTAAAAATCTTTTTTAAGTTAGTCAACTAAATTTGTTTAAATGTAGCTAAAATACATTAATTGCAACCATGTACCTTAACAAAATTTTGTAAATTCAAAGAATCATTTTTTTCAGTGTACAAGTTCATCATCAAATTGACTTATTTTTTTTCCTAGCTAGACACAAATACATGATTTGTTGCATTTGCATTTAACATGTTTTTGTGTTTATCTAGCAAATAATTGCAAGAAGAAAACCACAAAGAGAGATAGCTTTAGATTAGTCGACTACGAGCTCAGTCATGCAGGTTAATATTATTGAAAGCAATTATTTTTGTTTTTTTTTAATTAATGTACACATAGTAAAACTAAACAATATTTCCCCACTAAAGGTCACAATAATTAGTAGTAATAATATTCACATTATTCTATTATTTATAAGTTAAATTGAAAATGTCTGCAGTGTTCATGATATAAGAGGACTAAATAGAAAAGCATTGAGAGAAAGAAAGAGACAGACAGACAGAAAGGATTATTTATTGACTCATTATTGTATTCTCAGGTTTGATCTGAAACTCAAGTTCAGAAGCAATGTATTCATCTTAAAGCCATGCATCAGCTTAAATAAGCCATCATGCTCTTTTTTTTTTTTTCTCAGGCCACTCAAGTAGGAGCTGTCAGAGGTTGATCATACTTTGTTTTAAGAACCAAACAGGTGGCAACATCAGAAGTCTAAAGTGTGGGCGAGACAGTGAAGGATAAAACGAGTGGAGCCACTGCAGAGAACGATAGAGACAGAGAAGAAGAGAGAAAACCCGGCCCTGGGGAGAAATGGGTGGTGCTGGGATGACATTTTTGGGGCATTCGCTACAGTTATGGATGAATTGTATATAATATGGCTCAATAGAAAGATTGCCGCAAATACACCTCAAAATCTCCACAACGCAAGCACTGAATCACAGAAACGACATGCCAGGAGCTAGTGGTAAAGTTAATAAAAAGCGTTTGCCGTAGTCAAAGAGCTGCGAGAACAAAGCCTGAAATGAAGCAAAGGAGTGATGAATCAGTATAAATGGAGGTTTTTAAGTGGGTAGTTGTTGTAGTTTGCAAAGAACATCAAAGTTATAAAGATCCTTTTCCCCCTTTATATCAATACTTTCTACTCCTGGCTGAATTTCTCACTTATAGTTCTCAGTGCTCAGTGTTTCCTTTAGGTACTATATCAATAAGCATCGAGTTGGAAATAAATTGCAGACTAAGCTCTATTTCAAAACCTAGTGAGCTGCCTTTCTTTCTACTGCCTTCTAAGGAAGAATCCTAACAGAAAACCTCATAAGTGACTCGTTTGGAGCGCTCTACAAAGACAGAAACTCACACAAGTAGTAGCTTTCCCAGCTAGTCAAACTGTACATAGCCATTAATATATATAAAAAAAATATTTCTAAATGTTCAAAATGTCTAGTTTTTAAATGTTTTAAAGGGGTTATGAAAAAGAACCAAACTGCTATGATACTTACATACATAACAGGTTACTTTACAACAAACACATACTGCAAGTTTTAAAACTAAAAACGAATCCCCAAGTTTAAAATATATTATTTTCTACACTTCTTAAACATCAGGATTTGAAACCGGGAAAATTGTGATGTCACTTAACGTGTCATTGATCTATCATGTGGTTAGGTAAAGAAAGACTTTTTACAAACTTTAGAAACTAAGATTGTTCTATTTATAATCACAGTTACACTGCTCAATTACATTGTGTTCTAAATTTAATGCTGTTATCAACACTTTTTATGTTTAGTTCATCTGGAGGCTGTTATATTAAAAATACTGTAAACATGTAATGCCCATTTACATTTAGATTTAGTCATTTAGCAGACGCTTTTATCCAAAGCGAAGCAATCAAAATCAGTAAGAGAGCAATGAGCAATGAATAAGTGCTTTAACAAGTCTCAGTTAGCTTAACGCAGTACACAGAGCAAGGACTTTTTAAATAATATAATAAATAAAAATGTAATATGCAAAGATGTTAGCCAATCATAGCAGTGGGTGTTTACACTGACAATGCATTGCAAACCAAATGGACAGCCAAATCTAAGGTTGAAAAATATTTTAAATATTGAATTAAAAATCTTTAATAAAGATCAATTTGTTTCAATGATTGCCTTCTTCCCAACTGAAGACTTGTGTGTTTACAGCGATTTCAGCTCTTCCACTCTGTCGAGAAGAATAAAATGTGTTATAAAGTTTCAGAAATCCTGTAATTGTCCTGATAATGAATTTTTAAACATCATCTGCTCTGCCAGTGGTGCTTTCACAGAGCTTTTTTGATACGGTTTAGTGAGATAATATTGTCTGTGACTAATGTCTTAGAGTGCATTGAGACATTAGGCGAATGTTTCATCGTCTGTGTTTACACAACCCAGCACAGCCAGCGGTGTCGCACCCATGATTAGATGTCTCTCATCCTCTTTTATCCCACTTTGCCAGATCTGAGTGCTTTGACAGATTATTTCTCAGTCTGCTTATTGAATATGTGTCTTTGAAATCTCTTGGAGTTAATGGAGATTGAGACTACAGATGTGCTAGCGTCTCTTTCCCCATTGGAAGGCAAATGTTGTTGAATAAAATCCTATGAGAGAAAAAAAGTGGTCCTCCTCAAAGTATAATTATTTAAGTTAACTCTTAATTCTATTGGTATCAGTTTTTTTTCCCAATTTCTTAAATCACATCATTTGTATCATACAGCATTTGGTAATAATTATTTAATAATTTGTTTGAATTCTATATATATTTTAAGAAGTGTTTATACTTTTATGTTATGGTTACTTAATGTTAAGTGTAAAGAGTTTTTATGGCAAAATATTGTTTCAAATGTTCTTTTAGAATAATTAAACTTTGTCATAATTGACTAATAGTGGTTCTTTCTTTCTTTCTTTCTTTCTCATTATTTATGCACTACATTTAGAGAAATTGGATAAAAATCAGTCAATATTATCAAATTATCAGAAATATTCATAATATTAAAATATTACATATACATTTAAATTAAACTAATTAATTCATAAATGACTGAATAAATTAATTGATTAATTCATTTTTACCAGTATTTATAATTTCTCACTCAATATGTTATGAATCCTTAATATTGAGGGTATATAGTTAGAATATATATAGTTCCGAGAAACACTTTGGGAATGCCCCTGCATGACCGTGCTCTGAAGTACGTGTAAAACAGACAAATGGAGCAGCGAGACTTCACGAGTGGGGTGACGTGAGCAACCAGGGAGTATAAAAGTGTATCCTGCAGTCGCGCAATTTAGCTTCTGCTCTTCAGTAGCGCTCTGTGTATGTGTCAGTTTTATTTACTGTTGTCTGTCAGTCACAAGCATTTATTCAATATGTCTAAAGCAAATAAGATATCATTGGAGAGCTGCTCTCGCTGCGTGTGCTCCGCTTTCACCTGGCCGTGTTTTATGAGAGCGGCCAGGCTCCCGATCCCGCTGGCAGCGGTCCTCACCTGCTAGATCCGTGGCTCCCTCTCAGGGACCGGAAGCCCGCGCCGTGGTTTCTTCCGCCGTGAGAGTGAGCCAAGCACTTCGTTTATCCTCCTCTGAGGAGGTGGATATTATGAGTGTTAAGACAGAGGAGACTGTGGACTCGCCACCACAGTGTCACAGTGTCTGGGTTCTGTTCCCTGGGTTTCCACTAGATGTCTCCCTTTCCCACGGTGTCTGTCACTTTATGAACTTCTGTTCCCCAGCGCCAATGCCCACTTTGGCCACCGGTTCAGCGCCACAGCCCAAGATGGCCGTCAGCCTAGCGCCACAGCACAAGATGGCCGCTAACCCAGCGCCAATGCCCAAATTGGCCACCGGTCCAGCGCCACAGTACAAGATGGCCGCCAGTCCAGCGCCACAACCCCAGATGGCCGCCAGCCCAGCACCACAGTACAAGATGGCCGCCTGTCCAGAGTCATGGCCCAAGATGGCTGCTTGCCCAGCGCCGCTGCACAGGATGAGAGTCTCAGCTGACCCTCCAGAGTCGAGTCAGGTGCCAGTGGACCGTCCAGAGTTGAGTCAGGTGCCAGTGGACCCTCCAGAGTTGAGTCAGGTGCCAGTGGACCCTCCAGAGTCGAGTCCGGTGCCAGTGAACCCTCCAGAGTCGAGTCAGGTGCCAGTGAACTCTCCAGAGTCAGGGCTAGTCACCGCTGATCCTCCAGAGTCAGGGCTAGTCACCGCTGATCCTCCTGAGTCAGGGCTAGTCACCGCTGATCCTCCAGAGTCAGGGCTAGTCAACGCTGATCCTCCAGAGTCAGGGCTAGTCACCGCTGATCCTCCAGAGTCAGGGCTAGTCACCGCTGATCCTCCAGAGTCAGGGCTAGTCACCGCTGATCCTCCAGAGTCATGGCTAGTCACCGCTGATCCTCCTGAGTGAGGGCTAGTCACCGCTGATCCTCCAGAGACTAGGCTGGTCACTTTATAAACTTCTGTTCCCTTATTTGGTCACCTTCCTCCTTGTTTGGGTTAATTGATTATTGGACCTGTGGTTGAATCTGTCTGAAATGCAAGATGAGGACAGATTCTTCCTCCTAGATGCCCGCTCTCGCCCTATGGCCATTTCGGCGATGCAGTCAACACTGTTGTTTCCATCCTTCCTCAACACTGGAAGTTCCTGAGGTTTGCTTTTGGGGGCGAAGCATACCAATATCAAGTTCTTCTCTTTGGCCTATCAGTCTCACCCCAAACTTTCACGAAGTGTTTGAATGCTGCTCTGGCTCCTCTGCGAGTCCAGGGCATCTGCATATTCAATTACATAGACGATTGGTTAATACTAGCTCAATCAGAGCAGATGGTGGCTCAGGATAGAGCTGGGGTTAAGACTAAACGCCAAGAAAAGTGTGCTTTCTCTACTACAGAGAACCACTTATTTAGGCGTGGTGTGGGATTCAACCACGATGCAGGAACCTTTCTCTCACTAGCCTATGAGGCCTCTGGCATCCCGTCCCCTATGGGGGTCAGAGGGCACTTGACCAGTAGTATGGGGGCACCCAAGGCTTTCAACTCGGTGTAGCCTTGCAGGATATTTGTGCTGCCGTG
This sequence comes from Carassius carassius, assembly GCF_963082965.1. Classification (NCBI taxonomy): domain Eukaryota; kingdom Metazoa; phylum Chordata; class Actinopteri; order Cypriniformes; family Cyprinidae; genus Carassius; species Carassius carassius. Next base: position 4,759,859 of record NC_081759.1, read on the forward strand.
GTCTGGTCCTCTTAGCACACTTTGGTCCGCTTCTATAACCTAGACCTGGCATCTACTCCAGGGTCCCAAGTTCTCTCTTTGTGATGTGCGCAAGAATTACACACACAGGCAGGGACTTGCTTGTATGGCGCAGTGGGTATTCTCATTCCCAAAGCTTTTCTCGACGGAGCTCGAGTCACTGAAGGAGAACGTCTTCAGGTTACGTATGTAACCATTGTTTCCTGAGGGAACACGATGCTGCGTCTCTTTGCCATACTCCCTGCATCCCTGCAGTTGCTACTCCATCGAAGCTAACTTGCGTGACTGCCGGATGTGCTTTTATACTTTCTGGTTGCTCACGTCACCCCGCTCATGATGTCTTTCTGTTCTATTGGGCTGTTTTACACGTACCTCAGAACACGGTCACGCAGAGCGTTCCCAAAGTGTTTCTCGACACAGCGTCTCATTCCCTTGGGGAACCATGGTTACATATGTAACCTGGAGACATTATGAATATATATAGTTAGTGTATGTTGTTCTAAATTTCCTTCTAGAACATACCACTTTGTAGAAATTTATGAATACTGGTTGTAATTGATGTTTGTTGTCAAAACAACATTTTATAAATAAATATTATACATATCCATAACTCATATTAGATATTTGTATTATTAATTTTTAATTGTATAATTGTATTATTAAATAATAATTTTTTTTAAAGCACATTGTCATACATATTTGTAATATTCAAATATTCAAAACTCATATTACATTCAAATGAAATTTATTTAATAACAAATAAATATTAGTGCATTATCATAAATATTTGTGATATTAAATATATGAATAACTCATATTAAATTCAAAAGAAATGCATTTAAAAATATTAAATAAATGTTATTATATTATCAAACATTTTTTATAATATAAAAATATTAATAACTCACATGGGTTAAATTGTTGTAGCTTATTGATTAGATGATGTCTAGACCTTTAGGTCCCACTTGTTTCCAAAGCCTCGGTTTCATGCAAATTACCATTCCAGACTTTTTTTTCATTTCTACGGTGTCCTGTCACATGGCTCCTCTCTGACTTCAGAGGCAGATGAGCAGACAGCTGTGCAATATCCTCTCTCATCCTTCCTCTGACCCTAGTCTCTCTTTACACCTCCTCCATCATTCACTCCCTTGAGGATGGCAGGAAGGGATGTAGACGTGACTATCGAGAGGTTGGACAGTTTTAATACCGTGCTTGTGCCCCCCCACCCCAGGGATCGGTTACCCCTGAAGACATTACAAGCTCCAAAATGAATCACATCCATTTCTCACCGTGCACAAGATGACAGAAGTGAGACCCAGTTTGAGGGCCGAATCTCTTCACAACCATTTGCAACGTGGAAGAAAAGGATCACAGAGCGAGGTCCACTCCTGTGACCCGTATTTAAAGCAAGAGACTCCCTATTGATATCAGTTATATTACCAGCGTCTCAAAGGTCAGTCATGACGTTCTCTTCTTCCTCACTTTTTTAATGTTTCATCAGTATATAGTAAAGGTGATTTAATTTTTTTTTAAATACTTTCTTCTATATCAGTTTGTGCAGAGACGACTGTAAGTTATTTGCCTCCAAAAGTTTGAGTCTGCATTAGTTTTCAATCCTGACCAGACCAACACAACAACATTGACTCAAGCAATGGCAAAAGTTTCCAGCAGGATGGTCTGCTTGTTTCCCCAATGGATGATGAGGTGATTATTCACCTAACTTTCTGTGATGTAATATTCAAAAGGAAAGATTTCTAGGTTATAGTTAACTATTAAAAATAATTAAGATTGGAAAGGAAAAATAGAAAATACATTTATTTTCTTGAAAAATGTTATTATATCCAAGAATAAAGAAATAAAACCCAAGGCCTTACAACAACAAGCAAAACAAAATTCATTATAAATTATGTAAATGTTCATAATATTGCAATAAATCTCATATTACATTTAAATAAAAGTTATTTATGAATGAATGAATGTTCATTTATTTTAATAATATTTATTTGAATAATGCTAAAAATTATTCATTTTTAGCATTATTCATGCTTATTCATTGAATCATTATTGTTTATCCAGGTGCGTCATGCACTCATTATTTTTGAGGGGGCACGAGGGGTTCGTCATGTGACACGCAGCAGCCACAACAGCATAATGGCAAATTATTATTAAGCATTTTTTTTTTTTTTTTTATTAGAAACATTCCCAGTCACATGAACTATGTCATGAAATATCTTGATTCTCACCTTCACAGATTATGTTAGATTATATGTGATGGTCAAAGTAGCCTAATAATGTAATCTATTAACTATGTATAACAGGGACGTGCGGTCAGGGTAGGCAGGGTAGGCAGTGCCTCACCAAAGGAAATGTTGACATTACATTTATTAATTCCAAGAGCTTTATTAATTCACCACATTATTAATTGCATTAATTTTATTCCAAATATTATTTTTTGTAACAAAAATTTTCAGGAATACACATAATATACTCATTTTGCCATTGTTTGGTCCTAAAAACCGTTGTTTCATGCAGGAAATTCAAAAGCCATGGCCATTGAGGCAGAGGTGAGCAGTGCCTCTTTGGTCCATAGAACGTAGTTTATGTAGATTTGCGCATGCGCAGTCAGTTCTCATGCTGTCTTGAATTATCAACATTGAGGCAGAGACCGAGCTTGCTTCATGTCACGTGATCTACTCGCTCTCACTCAATCCGCGCGCTTCCCGAATACTAGCATCTAGTATACTTGCGTGTCGGTGTGTGCGCCTAGCAGTTTGTAGGAGCGAATAAGCTGTTTTTGTACTTTAAAGCTGTACTGCTGACGCAATGTTTTCTGACTGTAGCCTGGTGCGCCGTCACCAGACCAAAGGTGTGTGTGTGTGTGTGTGTGTGCGCCGTGGCTGTCTGTGCGCGTTTGCGCATTTTGATGGAGTGACTAGGCTGCAGCGCTGCCTCCTTTTCTGTGTCCCGCACAAAACATTTGTTTGTTGTATAAGTCATAAGATAGATGTGTCCATTAATTTGATTATTATATTTGATTGTGCATTAGCCTCACATGACTGACTTTGCTGAATGCAGGCAGCGATCTGATGATGCCTGATATGAACTTGGGTTGCTAAATTAACTGAATGAATATATGAACATATATTCCACATATTGATAGGTCACAGCCTACCCATGACAAGATTTCACCGCACGTTACTGATGTATAAAAACCTGTCTGTTTACTTACAATTTTTTACGATCGCTATGACAATTTTTACAATACTTTTAACAATTTTCCTAGACACTTAACACAGTTAGTACAACATCTGTGTAGGCTATACAATTAACATATTTCTTGTTGCTTTGACACAAAATGCATAGAGTTAAGACAAATTTAAAATGCTTGAACTTTTTTTACACACAAGCTCAACCAAGACCAAAACAATGTAATTTTACTGGCAAATTTTCGAATGCTTTCACACTGTATGTCAGAACAGATAACATCATGTTCTAAAACTAACTTAGAGGTTAAAGTCAACATGAACAGCTGTTCATATCGTGAATTGAAGCACAAATATGTCCCCTGTATTTTATTTTATTCCATAGCTAATGATAAACTGCTGATAGAAGTTTTGCAAATATATGAGCTGATTCCCATCTAGGAAACATAATCCATGCTCGCGCCCTCCATGCCACTTCCCGCCGAAACGGGTGTGGCCTAGCCCTATAAAGGGAGCTCGAAAAGGCTGACTCACCTGATTTTTCATCTCTTCAGCGAAGCTCACGCATCGTTGGATCACGAGAGGAAGCAAGCGCCGTCGATAGCATCTAAGCGGGACGAGCCATTCCTGAAGCCGCTGGCCTACGCCGCCTTCCACTGCCGTTCCTGCTGCACGTTCCGGCACCTATATCCTTTTTGTATCCTTGTGTGTGTTCGCCCTGCGACACACACTCGTAAAAGAGCTGCGTCTTTTTAAAGACGCCCTCGTGTGGCTCGTGCAGAGCCCCGCTCAGCGAAGGAGACCATCACGTCATCTGTGTCTCCTGCCTGGGTGAGGATCATGCAGCGCTCGCGCTCGTTGACGGCGGCTGCCCTCACTGCGAGCTACTGCCGATGGTGACTCTGAGGACTCGCCTGGCATTCTTCTCTGAGCCTGCATTCCCCGCTGCGCCGCAGCGCCGTAAAAAGCACCGCTTCCAGCGAATTCTGGAACCGTCTCCAGCTCAACCGAGCTCGCCGGTTCCCCCTGCTTCACCGGCCTCCCCTGCATCGCTTCCCGATGGTCAGCGCCCGCTGTCTGCTTCCGCGTCTTCCGAGGAAGTGGAACTCAGGGCCGCGTCGGGGGAAGAGGACACGTGCTCTCTGCTAGCTTCGGGCAGTGAGGGTTGGGCGAGCTCCGGGGATCTCGCGCCTTCTGCTCAGAAGCCCAGCAGACGGGCTGATATCGAGAAGGAGCTGATGCGAGTGCTCACGCTGGCCATGACGAGCCTCGGCCTCGAGTGGTCTGCACAAGCGCCCCCCTCTCGTTCCTGGCTGGATGGTAGCTTTCTTCCGGATGAGCGTACTTCTCCTAGCTCAAAGCCCGCCTCGTTTCTTCCTGAGCTTCATGAAGAAGTGGCGAAAGCTTGGAACGCTCCATACTCGGCGCGAACTCGTTCGTCTTTTTCGCCAGCATTCTCCGCACTGGATGATGCTAAAAACAGAGGCTGCCAGTCACTTCCGCCGGTGGAACAGGCTATAGCGACGCACCTTTGCCCACCCTCTGCTGGACGGCGGACGAAAGTGGCGTTGCCATCGAAAGCCTGCCGCATGACGTCATCTCTGTTCGCGCGGATCTTTTCTGCTGCTGGGCAGGCTGCGTCTGCGTTACACACCATGGCCACGCTGCAGATTTTCCAGGGTGATCTCCTCCGTAAGCTGGATGAGATGGGACCTGAAGCTATCTGTCTCGCGGATTTGAGGAGTGCTTCGGATCTCTCTCTCCGCACTACTAAGTCTGCTGCAAAGGCCATGGGACGGGTTATGGCTTCCGCTACTGTGGCTGAGAGACATCTATGGCTGACGCTATCAGACATGGCAGAGTCTGAGCGCGCTGCGTTCCTCGACGCCCCGCTGACTCCCGCTGGCCTCTTCGGATCGTCTGTCAACGAGTTTGTTGAGAGATTCGTCGAGGACCAGAAAGCGTCGCAAGCTTTCAAGCACTTCTTGCCGAAGCGCTCCGGTTCTGCAGCGAGTCATGCTAGACCGGCCCCGCAAAGCTCTCAGCCACGCCCCCCGCCTCCTACTGCTTCATCGCAACAGCGTCAGCAATGCAGCTCGAGACCCCGTTCTCGCTCTACCAGCCGTCGCCCCGTGCCGCGGGAAACACGGCAGAGGATTACGGTGAGGCCGGAAGCCCCGAAGTCATCCTAGCACTTCTAGGAAAGCGCCGGTGTACGAGTTACGCTGTGGCCGAGTTACACTGTGGCCGAGTTCTGCTGTGGCTGAGCTCCGCTGTGGCCGAGCTCTCACCCAAGCGCGCCGCTGTTTCAGTTCCAGGAATTGTGACTGTGCACTGCACACAAAAGCCGTTATCACGGCTACCCAGATATTTCCCGAAAAGAGTGTAATTTCTGGTGTCCCGGCCACGGCCGATGGTGCTATAAATGTAGTGACGATGCCCACTGCTCAGTGCCCATCTCCACATAAAAGCACAGCCCTTCACACAGGGCTCGCGCCCATAAGATCGACTCAGATCGATCGCGCGCACTACATAGTAAACGTGCCCACTCCTCAGTGCCCACAAACACTATGTCACACACGGCGTGTGGTTTCTGTAAAAACGAAACCCGTGCACGTGCGCTCTGCCCAGGCAGACAGCGAGTCGAAAGCAGTAAATGTGCACGCTTACAGCCCACAGTTACTCACAGTCCCACAGGACCCGCTCAGCCCTCCCTCACTCGGTTAAGCACCGTGGCGGGGTCGAGGAAGAGCGATCTGCCCGCTGTGATCAGAACGTCACAGGCATAACGCCCATGTTACAGCACACCGAAGCGCCGCCGTTGCCCAGCCAACAGAGCGCGCTTCGCATCCAACCCTTAGGCATTCATGCAGATGCATGGTCAGCGCTTCCAGGGGTTTCGGATTGGGTGCTAGACATTATAAAGAGAGGCTACTCGCTACAGTTTTTTCGACGCCCTCCACGCTTTTTAACGCACGTCGAAACTACGGTCAAAACAGAAGTGGCACACCTACTTCGGGCCGAAATATCAAAACTGTTGAGCAAAGGGGCTGTGGAGCCTGTATCTCAAGCTCAAAGCGAAGGGGGGCTGTACAGCAGATACTTTCTAGTGCCCAAGAAAGACGGGGGTCTCAGGCCCATACTGGATCTAAGACAGCTGAACAAGGCATTGGTGAAACACAGTTTCAAAATGCTTACGACCAGGAAACTCCTCGCGCATATTCGCAGAGGAGACTGGTTCATGTCGATGGATCTGAAGGACGCGTATTTTCAAATACAGATAGCGTCACGTCACAGGCGATACTTGAGATTCGCCTTCGAGGGCCAGACATACCAGTATACAGTCCTGCCGTTCGGCTTGTCCACGGCTCCTCGTACGTTTACGAGGTGCATGGACGCAGTGCTCGCTCCTCTCAGACTCAGAGGCATGCGAGTGCTGAACTATTTGGACGACTGGCTGATTCTGGCTCAATCACGATCAGAGCTCGTGGAACACGGGGCCATTTTACTCGATCACCTCGAGAAACTCTGTCTCAGTGTCAACTGGACGAAGAGTTCGCTGAGCCCCAGTCAGACGATACTGTTTTTGGGTATAGCTCTGGACTCACGCTCCATGACGGCGCGGCTGTCGTCCACAGCGCGCATTGGGCATTCAGCACGCAGCGAGCTCTCTCCGCTGCGGCGCGACCTTCTCGCTCAGAGAATTTCAGAAGATGCTAGGTCTCATGGCCTCAGCATCTCCAGTTCTTCAGTTGGGCCTGCTCCGCATGCGCCCCTTGCAGTTCTGGCTGAAAGTGCGAGTACCGCGCGGAGCGTGGATATCCGGTCAGTTGCGTCTCAAGGTCAATCAGAGCTGTGTTGCAGCCCTGAAACCCTGGACAGCGAACGACTGGTACCAATCAGGTGTAAGCCTGGGGACTTCCTCGAAAGTGAAAATGGTGTCGACAGACGCCTCCACTTCGGGATGGGGAGCGCTGCTCGAGGGCAGACCGTTCTTTGGCCTGTGGTCAGAACGGGAAAAGCTCCAACATATCAACTGTCTGGAAATGCTGGCAGTAGAGAACGTGCTGACGCGCTTTTGTCCCCAAATCAAGGGCCACCACGTCTTAGTCCGTTCGGACAACATGTCCGAATCCTCCCAGACCTCCGTCAGTCCCTGTATGGGACCTCTCGACGGTTTTGGAGGCCATGAAAGGTTCCCCTTTCGAGCCTATCCGAACGATTAGCCTCAAACATCTGTCATTCAAGACGGTGTTCTTGTTGGCTCTCGCTTCAGTGAAGCATGTGGGTGACCTGCACGCGCTCTCGGTGAGCCCGACGTGCTTGGAGTTTGGGCCTAATGACTCAAGGGTTATACTCAAACCTAGGCACGGTTATGTGCCGAAATCCCTCAACACGCCGTTTCGGGCTCAGGTTATTTCCCTGTCTGCCCTGTCGGTGTCAGGAGAGGATGGAGACTCGAGTCTTCTTTGCCCCGTTAGGGCTTTAAGAGCTTATGTGTCTCGCTCCGCTGTCTTCAGACAGACTGAGCAGCTGTTTGTCTCGTTCAGTGGACGTTCCAAGGGAATGGCTGTTTCGAGACAGAGCTTATCCAGATGGATAGTTGACACCATAGCATTAGCTTACGCTTCCAGGGGCCTTCAGTGCCCACTGGGCGTCAGAGCACATTCCACAAGAGGCGTCGCCTCATCGTGGGCGTGGTCTAGTGGGATCTCTTTACAGGATATATGTATGGCGGCAGGATGGGCCTCACTGTCTACATTTATCAGGTTCTATAACCTGGAGGTTCCCGCCCTGCAAGCAAAGCTGCTGTCGGTACAGTTGAATCAGGGTCCTGATTGGAACTCTGAGATCGCAAGCGATATGCGCTGCCGACTGTTATATGGGCAGTATTGCGTAAGACCCACATTACCACATTGGTCAGGCCTTGCCTTGATTATGTGATGTCATATTGCCGCGTCTACGGACGCTGCTAGATATGGGACGGAGGGTCCCCCCCCTCCTGTTCTAGGACTCTCTGTGAGTCCCTCTGGTGATTGTGCACTGTAAATCCTGGGCGTTGCTTCCAGATTTATTGGTGTGTGATCCCTGCGCGCACGGCGCTTTACATGGGGTTCCCGTAGCGTCTTAGCTAAGACGCAGTACGAGAGAACTCTCGTAAGAGAACGTACTCGGTTACTAACGTAACCTCGGTTCTCTCTAGAAGAGGGAACGAGTACTGCATTCTCTGCCGTGCGTACGATTCACTCTGGTTCGCTTCGGCGATGAAATAAATCAGGTGAGTCAGCCTTTTCGAGCTCCCTTTATAGGGCCATGCCACACCCGTTTCGGCGGGAAGTGGCATGGAGGGCGCGGGCGCCCTTATTGGTCTGATGTTGCATCAGCCTGCGCTCGATAGGCTTGTGCAGTTGCCGCAGAGCAGCCAATGAGCGAGCGAGCCGTCTTGCCTATGGCTGTGTGCTGCTGCAAATGCGCTTTACAATAATTCAAAATTAAGGATAATTTTTTGCTTCAGTGTTTCGTGAAAAGAGACTTTTCCCCGTAGCGTCTTAGCTAAGACGCAGTACTCGTTCCCTCTTCTAGAGAGAACCGAGGTTACGTTAGTAACCGAGTATGTTTTTTACCATCTTTCACAGGGCCAAATGTCCCTCCAGGATACAAATGATGCTGCATGCCAAGACATTACAGCTGAACAATATCAGAAGTTAATAAGGCATACCAAAAGATTCTTCCCCAGATGCCTTGCCAGAGAAGATATCAGGTGTGATGTGGATGAGAATATGTTGCCAAACGTAGTAAAGTTCAGGGAGATTAGATCACATTTATTTATTTACTTTTTATTCTACTGTGTTTACTTCTTCTTTGTATTTTCACATAATTACATAAATTATAAAGAAATGACAGCTATATTGCATTTTTTTCTTGTATTTTTTTTTTCTTTTTTTTTCTAATGTACTGTTGCAAATAAAGTGACGTGACATAGGACCAAGTATGGTGACCCATACTCAGAATTTTATTTATTTTTATTTTTTTAATGATATTGTACTATGATGGATTAAATGTTCCTGTTGAAGGAGAATATGTGTTGTAATTTTTGTATAAAATTGGTATTGTAGGTATTGTAATTTGAAAAAAAGTCTGAGCATAAAATTAACTGTTTTGTCAATTGTGTGTTGTAGGTGTGTTGGTGCATTAAGAGTTTAGGAAAATTGTTAGAAGTATTAAAAAAAAGGCATAGCGATAAAAAAAAAACTGTAAGTAACAGATATGGGTGTCATGCCATAACATATTTTTAGCATGATGCCGCTGTATATATCTATAAATAAATGTAATTTATTCTTTTGTTATTTATTTTGTTGTTCATTTTATTATTTTTTTTCCCTTTCATTATTAACTCATTTTCATTGAATTTATGGTTCCTTAATATAGAGTGTAATTTTATGGTAAAATAAGATTTCACTTTGTCACTAATGCTCGTTTGTCAATTGTTTGTCAAGGTTAAAAAAAAAACAAAAACAAAAAAAAAAACAGCACTTATGGCTCAAGCACCATTCATATCTGTGGCCCTGCTACACAAAAGTCATGACCTGCTGTTAGGTATTAAGAGAAAATTATGAGGTCTGAGTGCTGCGCAGGTTTATTTTTTGCATACACACCATGTACTTGGTATTAAATGTATAATATTTTGGGGAAACACAATCTCCTGCACATAAACACACACTAAGCTGTTTGAATGAATATAAGATTGCATGAAAGTGTATGATGTTGGGCCTATTTTCTGTTAGAATGAGAAATTTCAGTTTAGTTAAACGTCAAATGTATTGATAGACTTTTAGGTTTTATCACTTACAATAATATTTGCATAACATAAGAAACATTGTTACAGCTCTTTTGTTTGCTTCTGATTTGTTGATTGTGGCATTGTGTCAAAAAATATTTGCATAATGAACGCTAAGCCAAGTGATTGTCTGTTTTCCATGGCTGACTGCCATCACTGCAGTCTCTTTTATCTCACATAAAGAAAAAAATCTAAACAGTATTTGATGTCTACATGTTTATTTATTTGACAGATCATTAGTTTATATAGGCTATTCAATCTGTTAGAAATAAATTATTTTCTGAATTAAAATAAGAAACTTAATATTTTTATATTCAACCACTCAAGCATTTGGGGTAAAAGTTTTATTTATTTATTTCTGAAGGATGATGTGGCACTGAAGACTGGAGTCATGATGCAGAAAATTCTGCTTTGCATCACAGAAATAAATTACATTTTAAAATATATTCAGTGAGAAAACAGTTATTTCAAATTGCAATAATATTTCATTATATTGCTGTTTTTTACTGTATTTTTTGATCAAATAAATGTAGCCTTGGTGAACATAAGAGTCTTCTTTCATAAAAAATAAACTTACCTCAATTTACTGTATGAATGTTCATGCAGTTATAAGAAACTAATCTTTTTTCAGCACATATGAATGTGTTGTAGGATTACTGAAGTTCTTTCTTTAAGGAAAAATGAGTCAGTAGCATGTACTCTACAGTAGTGATGGAAAGTTCAAATCATTTTACTGACTCGGACCTTTGACTTTCGTTCAGCAAAATGAACAAATCTTTTTTCGAGTCATTTTGTTCATTTCGTACATTTTTTAAAGATATAATTAAAATGTTACGTGTTACTTCTCTAACATGTCTACTAGTACTTACTCAAACATTGATCACACTAAAAACAATACAACTATAATGCTAAAAGAAACAGAAAAGGTTAATTTATTGTTTACCTGGGTCTTCAGTCTATGATTTTGTACAGTTTAATTATTTTTGGTGTCCATACAATCAAATCAGTTTACAAGCATTTTTCTTTAAATGTCAGCTGCATTTAACATGAAACAATGGTTTTGAAAGCAGAGTCCTATATAGCTAGCTATGCTTACTGTAGAATATATTCATTATGTTCATGTTATGTTTATGTTCTCATCCTATTTTTAATATATAACGAGGCATTTTAGATTCCTCTGACTAAATGTGCCCAGGGCTGAAACTGTTAACAATTCATGTAGATATGAGTGAACCAGAGTTCCTTCTCTTCCTTCTCAGTCTGCCTGTGTAAAAATACTGAACAATACCCAGATATATCTTCTACAAAATAGAGACATTTTCAACCATAACAACATAAGTTTTATATTTCTTAATGTTTACGAGATGAAACTAATTACAGAGCAACTCATTAAACCAGAAGAACTACCCAAAACAATTACTAATATAATTTTAATACTGCAATTATGCCAGACATTTTAAATTGTACTTTTTAGTTTTAATTCTAATGGTTTTGAGATGCGCAGCTTCTGGAAATAAAACATTGATTACTTGACCCCTTGCTAGCAAAATTATTAGACATTAGCAAGCACCCTGTTTTGGTCAGGCAAATATTAGCTGTAGCTGCTTTATGTAATGAAAGCAGTCAATTAATGAGACAGAAAAGTAACCATTGCTTTGTATTTTTATGTCTTTCTGTATGAGGATGTATACAGTACAGTATATGTATATGAAACACATGTTAGATAGATAGATAGATAGATAGATAGATAGATAGATAGATAGATAGATAGATAGATAGATAGATAGATAGATAGATAGATAGATAGATATGGGTAGGCATTGTGATAGGCATTGTGTGTGCTGTCTTAACACGATGCTTACGGTAGTTCTAGACTAAATGTGAACATGCATTTACTCATCTCACCTGCACAAAAACAGATTCAGTATTCCTCAAAATTAATAAAAGTGAAAAGCAAACCTGCAATAATTAACACAAAAATCCATTATGTTTATATTTAATCCCATTTTATTAACCATTGTCTATGCTGCTGACCTTTAATGATCCAATTCAACCATATTAATAAGCAAACCTCACTTTAGATAAACATTTGCTTAATTTTTCTGTGTTTTATTTACAGCACAGCTTAAAGGTTTGTTTTTTGAATTTTCATTTCCTTCAACCTGAGGCTCATTCATTTCACTTTTGTGTGAAACGGCTTTTACATTAACTAAAAATATAACTTTTTTATATTTAAAATAAACAATCAAACCTAGTCCAGATGAGTAAAAGTAATACAAAATTAACATAATGTTACTTTTTTAGGGAGTAAGAATATTGTAAAACATTACTTTTAAAAGTAACTTCCCCCTACACTGGAAAGTAGTAATGCATTTTGATTATTTAAATAAAATTGTATGATTTGATCATTAGTCATCATCAGATACGATCTTAATATGAAAGCTGAGACTGTGCATCACTATACATAAAGGTACACGTTCTTCCAACTCTCTGAAGGTTTTAGACGTGTGAGTCATTTTTCTTTGAACATCTTAGATATTAAAATCCTAGCTCTTGCAGCTCAGTAGATGTCTTTATGTCTTGGATGCATAAGTGCTATTCTCTGATCAACATTTACCAACTCTAACCTTTACTATTATAATAAACAAAAGTTCAGTTTGACAACCATTTACAGGCTGTTAATTACCACAGAAAATACATTTGATTTGCTGCACAATTTGTTTACAAAAGGAAAAAGTTAGTTAACCATAATGCATTAACTTTGCACAGAGAAGTAATTTTATCACATTTACTGTATGGTTACAGTACACCATACAAAATTTCCACCAAATTCAACTTAAAACTGAGTTGATGTTCAACTCATTAAAAAAAAAAAAAAAAAAATGGCACTGGTTGAAACTCTGAAAGTTTAATACATTTAGTTCAAATTAAGTAAAAACAAACAAACAAACAAAAACAACAAAACAAACAAACAAAACAAAAAACAGTTTTACACTGTATATTTATTTAGCTAGTTACTGTTAATATGATTTTTGCTTGTTTTTATATCTTGCAGATGAGTTGCTGTTATTTTCTATAGTAATCAACAGCATGTATGTTGTCAGTAAAGCTTGTATTGAACCCAAAGCACTGTTTATTCTATGCAGGAAGGAGAAACTGTGATTAATCATAGATATTCTTGCATTAAGTCACACATCAGTCCTTCATTCAAGGTCTGGATGAGGTCTATTTGTGTCTCACTGCCATTTAGTACAGTGGAGAAAAAAATGTATTTGATCCCCTTGATCATTTCAGTGAGTGATATAAGTATTTTATCCCCTACCAACCTGCAAAAATACTGCCTCCCACAGATTGGTTATGTGCCCATGTGGAACACAGATTAGTCCCTCTACTTTAAGAAGTTACTCCTAATGTCAGCTGGTAAGGTGTATAAGACACCTGTCCACACGTTCTGTATCCTCCATTCCAACCTCCATGGGCAAGACCAAAGAGCTGTCAAAGGATGTCAGACACAATATTATAGATCTGCACAAGGCTGAAATGGGCTACATGACCATCAGCAAGAAGATTGGTGAGAAGAACACAACTTTTGGTAAGATTATTCGGAAATGGAAGAAATACAAAACAACCATCAATCGGCCTTGGTCTGGAGCTCTGTGCAAGAACTCACCCCAAGGGGTAAGGATGATCATTAGAAAGGGGAGCGATCAGCCCGGAACTACATGGGAGGAGCTTGTTAATGATCTTAATGCAGTTGGGTTAACAGTCATCAAGCAAAACATTGGTAACACACTACTAAGGTCCCCTGCATAAAGAGGGAATCAAAATTCCTCCTGAGATGTGTGCATACCTGGTGACCAACTACAAAAAACGTCTTACCACTGTGCTTTCCAACAAGGGTTTCTGCACCAAGTACTAAGCCATGTTTTGCTTGGGGATCAAATACTTATTTCCCTCACTGAAATGTAAATCAATTTCTAACCTTTATGTAATTTTCTGGATTTTTTGGTTGGTACTACATCTCTGGGCCCTATAAAAAAACCTGGCGCAATGGGAAGCAATGCGCAGCGCAAGTGTGTTTGCTAGTTTCAGTCCGGCGCCGCTTGCATTTTCCCATCCAACACCATGTCGTTTAATTAGCAAATGCATTTGTGCCCATTTGTGCACCCATGGGCATGCTGGTCAAAAAAAAGGTATGTTCAGGCGCATTGCTGGCGCATTGCTATTTTAAACATTTCTTGTATTTTGCTTGTTTACACTAGCTAGACTACAGTTTCCAATGCAAACCAAAATATCCCCTTTCCATTATCTCAAGAAAACGTAGCTAAAGGTGAGCAGGTTATTAAAAACAACGTACAATTTCACTCTGTATCACGACATTTACCAATCTTCCTTTCACTATTAGCGTGTGTATCGGTGTTGCCAAATTTCAATGGAAAGTAGCAGCTAAAAACCTGAAAAGTCGCTAAATGTTGCTAGATGACGTCATATGCCAATTATGACGTAAGTGCATCGGATTGTCTTGCCTCCTTGTTCTCACGTACTGCATTTTAATGCAGCCAAATTCTCAATAAAACAGTTTTTATTACTATATTTTAATGTTTCTGTTTTCAGACAACGAAATGAATATTATAATGACTGAAATGCGGTCTTTCTTTAACTGAAAGTGCTGCTCCTCTCTGAACTCGCTGAATAAAGCAGATGAAGAGAGAGGTGTGTGCGCGTGCTGGGCGAGAGAGAGCTCATGCTCGTGCGGCAGTACTGAAGAGTCTCAGAGAATAATGTTTGTCCAAGAAAGTCGCTAGTCGCTTTTTTGAAAAAAAAAAACAAATGCCGCTAAGGGGGTCTAAAAACTCGCTAAATCTAGCAACAGCGTCACTAAGTTGGCAACACTGAGGGTGCATAGCGAGTTCAGACCAAACTAGAGTAACAACTCCAGTTACTTGCAGCGCTCCGGTCTGCAATGCTCTGAAAGCTGCCAGTTTACACAAATGCAACGAGAAGCTGTGGTGCATCATCTTGATAGCACAAAGACTCTTAGTACTTCTGTCCAACTTGCGACTTTTGCCTATTTTTCGTAGCTGGATATTTATCATTTGTTGCGTCTAAATATGAATGAGGATACGGTTATTGATAAATCGAATTGTTATTGACTGTTGTTCTTATTATCATTTAGGGGGGCTTAGGAACATTTTGGGGTGGCTTCAGCCCCCCTAAAATAGGCCTAACGACGTTCCTGGACCAACTCAAACCTGGTCTAAAGACTGGCTCAGTGTTTTTTCTTTATTATTTAAATTAAATGCCTAAATGTCATAATGGATAGTCATCGATGTATCAGAATTAGGCTATCTATTTGCTCGCACACGAGCAGCTCCGTTTCATCACAGAGCCGCGTTCTGTCTTTGCGCTTGCCAAATTCCACCATGTAAATAGCAAATCTGTCATGGCACGAGCGCAACTGGCTCTTAAAGGGAATGGAAGATGAGACTCTGATTGGTTTATTGCACACTACGCCCAAAAAACACCCATTACTCATTAAGAGAATAGGGACAACCCGTTTAGACCATGCGCCCGGGCACGCCCCACTGTATAACCGTTATGAAAAAGAAGTTTATTCAAGTGTGCTATTAGTATACTTCTTTTAAACTAAAATTAGAAAAGTATGCTTTTAGTTTACTTT
Organism: Carassius carassius; assembly: GCF_963082965.1. NCBI lineage: Eukaryota > Metazoa > Chordata > Actinopteri > Cypriniformes > Cyprinidae > Carassius > Carassius carassius. The sequence continues at coordinate 4,775,598 of NC_081759.1, forward strand.
TTATGTACTTCTCAGAAATGGGCTTTATGTACTCCTCAGAAATATACTTAAAATGACATTTAAATATACTTGACTTACAAAAAGCCTAACATATTTGAGCTATGCTTGTGCTCTTAGGATCCGTGTTTTCATTGTTATAAGGTAGAGGGAGCGCTAGTACACATCATGTTCAGATATTCATATAAAAAAATATTGTAATGATATCACCCTTCCTATTCATCCGGAAGAAGGAGGCGGGAACCGGCGGACAATCAAAAACATTTTAATAACAACAAAATAAACACAAAACAGCGCACCAGCCCCTCACGGACGACTGGTGCGCATAAAATAAAACCCAAAACACAACTAAAAGCCCAGGCCTGGTCCTCTCTCGTCCTTCACTGTCGTCGCTCCAGTTTTATATCCTTCCATCTCCTCCATGGGCCTCGAGACCGGTGGGACGAACAGGTGCAGTTCATCTCCAATCACTCCCCCGGCCTCGCTCCCATGTCCCTCGGCCCCGCCCCACTCGTCACATACCCCCATCGCCCCTCGCAGGCCGGGGGGTACTCCCGAGACTGCGCTCTACTCCCCCCCCCCCCCTCCCTCCGGGGGGGCCGCTCCCGGGGACCTGCGGGAACCTGGGGGTAGGACAGGCGAGGCGAGAGAAAAGGAGATGGAAGGAGGAGCGACAGAGACGAGAGAGGGGAGAGAGGAAAAAAAAAAAAAAACAATTCCGGTTCCCAGACGCACCGCTGCTCGGCCCTCCACCAGCTGGGTGATCTCCTCCGCGGTGCCTGGCGGTGGCACTGGACGGCCCTCGGCGGACGGCACGACACTCCTCCGCCGCCCGGTGGACGGCGACGGCTCCTCCGGTTTTGGGCAGCCGGCAGGAGTCCCCCGTTCCCTGCTCCTCCCCGTTCCGGCGGAGGCAGCAGGCTCCGGCCACCTGGCGAACGGCGCCGACTCCTCCGCTCCCTCACGGACGGCAGCCGTCTCTCCACATCGTGGGCGGCCGGTAGCGAGCTCGCCCGTCCCCGGCAACTCGCTCCAGTCCACCGCCTCGAGCGTCCATGGCGGCACACTCCTCGCCAGCTCGATGGCACCGCGGATTCACCACAGCGGCGAGGGATCTTCAGCAGCGCGTCCCTCCTTCTCCCGGGCTTCGGCACCACTGTAATGATATCAACCTTCATATTCATCCGGAAGAAGGAGGCGGGAACCGGCGGACAATCAAACAACATTTTAATAAAGGAAAATAAACCCAAAACAGCGCACCAGCCCCTCACGGACGACTGGTGCGCATAAAATAAAACCAAAACACAACTAAAAGCCCAGGCCTGGTCCTCTCTCGTCCTTCACTGTCGTCGCTCCAGTTTTATATCCTTCCATCTCCTCCATGGGCCTCGAGACCGGTGGGACGAACAGGTGCAGTTCATCTCCAATCACTCCCCCGGCCTCGCTCCCATGTCCCTCGGCCCCGCCCCACTCGTCACATACCCCCATCGCCCCTCGCAGGCCGGGGGGTACTCCCGAGACTGCGCTCTACTCCCCCCCCCCCCTCCCTCCGGGGGGGCCGCTCCCGGGGACCTGCGGGAACCTGGGGGTAGGACAGGCGAGGCGAGAGAAAAGGAGATGGAAGGAGGAGCGACAGAGACGAGAGAGGGGAGAGAGGAAAAAAAAAAAAAATTCCGGTTCCCAGACGCACCGCTGCTCGGCCCTCCACCAGCTGGGTGATCTCCTCCGCGGTGCCTGGCGGTGGCACTGGACGGCCCTCGGCGGACGGCACGACACTCCTCCGCCGCCCGGTGGACGGCGACGGCTCCTCCGGTTTTGGGCAGCCGGCAGGAGTCCCCCGTTCCCTGCTCCTCCCCGTTCCGGCGGAGGCAGCAGGCTCCGGCCACCTGGCGAACGGCGCCGACTCCTCCGCTCCCTCACGGACGGCAGCCGTCTCTCCACATCGTGGGCGGCCGGTAGCGAGCTCGCCCGTCCCCGGCAACTCGCTCCAGTCCACCGCCTCGAGCGTCCATGGCGGCACACTCCTCGCCAGCTCGATGGCACCGCGGATTCACCACAGCGGCGAGGGATCTTCAGCAGCGCGTCCCTCCTTCTCCCGGGTTTCGGCACCACTGTAATGATATCAACCTTCATATTCATCCGGAAGAAGGAGGCGGGAACCGGCGGACAATCAAACAACATTTTAATAAAGGAAAATAAACCCAAAACAGCGCACCAGCCCCTCACGGACGACTGGTGCGCATAAAATAAAACCAAAACACAACTAAAAGCCCAGGCCTGGTCCTCTCTCGTCCTTCACTGTCGTCGCTCCAGTTTTATATCCTTCCATCTCCTCCATGGGCCTCGAGACCGGTGGGACGAACAGGTGCAGTTCATCTCCAATCACTCCCCCGGCCTCGCTCCCATGTCCCTCGGCCCCGCCCCACTCGTCACAAATATATACGAATTAAAACAGAGGAACAGGGTATATAGTAGTATACTTAAAGTATGATGTAAAGTTCACTTAAAGAAAATTTATTAGTATACTTGCAGTATAAAACTACTAAACTAGTAGTTTACTGAGACTATACTTCAAAGTGTACAAAGTATTTTATTAGTAAACTATCAGTATAGCTATAAGTTCACTTTTAGTATAACTGCAGTACAAACTACAAACATAGAGGTAAACTATTTATGTACTTAAAGTTTGCTACACTGTTAAAAAAAAACCTGTAAAATTTACGGTAAAATACCGGCAGCTGTGGTTGCCAGGAATATACCGTGAAAAAAATGTGGAATCTGTAAAAGACAATACGGTATACTGGTTTTGTAACCCTAAATTTTACAGTAGACAACGTATTTTTTTTTACCAAAATCATGGTAGAAAAAAACAAATATTTGTCAATTATACAGTATTTTTATGTAAAAAATTGAACTTTCCATAGCTTTTTACGGATATTTGCAGTAAAAAAGTTATAATATAATAATATATAAAGTAATTTGTTGTTAATTTAACAGTAATAGGATAGACCCTATTATGGTAAATAACTGTAAAAATAACAGATTATGTTAAACCTTATTAAAACCTTTGACAGTAAAAACACAGTGAAATTGTATAACAAATTACAGCATTTTATTTTGACCAGATACATTTTACGGTAAATTCCTGGCAACCACAGCTGAATTCCAATGTGCACAACCCCAAAAGATGTAGTTTTACTCAAATAATACCGTAAAATCGAAGGTTTTCAGACATTTTCAACATTACAATATTTAATTGTAAAATGTATGCATATTTATTTGTTTTCACAGAAAATATTTATAATTCCAACATTTTATTACAGTAAAAAACAAAGTTTTATCCAGTCTCACAATTAACGGTTATTCAATCTATTTAATACAGTAAAAGGAAGTTTTGGGTTTTACGCTCCATTACCGTTGGAATTTGACGGTGTTTTGCTGTATATTTTACTGACTTTTTTTACAGTGTACTGTTATACATAAAGTATACTAAAAAGTATACTGTTACTAGAAAGTGGGCCAATTTAGTCCCAAGGAGTATTGAAACAGTACACTCACAAGTATACTACTAGAACACTGATATCTGTATACTTGCTACATAAGGTATACTTAAAAAAATACTTGAACTTTACTTAAGTATACTAAACTTGAAGATGTAAACTACTTTTTGGTATGGGAATACATGGCAGACCAAAAAAAAAAAAAAAAAAAAAGAAAAGCCCAGCAAACAATCTTTCTATTTAGAAATGGCATCCTCTGTAAACACAGCAGAGATTCTGCATGCCAGTATTGAGATAAAGCACATTAAAATAGGCTCCTGTATCATTATTCGCTTTTGAAGTTTATCTTCAGTGCTTGCGTTCAGTACTGCTTGTATCTCTAAACGGGCTTCATACTGAATGTTTGTGTGTGTGTGTGTGTGTGTGCATTTGTGAGTGTTTTGATGCAGACACACTGAGCTGAGTACAGTGGCACAAAATTGGGGCTTTCTTTGTTGTTAGATGAAGTGAAACTCTAGAGACTGCAGCAGAGAGGGAGAGAATGCTTCTCAAAGAAAACAAAGTGGTTTGGAAGGATCTCTGATTTTTTTTTCTCTGTTTGGCTTCAACCAGTCTTGATTCTTAAAGGAGCAGTTAACACAGAATGAAAATTCAGTTGTTATTTACTCACCCTTGTGTTGTTCCAAATTCATATGCTGTTATTATTTAAAAGGAACAAAAACATAAGTGACCACATTTGTCATGCTAAAAAAAGCATGAACCTCCACAAAACAAACTTAGCTTATATGACTGATAGCTGCACTGATGATATATTTTTGTTGGCCAACCCAGAATTTAGCATTACCCTTAATAAAAAGCTAAAATAATTTTTCCATTTACTTTTGTATGCGCCAAGGTCACACTTGCTCACACTTGTAACTGCCCTCATGTTTTGCCGCAAATAGTGATCATGAGTAAATTTGCTTTCATCTTTGCAGGACAGTGATATGAAGAGTGTACAAAGTAACACATCTGATTCTGTAACAATATTGTGAAAGTGCATAGCACATAACGTGCACAAAACCAGTATAAATACGGATACCTATTGGTATAATATGCGTCAAATGACTAAACTTGCATCATCCTTTCCAAAGCCTCCATGTTCACAGTCCACACTACAACACGAAAACGGCGTTTTTAAATGTATCCACTTTGGAGAGCCTTTTCAAAAAGCTCAGTTTTCCTTTATTAAAAAATGCCGTCTCAGTGTAGACGGAGGTGTTTTCAAACAAAATCGTAGTAGTGTGGACAAAGCCTGGGTTAAAGTAGTTTGCAAGATTGTGATTACAAACAATTAAAGCAGACTAATGAGTAGATAAGTTTACCTGTCCTCTGTGATAAGTGGCTCAGTGGTTCATGTAGGTTGTCTACGAACCGGAAGGTTGGTGGTTCAATCCCCGGCTCCACCTGATCAAGTGTCGAGGTGTCCTTGATCAAGACACCTAACACCAGCTGCTCCCGACGAGCTGGATGGCGCCTTGAATGGTTGACACCGCAGTCAGTGTGTGAATGGGTGAATGTGAGGCAAATTGTAAAGCGCTTTGGATGGCCATGTGGTCTGTTGAAAGCACAAATACAAAAGCATAAATGCAGTCCATTTACCATCTTATAGAAATATTTACTCAAGTAAAAGTACTTGTCTGAATAGTCACTTGAGTAAGAGTAAAAAAGTATTGGATAAAAAATATACTCAAGTAGTTAGTTACTAGTTACTTTGGGTCATGGGTCCCATATTAGGTGGCCTGAACTACTATGTACTTACATAAAAAAATAAGTACAATGTACTTATTGTGTTCATATTGTATTGTAAAACACTTTTGCTGCTATTGAGGTGGGATAGGGGTAAGGTTAGGGAGAGGGTTGGAGGTATGGGTAAGTTTAAGGGTGGGTTAAGGTGTAAAGTATGGGTCACCAGTTTAATTATAAATGTAATTACAGAAATTAAAAACAGATGTAATTATATGTAGTTTTTTTTAAATATAAGTACAATGTAAAAACATGTATGTACACAATAAGTACATTGTACTAAATTATTAATTAAAATGTAAGTACATAGTAGTTAAGGCCACTTAATATAAAGTGGGTCCGAGTCTATATAGATAAAATGTATGTAATGTATGTGTGTGTGTTTATAAATCTTCAATGTCACATAATCCTTCAGAAATCATTCCAATATGTTGATTTACTATCAATGATGTTCTTTTTATCTTTCTATTCATCAAATAATCCTAAACAAAATGTCACAGGTTTAAAAAAAAATATTAAGCAGCAAAACGGTTTCCAGCACTGGTAATAAATCAATATATTAGATTTCTATTTTGAAGGATTATGACTGAAAACTGGAGTAACAGCTAATGAAAATTCTGATTTGCATCACGAAATAAATTATATTTTAAAGTATATATTATATATGTATAAATAAACTCCTCACATGACCGCTGTTACTGAACATCCGAACATAACGAACCAAATGCACACTGACTATTCTTCTTACGTCTGTTCTGCAAAATGTAAACAAATATATATTTCTGCAAGTGTAAATATTGTGGAAATATCAATATTAATTGTGTCAAGGCAAAGGGGGGGGGGTCGTCATGTGACACACAGCAGCCACAGCATATTGGCAAATTATTATTAAGCATTATTTTTATTTTATTTAATTTTTTTTTCATTTTTATTAGAAACATTCCCAGACGCATGAACTATACAATGAAATAACTCGATTCTCACATTACATAGATTGTTAATAATGATAATATGCGATGGTCAAAGTAGCCTAGTTATGTAATTTATTATAAAAACCTGTCTGTTTAATACGACTGACTTTATATTAGATTTGAATTTAACATTTAAAGTCAATGTGATATATGAAACTGCTACTAATCTTTCATTGTTCAGAAAGAGAGCAAATAACATTTACATTATCAAAGATAATTTTCACTGACAGTCAGTTCAATCACTCTCAGAAACTCCCATTAAAATCACTGAAGCTGTTAACACTGTGAAATCAATATTTTATTTACAGATTCGTACACACATCTGCACTTTGTTGTTTCTGACAAGAAAATTCTCCAGAAAAAGGTTTTCAGTCAGTGCAAGAGTGTAGGAAGCACCGGGATTTTAGCGATGATTCATTGGAACACCTCTGATTAGCTAATGCTTTAATAAGCTCAACAGAATCGTGTGTGATTGGTTATAATGAGCAGTGCTGTAAAAAACGCATCTATCTCTGGCTCAGCGCCAGCCAGCGGATGCAGATCTGAATTTAGCAGCTGATGATAGACTCGCTGATCGCTCTCACGCTGGTGTGATTGTATCAAATATAGAAAATATTAATCGGCTATTTTTTGTCTTTTGGAAGCTGCATTCATACAACAAACTAATGTCATAGTGGTAGGCCATACTGTAATCGAGTGTAGCCTAAGTTGAACCGTAGACAGCGCACGTGGTGTTCATCTAATACAGATCTTCATCGCTAGCAAATAATAGCCTTTGCAGATTTGCTTTCAATTCAGTGGGGATCTAAGCCACGTCTTCAACACTCTTTCTGTTCTTAAACGTTGAGTGAACCACTTATGATGCTCAGAGCTCGCGGCGGGAACTGAACGAATCATTCAAACTGATTCATGAATCAACTCACTGGTTAGCCAATTGGTTTGATCAAGCTTTTGAACAGAATTGACTCAAAAGAATGAATCATTCGCGAATAGGCATCGCTCATTGCCAAGAGAAAAGTAGACGGCGCGTTTGGATCAAACTGAAGCATTTATAACATTTATTGCATTAAGATAAAGTAACGAGAGGAGCGTCACCCACAGTAACGAAGTAAAAGTACAGATTTTCCCCCCAAAATTTTCTCAAGTAAGAGTAAAAGTACCCATCTTTAAACATACTCCAAAAGTATTAGTTACCCAAAAAATTTACTCTAGTAAATGTAATGAAGTAAATTTAACTCGTTACTACCCACCTCTGGTGATAACTTTAAATGTCCTGAACAACTTCTGTTTTCACATTTTGCTAGATGTTAGCAACACCTTTTACCAGACAAGTCTAAGCCTAAAAAGTGTTCACGCTCACTTGAGGTCATTTTTGACTTGTGCAAAAAACAGTTCATGTGAATAACTGGACATGGAAACATGTTTGGCGAATAAATTTCTCCATGCGCATCAAAAAAGTCACGTGTGGGCATCCACCTCCTAAAGCAATGACTTTCAACATACATTTTTTTTGTGTTTCGTCTGCTCACTCTGAGGTGCAAGTAATTTTTTATATTTGAAAATGATTACATTCACTGGCTTCTCTAACTTTTCTTAGTAATATTTAGTGCAAGTTTATCAGGAAGTGATGGTTTTGTTCTCTTTGACCTCTAGGATGGAAACGATGGTGCTTATTTGCAAATATTTTATGCAATATGCGAAAGTTTATCCAGTTTCTTCAGGAATTTAATTTAGGTGGTTTTTACAATCAGATGCTTGCACAATGTTGTTGCATCTTGAAACTTGTCGATTTTTATTTTAAGTGATGGCATGTAGATCATTTCAAGATGGCATACGTGTTGACCTTTCTGGAGCAGTCGAATGTGGCATCTACCTGTACATATCTATAGTAGGGGTGTAACGATTCACTCGTTTTCTCGATGCATCGATTACAAACCCTGTCGATTCATATGCATCGATCTTGAAACATGATTTTTGAATCGTGAATCACCGATCTTGGACAGCAATCGATTCAAAATGCTAAGAATCGAATGAATCGCGATTTCTATAGCGATTCAATGCTTTCAAAATGTATACACATTAAATTACTACACGCACGAATTAATGGAGACCTTGAAGAGTGTTCGTGAATCGTGCCTCTTATCTGTCCTTCACGCGCTCCACTGTTTACCGACTGAGACTGTCACAGGATTGCGCTCGCGCTCCGTTCGTCTCTGACGCAGCTGACGTGTGATCTATAGGACTCGTAGCCAGTAATGCTAACGTGAAGTAGTTTTACTTTTCTGTAGTTTGTCAATGGCTCTCTGCATCTTACCGACGGAGTTACCGGAGCCGTCGACAGCTGTATTTATTGCATGGACGGAGCAGAAATGTAAGTGTCTAAATCATACGCACAGATCCATTGAATGATAAATGTTTTTAAACAATGCGGATGAACCGAATATACGAAGGAAACTTTTAAAATTAACCACAGCATTAACAACGACCTTGAAATAAGAGCGCGAGATTTATCTGATAATCAGATGCATGAAAGTAGCGTTTGTTTCATTAGCAAACAGACATCTGGCGCGTTTTCTCTCAGAATCATTCGCTGATGGAGAGGAAAAGTTAAATAGAGATGAAGACGTTTTCACACTGAAAGAGAAGCGATCTCGCTCTCATAGACGTGCCAGGCTATATCTGCAGCTAAACTAAATAAAAGCAGAATGAACTGATGAAACTAAAAAAAAAAAAAACAATTTATGAATGATGCAGTGCTAATTGACATTTAATACAATACAGAAACTATAAAGTATATTTTCTACCTTATTCTGTGCAGAAAATTTCAATAATTGCTAATTAAATGTAGCCTAGTATATAAAACAATCATAAAATTGCCATTAGGAAAAAAATATTGATTACAAATGATTGATTATTGTCCAGCAGTGTATTTGATTTATTACAGCTAATTAAAAGTAATTAAAAAAGAAGATAATTCCTTGTAAAAATAAATAATAATTATTACTATTATATAGGCTACATACATAAAATTATTGTATTTGACATTTCTGTCAATTCTGAAATTATGGCTACGCCCCTGGTGTGACTAAATGTTAGCTTATACATAATACTCTTTACATACATTTTTACGTATGCCATGTCGCATCATTAAACTAGCATTTAAAAATGGACAAAAGTTTATTTATTTATTTTTTTTTTTTTACCTATGGTTCTCTAACCATAAATGCTACTGTAATTTGCCCCCTGACTAAGCATTTAAATAATTTAGTAGAAGCATTTAAATAATCCTGTGAATGCACTTAAAGAATGCAGAATCGAATCGTTATAATCGAATCGAATCGAATTTAATTGTGAATCGAATCGAATCGAATCGTTCTAAATTTGAAAAAAATCGTTCTTGAATCGAATCGAAAACCTATGAATCGTAATCGAATCGAATCGCTGCCTTGCCAAAGATTCACAGCCCTAATCTATAGTGTAGAAATGGTGTCAAATGACGAAGCTAGATTGATGGATAATGCCTAGATTGACACCAAAGTCATTACTCATTCCACATATAAAGCTATCACACGACTTCAGAAGACTTGAGATATAGAGCACAATTCATGTTTGACTGTTTATGATGTTTTTAATGGTGTTTTTTGTCCTTTTTGAAGCTGGAAAGACATGAGTTGTCACTACTATATGGAAATTGCTTTCAAGAATGGAACAATGAGATAACTTTTCACTATGCAATCACGCAAAAGCAAATGCTCATCATGTCAGATTCCCCCAGTGACTTAATGAGACAAGATTATAGTTAGACATGACTATAAAGAGCAGAGCATAAAGGAAGATTTGAATTATCCTGAAGATTTTTGTCATGGACTACATAGATTTTTTTCTCTGTATCATTTGCAGGTGGTGAAGCAGTATGAAAAAACTGTTTTGTTTTGTCCATTGAACTGTCATGCTCACATCTTGACGTGAGAAGCAATGCGCATCAAAGAACGATATTGCAATGAAGAGGAATCCATCCAGGAATCATGTCGTGCTCTGTGGCATTGAAAAGCAGAACAAAAGCGAATGTTGTGTTGAACCTCAGTGCTTCCACAGGTTTGTTTACTGTGTTCTGTTCCCTCTTCATTCCTATAAGGAGATGGAATATGAGAAAGTAGAATACCTTAATTAATTGCTTTGAACAGTGTTACTCTATTAAAGATCCAAGCACTCACAGCAAAAGATTTAAATCCTGACCTACCCCGACAAATTAAAATCATCAAACGCATAATCATTAGCTGGCATGGCATGCTTATTAATTAATGGTTTGTGCTAATGCGAGCATCACCATTACTATTGTTCATTCCTTGCTTTAGTGATTTGAACGAACCCTTGGCCTGAGGTAATAACATATATATCCAACCTGTTTATTTTACGAACTAGACTGATGCCTGAAAATTTGCATTGTGGTGGAGAGACCTGACAGCCTCATAGAAACCACTCGAAATGCCTAGCAACACAATAACAAACACCCAGATCACCCATCTTGGCAATCACCCAGAACAAAGTAGCAACCATTGATATGTATAGATGCCCTATTTGACCGCTCCAGATACGTTGACGCATCCGCCATCTTTGAATGATCAACTTGACGTCATTAACTATAATAATCAATGAATATTCAAATATATATAAGCTTATTACTTGCTGTTGTAGATGCAACAATCAATGCGCTCAAAGATTTGGAGACCAATCCAAAAATGTTGGATGACTTGTGTATCGCGGCCCATAGAAACAGTCGATAATGAGGCATCTACTGTACCCTAGCAATTCTCTGGCAACCAATCAGAATGCCTTAACAACTGCCCAGCAACCATCTATAATGCTTAGAATTCATACAGGACACTATAAAGCAACCAACCAACCACATCACTCTAGTAGCCAGTTTAAATAACCAGCAAAACTCCCATTCCCAAACTCCAACACAGAAATCAAGTTTTCATAGTTGTCCACAGTATATAATCTCATATGTGTAACTCTTTGCTCTTGACTTCCAGGATAAAGGCCCCCTAGAGTCTCCCACTCATGCAGAAACACACCGGCTGAGCTGTCAGAAGAGCCAGCGGCGCGAAACGCATCGCTCCTCGACCGCGTCTACATGTTAAACATAAATTGATGGTTTTCTGTCCCCTTTTATCATCACTGCAGTCCACTCATCTTTCTGTCAAGGGCGGCCCATTGTTAAAAACAGACCTGACGTCTCTGTGCTCCCCCACAATTCCCCCTTTTCCTGGATCCTAGACATCTGTACTATGGGGCTGTTGTCAAATGTGTAAGCCACCTGCAGCTCAGGTTGGAAAGATGACTTGGATTTCATGCTCTCCACCTTTCCACACCTGTCATTTGGCATCCTCCACCCCCTGCTTGGTTTTAATGATGTCATTCTCCTGAGCTATTCCTAGACATCTATGATACACTCCAAGTGTCCACCATATAGAAACACTGTCATTCAGCCAGACAAAAAAATGCTTAATACCAAACTGAGCGGTTGAGTTTTAGGGCACATTTTCAAACAAACTGCCAAATGTCGCTTGCATTTAACCAGCACTTCAGTCGGAAAAAAATATGTTATTTATTGTTAGTTATTGACTTTAGGGCTCTATCTATGGAAGGATATTCCGGCCCATTTTTAAAAGGAATTGAAAATTTTATTTTCAGTTGCATTTTCTATATGTGGATGCAGAAATTGTGATATAATCCAAGTGCAATTGCAAATTTTGCATTTTGCGTTTTTGCTTTTGCAAATGGACAGTAACTGGCAGATTTCAAATGGAAAACCAGTCCATTTGCAACTGTATTTCCCATGTCTTATGAGTTACGAGAATGTCATATTTAAATAGCAATATTAATTACCACGTCTGCTTTTTCACTCTCTCTGCGTTGCGCATGTAATCGGCCAAAACTCAAATGCATTTGAATGCAAAAGCATTTTCAAATGCTTTACACAGAAACCTGACTATGAGTGTCAAGGTGGGACTATACTATTGATCATGTTAGTATTGGGAGGTGAAATCACTCACAGACGATTGTGCCGAATCCTTTAAATAATGGTGCTAACGGTGAAGGCACCAATAAAAGTATATGCCAATCCAATAGATGCATGTGAATGAACAGACAGTGCAACCTGGGTGTCCTTACATTCTTGGCACCTCACACAATAAATAATTCCATAATTTTTAACCCAAATGCAGTGACTATCCACTGCTACTAGTGGGAGCCACAACAGTATGCACAATAGGTCAATATTCACCATTAACCAAAAGCTCTTCACAAATTCAAATGCTAAAGGAACTGCATTCAATTTGAGTTTTGGCAGGTTAAATGCAGAAAAAAAAAAAAAAAAAAAAAATGACGCAAAAATTCAATTTGCAATTCCTTTTGAAAATAGTCTAGAATATCCTTCCATATTCTCCTGTTTTCAGCACTTTGCTCATAGTCCTCTGAATTTCCACAGCATGATGGTAAGGCCATACAAATGAAAAAATAAAACATTTTTTTTCAAAAATCTTCCTGGTCTTCTGACATGTGTTATGACATCTGTTTTGAACATTACAATGCATATGATAACTTTAGTTAACACTACAATAAATAAATCCACTTCACTATCTAATTACTCTTCAGCTGTGAAGCTATAAAACTATTGCAAAAACAGAAGTTCAAATACAAAATTCCAAAGATGGATGCATAAAATCTATACTATGGGGCTGTTGAATGCTTAACTTTGATTGGTTGGCAAATGTTCTAAGGCATTTCATTATTTTTAAGATAACACATGGCTAAAGTAGGTCCAGGTAGGTCTTGTCCACTTTACATGTCCATATCACTATGCAAAATGATTTCAGTTATTCCAAAGGTCCTTACAACCTGCAACAGCAAAAGAACCAACGACACACATATTCTCTTACTTCCACTCCCTCACAACAGGCACACTGAAACTTAAACATCATGCACGCACACACAAATGTGTTGTCGCCACTGCTCTGACGATTTTATCAGCAAAATAGTTTAACAACTACATGACATGTCACACTAGCAAGGTAATAACAGCACTGGTCTTGGAGCAGACAAACTTACAATTACAAACTTATTAGTAAATGCTGCTGCTGATGCACAAATTTAATTCACAGTTCATACAAACACTTCTCTCTCTCTCTCTCTCTCTCTCTCTCATAATAACTAGATTAATAATTGCATTAGTTGTTAACTGCTATTAAAATCTCAAACCACTGTTATTAGCTCTAAAGTGACATTTTGGAAATAGCAATTGAGTCATGGGTTGAGATGCATAAGAAATTTGCTCTGTACATAAACCTGATAAATGTCTTGAAATTTAACATCTGAACTTTGTCTTGAGGTGAGGTAACCATAGTATAAACAGAATAACTGACTCAAATCCAATGAATTCTGATAAGATAATGCACATTTCATGACGTTGCTGCATCACCACCTCTGGTGTTTATTTTTTTTATAATTTTTTAATATATATATATATATATATATATATATATATATATATATATATATATGTATAATTCTTATTCCTTGCACAGTGTGTGAGGCAAATGTGTGAAATGAGTGACACTGTTGAATGAAAACATTTTCCATTAGCATCAACAAAATGGTATTACATTTCCAAAAGCTGTTTTCTCCAACAAGTACAAACTGATTCACCAAATAATTTAAGTTCCCTTTCTAGGGAACTTCGAACTGCGTCCTCTAGGGGCCGCTATGGGGAACACCTAGTCGTGACCCGTGTCTGAAGCATACATTGAAAAAACACCAACTTGTTGGCCGGCGACATCCTCCGACGTCACTACCGGCGTGACTATAAATCAGCATCGGGAGAGCACGTCACTATCTTCTTCATCTTCACTGACTGTTTTGTTTGAAGCGCGCATCTGAAAGAACCGGTAAGGGCGATCTTTCTCTGTGTATCATGGTGACAACTAGCAAGCGCTTAGACGATGTGTGCATCCGTGTCTGCGTTATTTGACACCCTATGACACACGCGATGTTTGCTTCATTTGTTTGGGTGAAGAGCACGCACGCGATGTCTTTGAGGAGGCAATCTGCGTGCATTGTGAGCGTTTTTTCAATGGAAAAAAGCTCCGCTCTCGTTCGTCTCTCTTCTGAAAAAAAAAAAAAAAAAGGTAGCCATCTGCTTACCGCGGTTGAGGACATGTCTGCGTTGAGGCATAGAAGTGAATGAGCTCGTGAGAATACAGGTGGATCTGTCTGAATGGTTTAAAGAGGGACTTTCCCTTTCCCGCTCGTAAAAAAAAAAAAAAGGGCGGCGGATGAGAGAGAGCCTCGGGAGGATGATGTTATATCTTTAACACTTTCTGATACTGAGTTTAGTGCTCTGCTGGGTTTTGACCCAGGAAAAGCAGGAGATATTTGAGGATGGTGAAAAAGCTGAGGCGGAGCCTTCTCAATTCTCCTGCCCTGTGTATGTAGAGCTGTTGGAGGTTATTGAGCGAGAATTACCTTTTGACCATAACCCTTCAGCTCAGGTGAAACTTTTATTTCTGCATGATCTCCATACAGAGATTAAAGAGAAATGAAAGATGCCGTTTTCTTCTCGCATCCATTGGTTTCAGCATGAAAGTAATCTGCCGACATCGAGGTGATGCGCCAAATGGCTATGAGGGAATGCCCCCTGTAGAGAGAGCAAAATTTTTTATAAATAATTTATAAATAATTTTTATCTGTGAAAATTTTTTCTTTCTGCAGGGAAAACATCCTCTCTTAATCTCCCTCCTTGCCATTTAAGCCCCTTCAGAAAATCATATCGCTTAAATGGCAAGGCATACGCAGTAGCAGGTCAGGCTGTGGCTTTATTAACACAATGCTGGTGCTTCAAGCATATCGGACTGATCTGCTAGGAGACCTGGATAGAGGCAGGGGCCTTTTTTCTGATCTGGTAGCTGAGCTGCGCCGCACCACGGATCTCTCTCCGTGCTACCAAGCAGGCCGCCTCCGCCATGGGCAGGACTATGGCGGCCATGGTGGCAGCGGAGAGACATCTGTGGATGAACCTGGCAGACATCGGGAGGAAAGAAAAATGCTTTCTTCTCGATGTTCAGGTTTCGCCTTCTGAGCTTTTTGGTATTTCCGTTGAGACGGCGATTTGAGAAGTTCAGGGAGACGAAGGCGCACTCTGCTGCTTTCAGATCCTTCGTTCCACGAAGGTCCAGGTCTGAGCCCGAACATCATAGGGGTCCTGGCCTGTCTCGATCTGAGAATCAAAGACAAGCACAGAAGGCTAGTGTCGCAACTCGCGCTCCTCCCCCACCTGCGGGTAGGGGTTAGAGGAATCGTGGGTCACGAGGAGGTAAGCAGAACCTAAGGGGTATGATCTAGACGAGGCAGCGTTCTCGTCCGAATCAGAGTGATACCGAGGTATCTACTCATTCCCTTTGGGGATTTTTAACCCTCTGGAGCCTTAAAGGTTATCAGGAGACAATAGCCTCATAACGCGTATATGCGTTAATCGACTTCAGAGGGTTAACTTCTGCTTTTATCCTCCCCTTCATAATTCTTAAATCTTTCCTGATTCCAAGCCTTCAGCTCTACCCTGGGCCGAGGCCCTAACAATTAAGTTGGGTATGTAGCTTAGGCCTTTTGGCTGTAAGGGGTACTGTCACAGACAGCTGTCTAAACATCCCAGGGGCAACTCCCATGGAAAGGTAGAGTTGGTACTTAGTGCTCGCCATGATTCTGGCCTGCACTCCCCTCAGCATGGCGGCGTGGGTATACTGTTCCCCATATCGGCCCCTAGAGGACGCAGTTCGAAGGTCCCTCGAAAGGGAACTGTCTCAGGTTACGTATGTAACCATAGTTCCCTGAGTAGGGATCGAGACACTGCGTCCTCTAGCTCCCTGCCATGCTTCGGACGCAAGCTTCAGACGAAGAAGATAGTGACGTGCTCTCCCGGTGCTGATTTATAGTCACGCCGGTAGTGTCGTCGGAGGCTGTCGCCGGCCAACAAGTTGGTGTTTTTTCAATGTATGCTTCAGACACGGGTCACGACGAGGTGTTCCCCATAGTGGCCCCTAGAGGACGCAGTGTCTCGTTCCCTACTCAGGGAACTATGGTTACATACGTAACCTGAGACAGTTTTTTTTAATAAATATTTACGATGTTTAGATTCAATCATAGTTTGATTGAGTTTTTGTGTTTCTACCAGATATATATTAATCCAAAGAAATCTGGGTCTGTTTGTCTCACAAGTTACAGAACGACTCATTTGGGTTTGGGACAACATGTAGGTGAGTAAATTGATTTTTTTTATCTTGTGAGTGAATTCTTTCTTTAAACTTTACAAACGAGTCTGCTCATGAATCCAGAAACAGACAGACCACAGAACCCATTTAACCCTGATTAATAATTCAAATTGTTCCCACAACTTGACTCAATAAGACAAATTGGGGCTGAATTAGAAACATCAGTTTTTCATGTTTTCTGCGAGTGGTTATTGGCTTTTGGAGTTTCAAACAGTTTACTTAAAGAAAAGCGCAAATGAAAAGGATTCCGATCGATAATTGGGAGAACGCTTTGTAGGGCAGATTGATGAATTGAGCTTCAAGAAGAACACTGCCTGACCATCTCTCTTAATGTCAGATTGGCCAGCTGTGACTCTAATTGTGTTCCTAGTGACTCTTTGAACTCCTTTTTCTTTCGTTAAAATTCTGTTGTGAGCTGAATTATTCGAGAATGATCTCTTAAGCACAATATTAGTGCTTAAAACAGCATAATTTTTTTTCCTGTGCTGAGGTATCTCCCATTTAAAAAGAAAGATATTAAAGATATTAAAGATATTGAAGGGCTTGTCTTGTCTTTTTTATTTATTTATTTATTTATTTTTGCATAATTTATCAATATTTGCATACACTCCTGTCCTGAATATGGTTTATGTATCCCATTTGTTTTCATGGGCTGTTCATAGAGCTGTTATGTCTGAAGCATATACAGTCTCCCACAGTGATGGCCAACTTTTTCAGAGGCCTTGGTTATGGAAATATTTTTCCCATTCATTTTCCTCTTGGAGATTTTATACATTTTCTCAATAATGAATACTAAGCTGAGATGAACCATAACATACACACACACACACACACACACACACACACATATATATATATATATATATATATATATATATATATATATATATATATATATATGCAGTATATAATAAAATTTAGAAATAAATGAGAGTGAATGTAGAAAGGTTTACATATTACTGTTAAAGGTTGTTGTTGTTGTTTTCCATTGATAAAATGAATGGAATTCTTATTTTGTATATATCCTGCTCAGTGTTTTGGAGTAACTAGTTACAGGTAAATAAGTTACATAATTGAATTACAAAATAAATATAAGTGTAATCAGTTACAGATAGTGATAAAAAAAAGTGTAATTAATTGACAGTTACCTATGAAAATGTTAATGATTACAAAGGGGGTCACATCTGAATATTTTTTACACACATACAGATTTAATTGATTCCTTTCCTAAATTGCATTGACTGCTCTAAAATACGAGACACCAATGTTTCAGGAGTTTAGGACAGATAGGACACATGCTTAGTCGATAACTGTTTTATTTACTATTTGGAGTCATGCCAGTGTTTCCTGTCATAACTACTGTATGCAAAGTTCTGATTATAAAAACAGTATAATAGCTACTAACCTGTTTCTTGTTATGGTTTTAAATCTGTACTTAACCTCAGAATGGCATCAAAGTAAGTCTTATTTTGTGGTAGCTGTGCTTTAAAATTAAATTATTATAATCTTAGTTCAAGTGAAGGACTAATCAGTGTTGAGTACTGTAAGATTAACCATGCCTGGTTTATATGTTTGAAAATGATTAACAGTTGAGAACATTAGAAATTTAGAAAAGTAATGAAATGTAATCAGTTATGTTACTTTAGTAAAGTAATTGAAACAGTTACACTACTTATTACATTTTAGATAGGGTAACTTGTAATGAGTTTTCATAAGCCGACAATGGTTGACTTTACAGAGCTCTCAGGAGTCAAGAGTGCATTTTTCAGTTCACTGGAAACTAAATTCTTGTTTACATGTTCTCAGGCTGCTACAGTGAGGGAGATGAAGGAGCCACTGGATTTTCCATGAGTTTAAAGGTTCATGGCATGAAATTCTCTTGCATCTGATGAATATTCTGTGGTTGTTTTCCCCCCGCACGCTAAGAAATGCAAATGAAAATGAAATGGATAAAGTGCAATTTCTTATTTTTGTAAGAAAAACAGCATCACCCATCAGCACCCTGTTTCTGAATTTACATACTGTCAGGCAGGAGGCAGACAACTGCATCAGTTCCTGTCGAAATCCAGGCTGAGTGCCTTAAAAAGGCTGTCAGGTGGGAGAACCAGAGTGCCTCGTTCGGGGCAGTTGAGTCCTATCCAGAGCCGTCACACGTCAGACTGAAAGCATTCATTAACATGAATAAATTCCTCTGTGCTCACTTCTCCTGCAAGGTCACAAAGGTTGTGTCTGCTTTTGATCGGAAAGCTTTTGCTTAAGCTACATACTTTCTGGGCTCTCTATCCCGATCCTAATGTGTCATCTCCTGATATCAACAAGCACCTGCAAAGCGAGTTAAGCCATTTCAGAATTGTATTACAAAAGATCAATTTTCCAATATCAGTGACATTAGATATTCTTTATGAGTTATTGACAACCTTATCGGGGAAAGTGTTGTGCAATTCTTCACAGGCCTGTTGTACATGAAGTTTATTCAAGCAGCGAAGGCATTTGAGTCAGTCTGTAACAGCGGCAAGCCTGAGGCGTTAAGCTAAGTGCTGATATTGAGCCAGACACCCACAACTCCATCCTTAAAGTAATAGTTCACTCAAAAATGAAATTTCTGTCATCATCTCTTCACCCTCATGTCATTCTCAAACCCCAGGACTTTATTTCTTCTGCGGAACACTAAAGGAGAAATTCTGACATCTGCTTAGGCGGGTGTCAAGACGTTCAGTGTAGAACAACTTAAATATTGGTCTGTTTGTCACACAAAGCTGTCACATGCAACTTGGAATATTGCATGCAAACTGAATGGGCTGCTTCTGATGTGTTCTTTTTAAAAGAAATACCGCACCTAGAGTTTGATGTAACTAACTGCATGAGAGACCAGTACCAGTATCTCTTCTTTCAAATGATTTTACAATGACATGAAGGTGACTAAATGATTTGCCTTTTCAGTTCACAGAATTTAGATTTTTTGAGGAAACTAATCCTTTAATTAAAAAAAAAGAAGAAAAAAGAAACTTATCTGGTATGTGTGCTTGTAAATATGAGGAGTTAAAGTCTGCATGAAATCAAAATTTACAATTTAGATTTTGGTAGTGCACAATGTTAGTCTTAAGGTGAACAATTAATCCTTGCAAGTTAATCCTTTAAAAATTGTTTTGGTAATCTTCAATCAGAATCTGATAATTTGCTTCTTCTCAGGAATGGCATTCTTTCTTTGATGATGTTTGATGACTTGGGCAGAATTTGTTTAACCACGCCCCTCTAACCGTATGCTGTGAGTGAAAGCTGAGAGGAGGAGCACAAAAATAAAACCCTGCCCTTTACTCAATATTCTGTTTCTAGTGGAAAATGTCATCATACTGAAATAAAGTCGGCAGCAGCTTCCGGTTCACATGGACTTTAAGCCCTAAACACACTGCATGATTTTCGCTGTCCCAGACAAAAGATTGGCATTGTGAAACGATCGTGGCGATTTCTACAATGAAAGATGGTCGTTGTCATGGTTTTGGTTTTGGTTAATCATGGTTGTCATGATTTTCAAAGATGGTGGTTGTCATGGTTTGGCAACCAAAGCCTACGGTACAGCATGATCATCACACATTGTGTTTGCTGATATGATCCATGTTTAATAAAAATGCGACGTTAAATCAACGCGACATAGCACTAAAACATAAAACTGCTTACCTCATGCTCTTATCCCTTCCTCTTTTGCTTCTTCAACTTTTTTTTCAGCACACATAAAAATATACAGCTGCTAAAGTGTGATCTGTCATGTTCTTTTTGTTTACCACTAGCACACGATGATGCCAATAAGTGTCATCATCAGCTGTGTTCAATCCACTTTTAGACACGCATGCATATTTCTTTCCTGAATCTGATTAATTTGATATTTTTAATCAATATTATGAATATAGGACTCATATTTTAGTGGAAGTGAACTCATGCAACCCCATACCATCAGAGATGCAGGCTTCTGAACTGAGCATTCCTGTATTCCGGGTCTAAGGGTCTGAAGATCATGGGCATCCAGTATGGTTTTCTGGCCTTGACCCTTACGCACAGAGATTGTTATTTTTGGATGATATTATGCACTGTAGATGATGATAACTTCAAACTCTTTTCAATTTTTCTCTGAGAAACTCCTTTCTGATATTGCTCCACTATTTTTCGCTGCAGCATTGGGGGAATTGGTGATCCTCTGCCTATCTTGACTTCTGAGAGACACTGCCACTCTCACAGTCTCTTTTTATACCCAATCATGTTGCCAATTGACCTAATAAGTTGCAAAGCTGTTCCTTATATGTACATTTAACTTTTCCGGCCTCCTGTCCCAACTTTTTTGGAATGTGTAGCTCTTATGAAATCCAAAATGGGTCAATATTTGGCATGACATTTCAAAATGTCTCACTTTCAACATTTGATATGTTATCCATATTATATTGTGAATAAAATATAAGTTTATGAGATTTGTCAATTATTCCATTCCTTTTTTACTCACAATTTGTACAGTGTCCCAACTTTTTTGAAATCGGGTTTGTATAAGAGACCACTACAAAAAGCAAACCCTTTAATTCCCCAAAGAATGGGGTCCATCATCTGCTTGGGTCCCATGGACCCCACATGGGAGCAACCAGAACTGTAAGCAGCCAAAGGCATGTCTGTGCTCTGTGAGCTCCATCTGCTGCTGTGGCTGGTGCTTTGGTAAGCACTTAAGGACCTATCGCCTACTCAGGGAGAAGCTCCATTAAAAGTAAAAGCCTTTTGTGGAAACTCGAAGAGTATTGTTTGTCTGCCTCTTCGTCTCTCTCCACTAATTTCACAACTGTTCTCAGGGAGCTTTTCATACCTTTGTTGTATTCAACTGCTCTCCAGGGTCCTGAAGGCATGATTCTTTTCAAAGCTGCTGCGGAACAATATGTATTATGAAAAGCAATGTACAAATATACTGAGATTAAATAAATGTAAAATAGAAAGGTTTGCAGACCTTCAGGATTTTCAGCTGCACTCGACTGCACTGGCCTCATAATGTGAAAGCAGTGTTTATTTTAGTGTCACTGAGAAACTAACATTTTGATACTATTAAATAATAATAATAAAAACCATTATAGATTTTGATATGATTTTATTTAATATTTTGTGTTTTAAAGTTTTACTAATTTAGTTGTGTTGTTTTGATTCATCCATCTATCCATTTATAGATATTTTAGTTTTAATTTACTGAAATGAGTACATTGCACAATTATTCATACACTTAACTTAACATTTAGCTAAAACACCTTTACAGCCTCAAGTCTTTTTTATTTGATGTTACAAGCTTTGATCATCAGCATTTGGTAATTATCTGCCAGTCTTCTCTTATTCTCTTCACCTCTCAAGCTCTGTCAGGTTGGATGGGGGCAGACACACATTTTCAGGTCCTCCAGAAATATTTGATTGTTCAATCCCAAGCTCTGGCTGGGCCACTCAAGGACATCCACAGAGTTGTCTATAATTGACTCTTGCTGTGTGCTTAGGGTCATTGTCCTGTTTGAAGGTGAACCTTCTATCCAGTCTGAGATTCTGAACACTCCTGACTATGTTTTCATTAGGGCTATCTCAATATTTTGGTGCATTGAGCTTTTCTTGACAGATTAAAAATATCAAATTAATTAATTAATTAATTAATATTAATAATAATAATAATAATAATAATAATAAAAGATTCACTAAATCAGATTCAGGAGAGAAATATGCACAGATCAAGCAATGAAAGCAAGATCTGTCCTAATATGCAGATAGATTTTAATGTGAGATGGCAACAGAGGTTGTACTTTTCCAATGTATGAAGCATTATTATGCATTATGAAGTCCGATTTGGGCCTAAAATAATGCTTTAAAGTTAGAACACCATTATGCTGGATTTCTTCCTTTGAGACATGAATGTTTTTTTAACTTCACAAGGTTTTAACGGATGGACTGGAGTGGTGTGGATTATTGCAATGTTTTTATCAGATATTTGGGCTCTCTCTCTCTGACGGCACCCATTCACTGCAGAGGATCCATTGGTGAGCAAGTGATATAATGCTACATTTCTCCAAATCTGTTCTGATGAAGAAGCAAGCTCATCTATATCTTGTCACAGTGTCTGGGTTGTGCTCCCTAGGTGTCCACTAGGTGTCCTCCTTTCTCACGGTGTCTGTCTCCTTATCACTTCCTGTTCCCTTATTTGGTCACCTTCCTCCTGTTGAGTAATTGATTGTTCCTCACCTGTCTCCTGTTCCCTCATTATCTTTCTGTGTATTTACACCCGGTCTGTCTGAGTCTGTGTGACGGAGTCCTTGTTTAATGTTTATAGTTATTCACGTCCGTCGCTTCTTGCCTTGTCTTGCCTTGCCTTACCTTGTCTTCGTGTCTTGTTTATGTTCTGTTTGGATATTCTGGTTTTGACCCTGCCTGGACTGTTTACCTCTTTGGATTACCCCTTAAATAAACTTACCTGCAATTGGTTCCCTCTCCTGTGTTTCCTGTAACACTGTACGTGACAGAAGGACTCCGTCACACAGGGAACCAGCGGTATGTCGTTTTTCCGTTCCCCAGCCAAGATGGCGGAGCGGCGAACCAAGTACCTTCGGTTGATCGCCCTCCGCCAAGAGGGCAATGAAGTGGGGGCCCTGGCTCAGGTGTTCTGGTCCCTGGCCGAGGGCATGGGCTACAACGATGCGGCCCTCAAGGACTATTTTAATGGCGGGCTGGATGATCCAGTGTCTCAGGAGGAGATGGCACAGTTAGAGACACTGGAATTCTGGGAATTTGTGCGCTACCTGCAGCATCGGCTTCGGTGGGATGCCCCAGCCACTTCTGTCTCTTCCGGCGGGGTGGTCGTCAGCCCAGCACCACTGCCCAGGATGGCAACCAGCCAAGCGCCACAACCCAAGATGGCCGCCAGTCCAGCACCACTGCCCAGGATGGCTACCAGCCAAGCGCCACAGCACAAGATAGCCGCTAACCCAGCGCCAATGCCCAAATTGGCCACCGTTCCAGTGCCACAGCCCAAGATGGCCGCCAGCCCAGCGCCGATGCCCACATTGGCCACCGGTTCAGCGCCACAACCCCAGATAGCCGCCAGCCCAGCACCACAGTACAAGATGGCCACCTATCCAGAGTCATGGCCCAAGATGGCTGCTTGCCCAGCGCCGC
The DNA here is from genome assembly GCF_963082965.1 of Carassius carassius. Classification (NCBI taxonomy): domain Eukaryota; kingdom Metazoa; phylum Chordata; class Actinopteri; order Cypriniformes; family Cyprinidae; genus Carassius; species Carassius carassius. Next base: position 4,799,343 of record NC_081759.1, read on the forward strand.
TGCACAGGATGAGAGTCTCAGCTGACCCTCCGGAGTCGAGTCAGGTTCCAGTTGACCCTCTAGAGTCGAGTCAGGTTCCAGTTGACTCTCCAGAGTCGAGTCAGGTGCCAGCGAACTCTCCAGAGTCGAGTCAGGTGCCAGCGAACTCTCCAGAGTCGAGTCAGGTGCCAGCGAACTCTCCAGAGTCGAGTCAGGTGCCAGCGAACTCTCCAGAGTCGAGTCAGGTGCCAGCGAACTCGCCAGAGTCGAGTCAGGTGCCAGTGAACTCTCCAGAGTCAGGGCTAGTCACCGCTGATCCTCCAGAGTCAGGGCTAGTCACCGCTGATCCTCCTGAGTTAGGGCTAGTCACCGCGGATCCTCCAGAGACTGGGCTGGTCACCGGTGATCTTCAAGGACTGAGTCAAGTCACGGTGATCTTCAAGAACTGAGTCACGTCCCCGGTGATCTTCAAGGACTGAGTCAAGTCCCCGGTGATCTTCAAGGACTGAGTCAAGTCACCGGTGATCTTCAAGGACTGAGTCAAGTCACCGGTGATCTTCAAGGACTGAGTCAAGTCACCGGTGATCTTCAAGGACTGAGTCAAGTCACCGGTGATCTTCAAGGACTGAGTCAAGTCACTGGTGATCTTCAAGGACTGAGTCAAGTCATCGGTGATCTTCATGAACAAAGGCAAGTCACCTCTGATCTTCATGAACAAAGGCAAGTCACCATTGATCTTCATGAGCAAATACAAGTCACCAATGATCTTCATGAGCAGTGTCAGGCCAGCACCAATCTTCTGGAGTCCAGTAAGGACACCAGGGAATTACCAGAGTTTCGTCGTCCCGTTGGTCCAGCCGCACGGAGGTCTGCTCCGCCTTGGGGGGCTCTGGTCCTGACCACATGGCTGTGGTGGTCTTCTGCTCCGCCCTGGGGGCCTTCCGCCCTGACCACACGGCTGTGGGGGGCTTCCGCTCCGCCCTGGAGGACTCTGGCTTCGTCCACAAGGACATGGTGGTCTTCTGCTCCGCCCTGGGGGGCTTCCGTCCTGACCACACGGTTGTGGTGGTCTTCTGCTCCGCCCTGGGGGGCTTCCGTCCTGACCACACGGTTGTGGTGGTCTTCTGCTCCGCCCTGGGGGGCTTCCGCCTTGACCACACGGCTGTGGTGGTCTTCTGCTCCACCCTGGGGGGCGCCACATGATGTCCTTCATGGATTTCTGTTTTGTGTTTCTTGGTTTCTGTTATGTTTTTGTCTGTTCCCCTCAGTGAGTCTGGCCCTCCGTCCCTCCCCCTGAGCCTCCACCTGTCCGCCTCCCTCCTGGTCTGTGTCGTGTCTTGTCGTGGAGCGTCTGGGAGCCGCTCTGTAGAGGGGGGGGGGGTCCTGTCACAGTGTCTGGGTTGTGCTCCCTGGGTTTCCACTAGGTGTCCTCCTTTCTCACGGTGTCTGTCTCCTTATCACTTCCTGTTCCCTTATTTGGTCACCTTCCTCCTGTTGAGTAATTGATTGTTCCCCACCTGTCTCCTGTTCCCTCATTATCCTTCTGTGTATTTATACCCGGTCTGTCTGAGTCTGTGTGACGGAGTCCTTGTTTAATGTTTATAGTTATTCACGTCCGTCGCTTCTAGCCTTGTCTTGCCTTGCCTTACCTTGTCTTCGTGTCTTGTTTATGTTCTGTTTGGATATTCTGGTTTTGACCCTGCCTGGACTGTTTACCCCTTTGGATTACCCCTTAAATAAAGGACTTACCTGCAATTGGTTCCCTCTCCTGTGTTTCCTGTAACACTGTACGTGACATATCTTGTATGGCCTGAGTACATTTTCAATTTTGGGTGAACTATTCCTTTAAGAACTGTTCAAGAAAAAAAGCCCTTTTTGAAAAAAACGTGTTCAAGGACATGCAACTGTGAAAGTGAGATGGTGTAATAGTGGGAACATCACTGTAAGGAGTGACCCAGCTCTCTCAGACATGTCTGATCAATAACTCTGAGGTCAGAACCACTTTCAAGTATTTTAACTTTCCAGGTAGATGGTGTGCTGAATTATGAACGTGTCACACTGGAAAATAAAAACTGGAAAATTAATACACTTAAGGTCATGTAATCTTATTTTTTTCTCTGGCTGAGTTAATGAAACGGAGACAAAACAATCAATTATGGCTACATTTTTTGTCTTTTGGAGTGTCCACATTTGCAATCATGCAATCTTGTTTCTTACACACTTGCACATGTATCCTTGACCTCCACCACTGTAACGGTGTCTTTAAGCATTTAGTTGAAGTATACAACTTTATATTTGTATTTATTGACCAATTTGAGTCCAATTCTAGGACAAATCAATATGTACAGAAAGTATATACTGTATCAATTTGTAACAAGCAAAAAATAGGTGAATCTTACAAAGAAATTTTTGGGTCATCACTTTCAAAATAATAATAATAATAATAATAATAATAATAATAATAATAATAATAATAATAACAATTATTATTATTATTATTATTATTATTATTATTATAATAAAAGCTAAATTGCATATAAAGAAAATTAAATATATTTTATATCAAGGTTATTATAGATATAGTTATAATAATGAAAAATGTTACTTGAAATAAATTTAAACTAAAATTATATATATATATATAATATACACACACACATTTCTCGAATTTGAACTTAATGCACTAAATTAATAAAAAAATAATAAAGAGAAATAAATCTATCTAGACATAAAAAAATCTAATATACATGACTTAAAATTTAAAGGACAATGTAAAATAAAAAATAAAAATAAATAAGTCAAAACAGTTTATACTAGAAAAACACTGGTTTAAATCGTGATTTATGTTTATGAAAAAGTATTTTGTACTAAAAAACTAATGTGAACAATTATTTGTGTTTATTTATAAATCTGAATAAAAATGTAAGTATACATATATTTGTACTTAGTTTAATGTATTTTTTTCCATAATATTAATTAAAAATCTTTTTGTTATTTTTAATAAATAAATAAATAAATAAATCAAACAAAATCAAAGGGTAAAAATTCTCATGACACATGAAATAATATTTTTAGGGTTACAGCTCTCCATATGACTAAAGGAAAATATGAATTAATATTTTCATAAGCTTGTGAGGCAGTATAGTGAAATTGCCTTTTCTGCAGGGAGCTCTTCAATCATGGCCGACTCACACTCACAACAGGTTCCTCTCTGACCAGACAGAGGAATAATGTGTGGATGTGTTCGTTTGCTTTGAAGGCTGGTGGTCAAAGAGAAATTGTAGTGCACTGGGAAAGATGAATGACCTCTTTCCTGAGTTATAGGCCCTCCAATGTGTTAAGCGCAAATAGACAAAATGGAAGTTTCTAGTTTGGCAGTTAAATTGATGCGTGAACAACCAGAGGTCACAAACATGTTTTTGGAGGTTACAGTACACATCAAACTGTCCAGTTACACTGTGTTCACACTGAAAATCACATGTTTGCAATTAAATGAAAATAGTTTTGTGACGAGTGGGGCGGGGCCGAGGGATGTGGGAACGAGCGAGGCCGGTGGAGTGATTGGGAAATGAGCGACACCTGCGACCAACCACCGGTCTCGAGTCCCACAGAGGAGAGGGAAGGATATAAAACTGGAGCGACAACAGTGAAGGACGAGAGAGGACCAGGCCTGGGCTTTATTTTATGTTTTGGGTTTTATTTGTGTGCATCAGTCGTCCGTGAGGGGCTGATGCGCTGTTTTGTGTTTATTTTGAATTATTAAAATATCATTTGATTGTCTTCCGGTTCCCGATGATTATGAAGGTTATATTATTACAGTGGTGCCGAAACCCGGGAGAAGGAGGGACGCGCTGCTGAAGATCCCTCGCCGCTGTGGTGAATCCGCGGTGCCATCGAGCAGGCGAGGGGTGTGCCGCCATGGACGCTCGAGGCGGTGGGCTGGAGTGAGTTGCCGGGGACGGGCGAGCTCGCTGCCGGCCGCCCGCGATGTGGAGGGGCGGCTGCCATCCGCGAGGGAGCGGAGGAGTCGGCGCCGTTTGCCAGGGGGCCGGAGCCTGCTGCCTCCGTGAAGGTATCCGGAGGGGCAGGGAACAGGGGACTCCTGCCGGCTGCCCAAAACCGGAGGAGCCGTCGCCATCCACCGTGCGGCGGAGGAGTGTCGTGCCGTCCGCCGAGGGCCGTCCAGTGCCACCGCCAGGCACCGCGGAGGAGATCACCCAGTTGGTCGAGGGCCGAGCAGCAGTGCGTCTGGGAACCGGAATTTTTTTTTTCCCTCTCTCCCCTCTCTCGTCTCTGTCGCTCCTCCTTCCATCTCCTTTTCTCTCGCCTCGTCTGTCCTACCCCCAGATTCCCGCAGGTCCCTGTGAGCGGTACCCCCCCCGGAGGGAGGGAGGGGGGGGGGGGAGTAGAACGCAGTCTCGGGAGTACCCCCCGGCCTGCGAGGGGCGATGGGGGTATGTGACGAGTGGGGCGGGGCCGAGGGATGTGGGAACGAGCGAGGCCGGCGGAGTGATTGGGAAATGAGCGACACCTGCGACCCACCACCAGTCTCGAGTCCCAAGTAGGAGATGGAAGGATATAAAACTGGAGCGACGACAGTGAAGGACGAGAGAGGACCAGGCCTGGGCTTTATTTTATGTTTTGGGTTTTATTTGTGTGCATCAGTCGTCCGTGAGGGCCTGATGCACTGTTTTGTGTTTATTTTGAATTAGTAAAATATCATTTGATTGTCCGCCGGTTCCCGCCTCCTTCTTCCCGATGATTATGAAGGTTTTATTATTACAAGTTTATATTATATACATTTATATTAAATGCATTTATTATTATAAAATAAAAAAAATAAAATAAAAAACATTTACATAATGGCTAAATGTGAGTGTTATGTAATAGTGCAAACAATTAATTGTGGCAAATGACAAATGACAATTAAATATAATGTTTAGTGTTAGGTATTTATCAAATCACAACTTCTAGCCTCAAAAATAAATGGATAATCCACAAAAGTGTTGTTATTTCACCAGTATGTGAGACAGTAGTGCCTAACTAGTGGAATGAATGCCATGAGAGGGTGACTTAATGCAGTCTGTGTCATTAATTATACATGGCTCATCTTTAAGGTGCTTCCCTATGTCTGATTGACCAGAGCCACCGTTAATGACAGCTGAGGTCACTGTATCGACTTCAGCTTCTATCCCGCTGTGCATTGATATTCCCAAAAGCCCTCCGGCATTTTAAAGTTATTCTGATTGATTTGCTTCACCATTTTATATGTTGTGGTTATTATTCCTAGTAGGTTCTGGGAAAGAGGAAGAACAGGAGAAAGAGAGAATATAAAAGGAGAAAGAGAGGTGCAGGTAACAAAAAATCTAACCATGTTTAGACCAGGGCTTCTTTTGTCTTTCCCCTCTCCTGCTCTTTGAAACTAGCAAAACTTTATAAAACTTGAACAACTTATTATTATAAACAGCTTATTATATTATTATAGTAACTATTATTATCTATTAGTATTGCTGCTGAAAATACATTTACAGTATTCATTAGGCAGATGCTTTTGTCCAAAGCAAGAAAGTGAACACCAAGGAGCAAGCAATATTAGCCATGAAACTATGTTTCTTTTAATAATTACAGTTTTTCTGTTGATAATAAAAAAAGTTTAAAATTAAAGCTGCAATTCAATTTCAATTTTCTCTGTTTTGTTATAAAATGTAGTAATAATAATAATAATAATAATAATAATAATAATAATAATAATAATAATATATATATATTATAAAGTTATAAGTTTTATAAAGTTTTGCTAGTTTCAAAGAGCAGGAGAAATTGCTTGTAAAAGTCATCAATGACAAAGAAATGGTAGTGACAATAAGTAGAAAAACTGAAATGCTGACATTAAGTAACTGTTTCCTTTAAAATGTTCCTTTTAAAGCTATAAAATAGCTTTGTGTGGTAAACAGGCCAAAATATAAGCTGTGCTTCATTAATAATATCTACCTTTCCCTGCCAGATCTCATTTGCATGTATTTTACCTTTAGATGCATTGCGGCAGGTTTGATTTCATTGACATGGTTCTGACATGTGAAAGATGCAGTTGTGATGTGAAAGCTACTGCAGAGGAGAAGATCAATACTTCAGAAGACTAGCATACAAGTCACATGGTGAGTCTTTCGGTTCCTTTTACAGAGACCCAAACTCTGCATTTGCGTTCACATAAAAGAGCTGACATTGAGTCTAATTAAGCCTTATTGGCAAAACAAAGAACTCAAATGTTTGCATTTTCATCTGTGAAAGCGTTCGGTTCATGACAGAGATGATTCAAACCATTAAACATTTCTGTTTTCTTTTCTCTCATCCTCATTTCTCTCTTTGCTCATCTTTTTAAAAGGGATCAAGTGTCACAGCAAAAAAGCCTTTTTAAAGAAAGTTGTCAGGAGATTCTATATCACAAGAATCAGCATCCCCGAAAAAAAGTCTTTGCAGAGCTCTTCAAAGTTGGCTCTTAAACTCATTCATGCCACTGCGCTGATAACATGTGGATTTGGGGATGTAATTTGATATTTTCACTTGACCTCTGATCTGGAACAGACTTCAAACTGACAGAGCGCCTCCTCTCTCCCTTTTCAACCCCTCTTTTGAAATAAACAGCTGATGTCATTCAACAAGTCTTAAGTAATCTCAAAAAAAATTATTTTTTATTTAAGCCCAGCGGTGGGGTTATCACTGATTCATAGACGGGGCGGCAGCAAGGTGCATCTTCAATTTAGTTGCTGTGAATTGGCTAGCTGTTGGAGATCATTTTCAGGCTAATGCTGTTCTTCCTGGAACTGATGGCTGTAAATTGCTCAGAGGCAGAGATGGTTATCACCCCAGGGGACAAAAGACACAGGGCTGGTCGTGATGGTTAAATTATAGACCACACTGACTTGTACACATTGTGAAAGGACGATTTGGCTGTGGAAATGGCACTTGTTTGGAGCCGGGAAGTTGAAGTGCTTCATGCGGGAGAAGAAAAAACTAAATCGCTAACTAAAAGCTGGGTGGGATGAGTTTGTAATATAGCTGGTGGTTGGCGGGAAATCATCTATACGCCAGAGAGAATGTGTGTGATTTCCATGACTTTTCCAGTCGTTCGGATCAGTAACTTTAGTATTATTAATATAATATTATTGTTTTGGGTAATATTTTTATATTTTCTGTTTTCACCTTATTTTTTTTTTTGTAAAATAATTTAGTAATGTTTTTTTTTTCAGCTGTAATGTCCATGTAGTTTTTTTATGATTTTGTTTGATTTATTATTTATTTTGTTTAGTAACTTATTTTAGTACTTCAATTTAAACTAAAAAAAATAGAATAAAAATGAGAAAAGTTACCTCTACAACTAGCTGAAATACAATTATTTGTAATTTTTTAAATTTTCGTTAACTCTAATTAGGCAGATACAGATGCATTTAATTAATTAATAATAATAATAATAAAATTTAATTTTTAATTTTAATTTAATTTTTTTTTTTTAAATGCTAACATATAATTCTGTGATCTGTCTGTGATCAAAGCTGAATTTTCATCATCATTTCTCCAGTCTTCAGTGTCACGTGCTCTTTTCAGAAATCATTTTAATATAATGATTCTATGATGCAAAACATTTTTATCATCATTTATGAAAACAACAATGCTGCTTTTTTTGGTACTTATTTTCTACAATCTTTGATGAGTAGAAAGTTAACAGCATTTAAAATTTAAATCAAAAATGCTTTTCATAGTTGTTAATAAGAAATGAAGAAATGCTATTTCAGTCTTGCTACTTCATAAAATAAATAATATAAGCAAAGTATTATGATGAGGTCAGAATCCATTTTCAACAATGTTTCCAAAGAGTTTCTGACCTTTAATGTGAAGCACTATAATACTCAGAGACAAATGCCTGCTTCCTTGTGTTGATGTCACTGGAGAGTTTTTGCTCCGACTTTACTTACTGTGCATTATTTAACTTCCTGTCTTACCATTTGCTCTTGTCCCCTGAGAGTTACATACAGCTTCACATTGGACTCTGTTTGAGTGACAGATGATGGCAGGCCAGGCTTGAACCGCTGCAGCAGGGAATCATGGGAGAGAAGAGCAGCACAAGAACTTGTGGTCTAGCAAAGAGGGAGCTTCAAACAGCATGAGAGCTGTGTGACTGGGCCTGTGTCTAATGTAGGAATTAATGCATGCTTGGGCTGGTCTCGCTCCAGTACGTGACTGGCATATTGTCCCCGCTGTCTGTCAAAGACACACAAGGACCTGCACATCTGAAAAAGCGGGAAGGAGGAGACACCTTGGCAATCACAACTGGAATGTTAACTTTACTTTAATCTATCTATCTATCTATCTATCTATCTATCTATCTATCTATCTATCTATCTATCTATCTATCTATCTATCTATCTATCTATCTATCTATCTATCTGATAATTAGTGGGTATTTGCAATTGATTGTCAATTGGTAGATACTTAAAATTTTGTAAATATAATAATAATATATTATTTATTATATAAATAGTGCATTCTGATGATTAAATATTATAACGACTAAACTTTTTTGGAATAACCTACACTGATGAACCATGCACAGTAAGTAAATGCAAATAAATTTGATTTCATATTATAAATGAATAAATGAATTATGTTTTATAAATATTATTGTGATGATTAAATAATGTTAATCATGCACAAAACTAGAAAAGTGTGTGTGTAGTATACAAAGTATATTTTGACATTAGACAAAAAACTACTGGCATATTCAACTGCCTAGACATCGTGAAACTTGTTGTTTTTGCTCCCTTGACAAAACTGTCATTATGAATATCAGAAAAGCTATATGCACCAGTAACTTCTATTAGTTCTGCATGTTTACGTTCAACAAAAAAGAAAAGAAAGATAATTAAAACTGTAAAAGAGAGAGTAAACTGAAACAGCTGGAGGTCGCAGCTCCAGTCACAGTCGCCCATCTCTTAGAGCTATTCCATAAAAAAATGGTGAAATGAATAAAAAGATCATTTCCACACGTATGCAACAATTATTTGACTTCCAACATGAGTGCCAAGCTAATTTTGCCCCAGCAGGCACAGAATGGTGATCCAATGCAGTACATCATGCCTTTGAAGTTATCTGAGCATGCTTATTAGTGGACTCTGCTAAGATGCTTTGCAAATGAATTTCACCCAAAATCAAAAGAACATGAGAAAATAATAAAATATTTTTTCTTAAAAAACAAAAAACAAATAATGCCTATTGCTGGATTTTTTTTTCAATCAATCAATCAATCAATCTATCTATCTATCTATCTATCTATCTATCTATCTATCTATCTATCTATCTATCTATCTATCTATCTATCTATCTATCGTGCTCTCAAACAAATAATTAATCACGATTAATCACATCAAAATAAGTTTTTGTTCACATAATATATTTATGTGTACTGTTTGTTTATTATGCATACATAAGTACACACAAATTCTGTATAGATTTTGAAAATATTTAGATGTATTTATATTATTACATTTTATTTTATATTATATATAAATATAGTTAGTATATAAACAACAGATTGTTCTTAAATATATACATGCATGTGTTACACAGTACACACTCATATATACTCATATATACACTATTATTTTTACAATTATTTGTAAGTAAAGATCATTTTAGTAAAATAATTTTAGTTAAATATAATATCATGGATATATTCTCATTATGAAATATTTAAACAGAAAAGAACTTCAGAAAATCATTAGTTCTATTTTTTTTCTTTTTTCTTTTTAGGTTAAAATATAATATTAGTAGAACTGTTGAAAGTGGTAATGAATAGTAAATGTGTTATAAATTGTTACAAAAACAATGTTATAATCTAATTTTATTTGGTCTTTCCTGTCTATGTTTAGATGAAATGTGACCAGGGGCCCGTTTCACTAAGGAGGTTCAACCAACTCTGAGTTTAAACTTGAACTCTGAGTTGACTTACCCTGAGATGGGAAACTCTGAGTTTTCGGTTACAGAACAGCTGAAATTAGTTGGTTTAATCAACTCTAAATTGACTGACTCTGAGTTAAGCGCATGCACCACGACTATAAAAAGCCATTATCAATGGAGCACCACGTTAGATTAATTAACTAATAGCTAATAATTTTATGGTATCTCATGGGCAATATATATATATAATGACATTAATGATAATATTTTAAGTGCATTTTTCTTATTTTAAAAATGATCAGCCAATAGAGTAAGAAAAATACGGCAGTGGCTATTTACACTAAGTGGAATTAACATACTTTATTTTTTCTTTATTTACAGAAAAAAATGTACAGTGAAAATCGTGATATATTCTATTTACCTTGTAAAAGTAGCAGTTCTTTGCAACAGACTAAATGTAAATAATAATTAGATGCTAGTTATACTTTATACTGGCAGATACATTTGCACTCAGTGTTGTTATACATTAACAGGATGCAATAATAACAGATTGTAAATTATTATATTTATTACAATTATAAATAGTTGAATCATTATTAAACACTCATTAGAACATTTTGTTCATTTTTATTGAAAATAAATTCTAAAGTGACGTGATGGGAAAAGTGAGAAGAACGAGCTCGACAAAAGCCGGACTCTAACCCAATCAATCGCGTTACAAGCTAGTTTTCTGTGCCCAAAACATTACTGCCTACACCACTGAAGCCGTTATACACATGTGTCATATTTAACCTTATGTGTCGAGGGAGGGCGGAGCTACAGTAGATTTGCACTTAGTAATAGACACTCAGAATAATCTTCCATTTGCATTAAGATTATTTTTATTACCACACTGGCATATAATTTTACTCAAGTAAAATGCACTTAATTTAGATCCCCCCAGCAAACAAGACTTAGTATCTTATATCATTTTCTTATATAGAAAATCAATCTTTATTTCATTATTATTATTTTTTTAATATTTGTACTTGAGGGAAAAAAAAGAAGGAAAAAAAAAAACACTTAGTAAGAAGAGCATTTTTCCAGCATGCATTAATGGAGTGTTTAAAAAGGGCGAGGAGACCGAAAGAAACTTTTGGGTTTATCGAAGAAAATCTGCTCCTGACCAGGTTAGGTTCATAGAGTAAGTTACCATGGTAACTGACTCTGAGTATAAGTTAGCTCTCTTTCAGAAATGGGCTTGACTTACCCTACATTCTCGGGTTTGACAAACCTCCCATTCTGAAACAGAAAACCTAGAGTTTCCCTCATTTCAGGGTTAACATACTCAGAGTTTTCACTTAACCTTCTTTGTGAATGGGCCCCAGGTTATGATGTGATTTACCCTTACCAACACTTCTTGCTGAAATTGTAGTAAGAGTAATTTCTTTTGACTTATTTTTATTTTTTATTTTTTGTGATTCATTTAGCTTGTTGCAGATGCTCGATTTAATTACCGAACAGAACATCCATCCATCCATTCATCTCTCCACATACTTAAAATAATGTATGACAGATACAATACAATAAGAACACAGCTGACAAATAAAGCCAACTATGACAATCAATCAAACTGCTCTTGAAAAGCATATTGCATTGGTTCAGTGATAGTTGAAAGATAGTTTCTGCTGTGAACTTTCCATCCCTGTCTGCAACCAATTTTTACTTTGGCTGCTGTGATTTGATCTGTATCCAGTTTTACAAACCCTCTTATGGTGATAAGAATATGGGCTGGTTTACAAACACCACCCTCAAATCAGTGGGAATGTCAGCATTCTTTGGAGCACCTTTCGGGTGTCACTGGGGGGTGGCGATTGATGCTATCATCTTTAACCATCTCTGAGGTATTTGTGGCTCTGTGTGAGAAATGCCCCTCTTTCTTTATGACCCTCCACCCCCCCACCCCCCAATAGCCCGCCGCTTTTCTTGTGAATGCAGTAGAAAAGGAACTTCAGATCTGCTTTGCCCTCAAAGTGTTTGCCTCAAGCACTGGAAAAAAAGCTTGACACCTCAATCAAATATTGTTTCAGTCAAGAAAAAGTCAACTTCCACGTTGCACAGAGAATACATTCATTTAGTAATATAAGTCAGCGCTTGTAACTGCACCTCTTTATGATTGGTTTTGTGGCAGTGATAATGTGTCAACCTAAAATAAAAAAAATAATTAAAAAAATGATAACTATATATATATAAAGTGTAAAAAATACAGTAAAAACTGTAATACTGTTATACAACCCGAATTCCGGAAAAGTTGGGACGTTTTTAAAATTTTAATAAAATGAAAACTAAAAGACTTTTAAAATCACACGAGCCAATATTTTGTCACAATAGAACATAGATAACATAGCAAATGTTTAAACTGAGAAAGTTTACAATTTTATGCACAAAATGAGCTCATTTCAATTTTGATTTCTGCTACAGGTCTCAAAATAGTTGGGACGGGGCATGTTTACCATGGTGTAGCATCTCCTTTTCTTTTCAAAACAGTTTGAAGACGTCTGGGCATTGAGGCTATAAGTTGCTGGAGTTTTGCTGTTGGAATTTGGTCCCATTCTTGCCTTATATAGATTTCCAGCTGCTGAAGAGTTCGTGGTCGTCTTTGACGTATTTTTCGTTTAATGATGCGCCAAATGTTCTCTATAGGTGAAAGATCTGGACTGCAGGCAGGCCAGGTTAGCACCCTGACTCTTCTACGATGAAGCCATGCTGTTGTTATAGCTGCAGTATGTGGTTTTGCATTGTCCTGCTGAAATAAACAAGGCCTTCCCTGAAATAGACGTTGTTTGGAGGGAAGCATATGTTGCTCTAAAACCTTTATATTCCTTTCAGCATTCACAGAGCCTTCCAAAACATGCAAGCTGCCCATACCGTATGCACTTATGCACCCCCATACCATCAGAGATGCTGGCTTTTGAACTGAACGCTGATAACATGCTGGAAGGTCTCCCTCCTCTTTAGCCCGGAGGACACGGCGTCCGTGATTTCCAACAAGAATGTTAAATTTGGACTCGTCTGACCATAAAACACTATTCCACTTTGAAATAGTCCATTTTAAATGAGCCTTGGCCCACAGGACACGACGGCGCTTCTGGACCATGTTCACATATGGCTTCCTTTTTGCATGATAGAGCTTTAGTTGGCATCTGCTGATGGCACGGCGGATTGTGTTTACAGACAGTGGTTTCTGAAAGTATTCCTGGGCCCATTTAGTAATGTCATTGACACAATCATGCCGATGAGTGATGCAGTGTCGTCTGAGAGCCTGAAGACCACGGGCATCCAATAAAGGTTTCCGGCCTTGTCCCTTACGCACAGAGATTTCTCCAGTTTCTCTGAATCTTTTGATGATGTTATGCACTGTAGATGATGAGATTTGCAAAGCCTTTGCAATTTGACGTTGAGGAACATTGTTTTTAAAGTTTTCCACAATTTTTTTACGCAGTCTTTCACAGATTGGAGAGCCTCTGCCCATCTTTACTTCTGAGAGACTCTGCTTCTCTAAGACAAAGCTTTTATAGCTAATCATGTTACAGACCTGATATCAATTAACTTAATTAATCACTAGATGTTCTCCCAGCTGAATCTTTTCAAAACTGCTTGCTTTTTTAGCCATTTGTTGCCCCCGTGCCAACTTTTTTGAGACCTGTAGCAGGCATTAAATTTTAAATGAGCTAATTAAGTGGATAAAAGTGTAAAATTTCTCAGTTTAAACATTTGCTACGGTATCTATGTTCTATTGTGAATAAAATATTGGCTCATGTGATTTGAAATTCCTTTAGTTTTCATTTTATTAAAATTTAAAAAACGTCCCAACTTTTCCGGAATTCGGGTTGTAAACTGTTACTGTATTTGTTCCAACTGTTACAAGAAATTAAGAGTAAGAATTATTATTATTATTACTATTATTATTTTTCTTCTTTTTAAATTGTGAAACTTTATTTTTTTCAGAATTCTTTGATGAAAATAATATGTAAACAAATTTAATAAAATAAATGTACAGTATATATAACGATCATTATTTTGTGTATTTGGTGTAACAGAATAGGTTGACATGCTTTAATGTAAAAAAACAAAAAAACAAACACTATTTTTCAAGTACTTTACATTATTTTTAGGTCCTCTATGCCCCGCCTCTCTCAAATGCATCGTTTTCTACAAAGTCCCTCCTTCTGACAAGCGCAGTCTGCTCTGATTGGCCAACTGACCCAGTGCACTATGATTGGGCGAACACTGCAAGCACTTGTCAGAAATGCATTTAGTAATCCTAAAGATTCCTAAATGCATCTACTTTTGGAAGGCCAAATAAAGTGCTTTTGCTTTCGCCTAGATACACACAGCATCTCCCTGACATGGCTGCTTCATCACTAACTGAGGTTACTGAAACCACACTTTCTTTCTTTGCGTGACATTTAGGCGGCATTACCCAAATATTTCCATATAGTGCCGTAGAAATGTGGGGGTGTGTTAGAACAAACTGTTTTAGGGGGGTGTGGCAAAGTCTTATATTTGATAAATAATATCTCTTTGGTTTTGAGACTTTAGTCTTTGGAACTTCAGGGATCTTATCTATGCCCAATCAGCTTGTGACACTCCAAAGAGAAAGTAAAACTTGAAATCTCATCATATAACCCCCTTTAATGTTTTCTGAATTCTTTTTGGAGAAAATGAATGGTAAAAATGGATCCGAAAACAACAATGTGAAGAATAATGGTCAGTTGCTGTTCCGCATTATTCTGAGCCATTCTTTTCTTTTGTGTGTACGTGCATTCAACTTCTCATGCAGTATGTTCAGCAACAATAAGTGGCTTACATTCATAATAGGAGCTTCAAACAGCTCACATTTCGCACCTACTTTTGAGAAGTGTAGTGTAAACGATTACATGTCGTTTCTGAATGACTACAATTGGCAATCATAAGTATTCAGCACTGAGCCGCAATCACTGATGTATGGTGGGTAAATAAGCAGTGTGCTTTGATGCTGTCAGAGCTGGATTGCATCATGAAGATGGAGCCGCAAGCACTCTAGGTGTACCTGATGTATAATCAGACCCCTGATATTTAGTATTTTAATTAGTCTTCAGATTTAAAAACTAAGTCTGGAGGGGATGTTTGATTTGCCAGAATTGATTTTTTGAGTCTCTCAAATAAACTAAACAAAAACAGATGCTGAGTTATTAAATGGGCTTACTATGTTAGTATGGAAGCTTATTTCTGCTAAGGATTAAAAAAGTTATTGACTTTTTAAAAGTAAAAAGTCTTTTTTTTCCTCATGATTCAAATTTTTGGAATTGTTAGGAAAAAAGTCAGAATATAAACTCAGAATTCTGAATTTTTACTTTAAATTCCAAGGTTGCATCTTGCAATTCTGTCTTTTTTCTCTGCATTTTACTTTACATTTCGATGCATATTTAATATTTTTTTTCTTTTAATTTTTTTTTTTTCATGGAATAAAAAATAAAAAAGGTAATTGCAACTTTTTTGTCTCACAATTCTGACTTTTTTAATGCAATTACATATATCTATTTTTTCTTTTTTTTGCGTTTATATCTGACAATTTTGATTTTTAATTTCATACTTTTCTTCTCTGTTTATTACTTGCAGTTCTCAGTTTATATCTAGAAAAATATCATTTCAAAACAAAATTCCAAATGGCAGAAACAAGCTTCCTTTAGGCCACTAGACAAACAGTGGTAAATTAAACCCACTCAGTGACTCTTTGAATTGAAAAAAGCTATTTGTACTGCTGTATCTTTCAGATAGCTGGCGATATGTCCCTTTAAATGAGAGCAAGTGAGATTTGGAACCAGAGGATTGCTGGCTCAACATGACACAATTACGGTTCATGAGGTGAATTTCAGCAGGCAGAAACTATTAAATTACCATCAGAGTGAGAATGCTTGCTGAGGTCCCTGTAAGTGAACCATTTAGCAGCTACAAATGCCAAAAATCCAATTAGTATGAACTAATACAGAACACACAACAGCATTATTAAAGGTTACACGTCAAAATGTGTTTAAAATCGATCATAAAATGTGAATCCAAGCACCTCAGGTGTGGTAAGTAATTTACTTGGCTCAAAAGGCCACCAATGATAATTGGCCCTTTGTCCCAAATAGTTTTTCAGTTCAGTTGTGAGATACTCTCCTCACCTTTTCAGTTGTTTTTCTGTTATTCGTTTCCATCTAGATTGAAAAATGACTGAAATTTGCAGTCGTGTATTGTCTGAACAGGTGGTTGACTGATATTGGTTTTTTGACAGCCGATGCTGATGTCTTGGAAAGCAGGATGGAAAATGGCCGATAAAAAGCAGACATGATTTATTTTAATTAATATTTTAGAAATTTGAAATCATTTGAAAATTTATTAAAAACATAAATGTGTTAAATAAACATAATTATACTTTAGATGTATTTTGGGAAGTTTGTGTGCATTAATTATATTTTTTCAAATAAAGCCTAGGTATCACTAATTTTACTAACATCCCACAGTGAAAATGACATGAATATGACAGTGGGCAAATGCATAAAGCGCAGCATAATGTGAAATCATGCGCGTCTCTAATCAAGAAGAACTCTCCTCCTGTCAGCATTCGATACACACGGATCGACCATCATACAGAGAACACGCGATCATGCAAGATACACATGCACACTTCACAAGATCTCACAACTGGAGTTTGCAAGGTTTTTGAATTTTATATGTTTGTTAGACATTCAGAGATATGTTTAAATTATATAAATGCTTATTTGCTGAATGCTTATGGCAAACAAGAAAGTATTATAATATTTTTTAATATTTATTATAATAAAACTTTCTATTACAAATTATATAAAAACAATCATTATAAGACTTTTTGAATACATTTTAATTCCTTTGTTTAACCATTCTATCTGATTATTAAAAAGAATTCTATCTGTTTTTAGACAGATCTGTTAGTGAGCATGAAATCAAAATTAAAAATTATTAATTTTTAATGGAATACTGTAGTGTTTATTATAAATAATTTATCTGTACACTTAATTTTTTTTTTCTAAATTTTTTTTTCTAAATTCTAAATTGTAGACGGAAAAAAAGCTTCTGTATTCTTATATTTATATAATTTAATATAGTTAACTTAATCTATATCACACAAAGAATACCGTTTTTCTGCAGATATCAGCATAAACACATTTAATTATCATTTTTATACAAGTTCAGTAAAGCAATAAGTAACTTACATTTAGATATAATATATATATATATATATATATATATATATATATATATAATTTTTTTTTGCTAAATTTTGATAACGAAAATGAAAAATCTCTGAGCAATGTACAGTGTTCACTTATGGAATGAATCAGCTTTTTTAATTAATCAGTTAAATAAATAAATGATTAAGTGATTCACTCATTAACACAGTGAAATCAATTGTTTCTGAATGAATGAATCTGTTGAATCTCAATGAATCATTCATTAATGGTCACATGCATTTAATTTCACATTTCAACTATTTTTCAATTCAATGTTTTATGTTAAAAACAAAACATTAGCATATTTATGCATCTATAACTGCAGTTTAAATGCATCTATGTCCCCTCTGAGATACATAAACTGTGTATATACATCCAAATGCTATTTCAGATGTAGATTCTTGAAATGTTTTCTTGTGCTGGAAAGAAAGACACTAAGTACCAAATGAAGTGCTTCTTATTCTTACCCAAAAATACAAAATGTAAGAAAGAGTTAAAACCGAACACAATCTTGCTACTCAAGCTGTGTATAAACATTTTTAATATTGTTTATTTTCTTCTATTTTTAAATTTTGCTTTTACTTGTACTTTTACATAATACTTAAGTACGTTTAAGATTTTAAAAATACTTTTCGTACTTTCAGTAAGACCAATAAATATCACATACTTTAAGACTTTTACACAAATAATATTCTAAATGTTGACTTCAACTTCTACCCAAGTCATTTTTCTGGTAAGATATCTGTACTTTTACTTGATTATGGCTTTCAGGTACTTTATACACTACTGCTCAAGCAGGGGTGTCAAACTCAGTTCAGAGAGGGCTGCAGCCTTGCAGAGTTGAGTTCCGACCCTGCCCCAACTTACATACCATGTAGTTTTCAAATAAGCCTAAATGACTTGATTAGCTGGTGTGTTTAATTAGGGTTGAATCTAAACTGTGGAGGGCTGTGGCCCTCCAGGAACTGAGTTTGACACCCTTGGTCAAAACACTGTTTGCATGTAAACTCTAATGTGCAGCTATATGTAAGAGCAGCTAACAAAGGTATTAAAAGTAGTAGTAAAGTAAAACATTACAATTTAATATAAAGGGAAATATCTGAGTTACTTTTTCAAATAAGTAACACCAGTTACTTTGTTTCCCATGTCTTGACTGACAGCTCTCTCGTTGTCATGTTGAGAGAAATCGGGAGTTAGTGCAGAGGCATTGTGATTGCTGTGTAAACACAATGTTGCTGTAGTTCTTCACTAAATATGACTAATACACATTTGTGTTTCATTTTAGTTATTGCTGAATAGTTTTGAACTTCTCCTGCATCATATCCTTCATTCAATTTGTTTGAGCTGTGCCTTTTACTGTACAGATATGAATTTACAGGCATATTCATTTTACTTTAGTTGTGAAAGGAGTTTTACATTTCTAAAAGAAGAACTTTTAATATTAAAAACAAACAAGCAAGTCCTGTCCATATTTAAAAATAACTCAAAAGTAACGTAAGACATTACTTTCCATAAAAAGTAACTAAGTAACATAATTAGTTACTTTTTTAGGGAGTAATGCAATATTGTAATGTTAAACTTGAGCAGCTTGTCTCCTCAGTCCCAAGATGTTTGCAGACTGTTATAAAAAGAAGAGGGGATGCCACACAGTGGTAAACATGGCCATGTCCCAACTTTATTTTTTTAATGTGTTGATACCATGAAATCTAAAATCAACTTTTTCCCCCTTAAAATGATACATTTTCTAAGTTTAAACATTTGATATGTCATCTATGTTGTATTCTGAATAAAATATTGAAATTTGAAACTTCCACATCATTGCATTCTGTTTTTATTCACAATTTGTACAGTGTCCCAACTTTTTTAAAATCGGGTTTGTATAATATAATATAATATAATATAATATAATATAATATAATATAATATAATATAATATAATATAATATAATATAATATAATATAATATAATATAATATAATATAATATAATAATACTTGCATGGAACACACACACACACACACACAAAAAAATTGTCTTTCACAGAATAAAGCAATACGGATTTAGAACGTGATGCTGGTGAGTTATTGATTTTTGGTAATCCGTTGATTTAAACTCCCTGGGCACCGCAGCATAAATGGCTGCCCAATGCTCCGGGTGTGTGTTTACGTTGTGCGTGTGTTCACTGCTGTGTGTGTGCACTTTGGATGGGCTAAATGCAGAGCACGAATTCTGAGTATGGGTCACCATACTTGGCTGTATGTCACGTCACTTTCACTTAAAACTACTGTATTTTCACATTGTAAAAATGGCCCACTTCACCTTGTAAGTAAAAGCCTTATCAATTGTCCACACTCTGACCAAACTAATGACATTCTTTTTAACTGCTTCTTGATTCTCTACTCTCTTCACCTCCCTGCTCATCCCTTGTTTCCTTCTCATTTCTCCTCCACCTGTCAGTATCACGTTCTGGATGAGTGAGAGAGGCCAGATGGCATCAAGCGCAGGGATCAGCCCCTTTCTCTCTTCCTCTCTGTCTTCTTCCTTCTCTCTGTCTCTCTCTCTGCCCTGAGCTGAACTGTGTTGGACTGTCAGTTCTCTCCTGGCTTCAGCTTTCTGTGCAGAGCAGCTGAGTTCCTTCTTGGTCTCCTTTGGCCATGTGAAGCCCCTTACCCTCTTATCATTCTGCTAGCTCCTCATTCCAGTCAATTTTCAATGCCCCTTCTCTTCTCTCTCACAGTGAGCCCTCACAGCTCACACTCGCTCTCTCTCGGCCTCCTACAGAGTGATCCATTGACTCGGCCCTGTAAGAACAGTAGTACTGCGGGCTGCTAGGAGCATCTGCACACACTGATTAATGAGCTGCTGTGCTTGGAGGCGCTAATATGCTAAAATGAGGGCAGAATTAAAGTATTGCACAGCTTCTATCAATAACGGAGACAGCAAATTGGATCCGGAAATGTTTAAAGGAGGGAAAGGATGACGCTGTGTTCCATAACCTGAGGGTCGCCAAGCTTTCTTGATTTTTGGAGAGCTGATTATGATTTTAGCCACAAATAATTCGCAGTTTGAGATATTTGTTTCCTATAGCTGGGTGAAAAAAAATGTTTAAGTTATTTGTTTTTATGCATCAGAAATGTATTTGATTGATTAAAAATGAAAACAAATGAAAACCAAACTAATAAAATTAGATCGTAAAACTAATACATAGAATACATAGAAATGAATAAAAATTAATAAATACAAATTAAACCAATAAAATAAAAAAGACGAAAACTTTTAAATTATGAAGTGAAACCATAATAATAATAATAATAATAATAATAATAATAATAATTTATAATACTACCAAAACTGTAATATAATCTGATACGTTATAACTAAAATAAATAACACTGATGAGAAAGTTTGAATTTCATGCTAATTTAAACATTTTTGTTGAGACAAAACTTTAAATAAAAAAAATAAATAAAATAAAACTTAATAATAATATAGAAATATTTAAAACTTACTCTGACAAATTTGAAGGCTGCTTAGCTCATAAATCATATTAAGGAACAGTTCATTTATAGTTTACAATCTATTAGCTGTAACTTGCATTAAGAGCGAGGAGTGTGAACTTTGCATAATAAGAACATCCAATCAGCTGATGGAAGGTGTGAATAAGAGTGATGGTTAGCTGGTGCATATAGTGTAAATCATGAGAATACTGTTATTTGACATTGCATATTCATCATTCAAATAGATGAATCAATGAGAAATTGCAATTGCAAAGTCTAGACACCCAGTTTTCTGCATACCATAGGAACATATGTCTAGGACTATAGACAAATGATGTGATTAAGTTGGTGAAGGAAGGCCAACAAAAACCATTGGCCAGAACACCAAGGTGAACATCTTGATTCTTTATATGAAATGTCAGATGTCTCAACTAAAGAACATTACCTTTTGATGAACTTTTCTGTGCAGCTGCACATCACGCTGCCAACCTGTATCTTCTCCTGCAGCATAGGACTTCAAGCCAACTGAGGATCAGTTTCCATATGCTTGGCCTGAGAGATTTTCCAAATTGCACTTTGGTATTGCCACACACACACACACACACACACGCACGCACGCACGCACACACACACACACACACACACACACACACACACACACACACACACACACACACACACACACACACACACACATTTTTTCCATTAAAATATTTTTAACAGTTCCCCTTTGGATTCCAACATTTTCCTTGCTGACTCAACATTTTGTTCTCTGTAGTGTTTTCTAGTTGAGTGGACACATTTAGTTTCTTTAGACAATTCAAAGACATACAGTATGTACATGCATTAAAGTTACCAATGTTTTACTTTTTGTGTTCTGTGTTAATGTTTCACCTCTAATGACAAAAAGGATTAAATAAATAAATAACAGTTTTATTCATATTAACTAATACAATATAACTAATACAAATGACAATCTTAAACCAAATTCTAAATATTATTAAACTATAGGCTATACAAATAACAATAAAATTAACACTGAAAATTAATAAAAGAAATGTATGCAAAGCTAAAAGCACTGCAAAGGAATCTCCTTGGACTTTCATTGCGAGTGCCGACCTCTCTGTGATCTATGTGAATTTTGCTGTATTAGATCCCTCTGAAGCACTTGGGAAACAACGATTTATCAATAGGAATGCAAATGTTTACATTCCATTTCAGAAGCACCTATTTTCTCTCTTTCATATGCATTGTTCTCTGATGTCCTCAGATTCCACACGGTTTTTATATGAAGGTTCCTGAAGTGTGTCAAATGGACATACAGTAGGTGTGAGTTACAGAGGAGCTGCTTAAAGAAGTTGAACATTTCTATAGGTATCTATAGGAAAATCTTTTCCCTTGACAACAGGGATGCTTCGTAATGATTAAAATGTTCTTATTATCGTAACATAATCAAGAATCAGTGTTACTGCTTTACACAGCATATTTATATTTTACATTTAGTCATTTAGCAGAAGCTTTTATCCAAAGCGTCTTACAAATGAGTATATGAACTAAATTAAAAACTAAGCTAACTAACTACATTATTAGATGATCCATTTTCGTTTGGCAAGTATCGGTTTGAGAGCTTCTTATGGAGAATTATTTGTTTCCATTTGATTTGTTCGCTACATATTTTTGAATCAAATGCTTTTAATAAATATTAAATAGTTTTAAAATATATAATGATAATAATAATAATAATAAAAGTATTAATAATGATACATAACACTGCATTACTATTAAGCATCCTGTTTTTTTCGGCCCAGTTCTCACATTGATTGCGATCAGCTGCTTTTGTTGTGATTTTTGTAACGTTTTTGACATTGCAGTGTGTGACGAGGTTAAATACTATGCAATCTGGAATGAAGTGGTCTAATGTCTTTAATAAAATAAAAAAGGTTCAAATGCTCATGATAAATGTCTTGTGTTATTGACCTACAATCTATTAGCTGTAACTTGCATTAAGAGCGAGCAGTATGAACTTTGCATAATAGGAACATCCAATCAGCCGATGGTGTTTTTAAGAAGGTGTGAATAAGAGTGATGGTTGGCTGGGTCAGACAGTGTAAATCATGATAATACTTTAATTTGACAGAGCATATTCATCATTCAAATAGATGAATCAATGAGAAATTGCAACTGCAAAGTCTAGACACCCAGTGCGATGTGATTGGCCGAATACCTCAAGCGTTTGATAGAAATGTTACGCCCCTTACCATACTATGATGCCGTGTCCTGTGTTGACACAAGCTACATTAAAGTAATTATTATGTTTTGAATATGGATATTTTTCTTACAAAAACGCATCGATTCACTGCAGGAGGTATGTATAAAAAAGTATGAAGATATAATTCAGATTTTTTTTTCTTGCAATTCTGAGTTTATTATTTATCCCGTATCCCTTTAAAGTCACAATTACATTTCTTTTTTTTTCCCACGGTAGAAACAGCCGTCCATAGTTTTGTGGAAGTTCAGTTCAGTTCAGTGAGGTTAGACACCATATTGAATTTAACACGGATGAAAACGAGGCTGTGAGAGATAAATTTACAGTATTTACAATGGCACACGCAACTTTTTGCACAGTTAAACTCTACTCAACTAAAAAAATTTTTTTTACAGTTTCTGTGTACTGAAAGTTTTTTTCGTAACGTTGTTTCCTCAGCTAAACAATGAGTTTGAAGTAAAAAAACCCCCCAAAAAACAGAACAATCCATTGAATGCACTGTACTTCTATCTCTTTCAGCCTTGTTTTTGTTCCTGTCAAAAATTAAAAATGGCACTACCCTGACTAAGGTATATTGCCCTTTGTGTGAGGAATGCAATTTGTATGATGTACGAGTCCCTATGTAAAGCGCTCCAGTTCTGTCACTTTTGAGGTTTCATTTCAGCATGGAATGGCAGAAGCTCATTGAAATTCAATTTATGTTGTTGAAACAGAACTGAAACACTGCAGGTACAATCAGCCCTTTTAAGTTAACTGTGCGTAAAACTTTCTTTTCCTACTTTATCTCAGGTTCTTTCCGATATTTCTAACTACAGTCATAATCCTGTGAAGCTGAAGTGTGTTGGGACTGGTAAAGTGTTGAGAAGTTGGGCTCAATTCAAGTTTTATTACAGGGCAAGTTTATATTAGCAGCAGGACAGTCAATACAATCAGTCTCTTCTCATTTGGCCATATCTCACTCTGCAAACTCAGTCGGACCGTATGAGTCTTTTCATCTTCAGCGTCAGGATTTTTCATTTGCCTTTCTGAAGGGGAATAATTTTCCTGTGTGAGAAGCAATAAAAGTGCAATCACATTAGGAAGGCAGAGCAATCAATATATCATATTGACTGCTGAACCTGAAATCACAGGACTGCACAATTGTGCTCTCAACTGTCACGACACAAGTGTTGTTTGTCGTGAGGTTTATTTGATTACTGTCATTATTAAACACATTTTTGACCATACGTTAGCCAAGTACATGTCTGTCTCTGGATTGTAACATGCATAATTAAATTTTTAATTACATTTTTATAAATTTTAAAGACACACAATTGCACACAAGAGTTTGTTATGTGTACATGGACCAATAACCAGTATCAGAAGCACTGAAGTAAATCATTTCATTAAATAATTTGGATATGTTGCAAATAACCAATAAGACATCCATACTTTGGAGTTTTTTATTTCTATTTTTTGAAAGAAGTGAATACTTTTGTTCTCCAAGGACTTATTCAATTAATCAAAAGTGACAATAATGACTTTAACATGGTTTCAGAAGATTTAGATTTAAAAACAAATGTTATTATTTTGAACTTTCGATTAATTAAAGAACCCTTCAAAAAACAAAAAAAAACAACAACAACAAAAAAAAAACAACACCCAGCAGGGTGTACCATTTCGAAGCCGCTCAGGTAGACCTCTTTGCCTCTCCAGAGACTGCCAGTTGTTCTATACTGCAGATTGCACAGTTCAGACGCTTTGCAATGTCAGGGAGGAAGAGGAGCAGGTCTTACTTCTGGCACCGTATTGGCCCACTCAGACCTGGTTCTCAGAACTAGTTCTCCAACTGACAGCCCCTCCCTGGTGGATTCCTGTTAGGAAGGAACTACTGACTCAAGAGATGGGGCACCCCGTGGCACCCATGTCCAAATCTCTGAAAACTTCATGTCTGGTCCCTGGACTGGATGCAGAGTTTCTTGGTGACCTACCCCAAGGAGTGGTGGACACCATCACTTCAGTGAGAGCACCGTCTACAAGACATGCTTACGCGTTGAAGTGGAACTTGTTTGTCGAGAGGTGTTCTCGTTTAGAAGAACACTGAAGATGTCCAATCAAGGTCGTGCTTTCCTTTTTGCAGCAAGAGCTGGAGCGAAGGCTGTCCCCCTTTCACCATGAAAGTCTATATCACTGTGATCGCTGCTTACTATGACCCCTTGGAAGGGAAGTCAGTAGGTACACATGACCTATTTATCAGGTTACTTAAGAAGGCCAAAAGGTTAATCCTCCCCGGCCCCCCTCCATACCCTCTTGGAACCTGTCTCTAGTGCTTAAAACACTAAGCAGGGCCCATTTGACCCTTTGCACTCAGACGAGCTAAAGTTTCTTTCATTGAAAACTCTGCTCCTGCTTGCACTGGCCTTCATCAAGAGGGCAAGGGACCTGCATGCATTTTCGGTCGATCATTCATGCCTAGAGTTTGGGCTGGCTGACTCACAGGTAATCCAGGGATCAGGTGGTGAACCTGCAAGCATTGCCTCTTGAGGAGGCAGACCCAGCCCTTGCTTTGCTCTGTCCCTGCCGAGTCCTGAGATGCTACGTAGACCGGACACAAAGCTTTAGGATCTCAGATAAGCTCTTTGTCATTTATGGAGGCCGGCAGAAAGGGAAGGGTGTTCGTAAGCAGAGGATGGCCCACTGGATTGTGTATGCCATCACCCTGGCTTATCGGGCACAGGGTGAGCCCTGCCTGCTCAGGTTGCATGCTCACTCTACTAGGAGTGTTCTATCCTCCTGGGCACTGGATCATGGCTTCATGGTGTGGGCTTTGTGATCCCCCAATATGTTCTCTAGGTTCTATAGCCTTCATGTGGAGCTGGTTCTCCTCCTGTGTTCTCACCTCAAACAGGTAGTGGCACTGAGAGGCCCCGGTTAATGTCAGCTTACTAAAACTACTCTAGAGTGTCTGTTCTGTAGACCCTTTCGAGCTCCATCCCCTCAGCAGCTAGATGCGGCTCAGCAGCAGTTAAACGTATGTTCATATGCATATTTGCTCCCGAGACCTCCTTTGGGAAGGATGGGGCTTCCGCAACGTCCCTCTTCCAAGTGGAACAGGTACATTTTGTAAGTGTTATCCAATCTCACTGAGTGGATAATGCTCCGACAACGGTGAGTGGTCTTCTTGTTGCCAGCCCCGGCTTACACCAAAAAGTAGTGCAGGCGGCTCACACAGGGCACTTGAAGGGGCAGCATACATGGCGCATTGGTAGAGGATCCCAATTCGTTAGTCAA
This sequence comes from Carassius carassius, assembly GCF_963082965.1. Taxonomy (NCBI): domain Eukaryota; kingdom Metazoa; phylum Chordata; class Actinopteri; order Cypriniformes; family Cyprinidae; genus Carassius; species Carassius carassius. The sequence continues at coordinate 4,825,580 of NC_081759.1, forward strand.
CGATGTGACGTTGAGAGTGACCGACTGAAAGGGAACATCTTGGTTACGTATTTAACCCTCATTCCCTGAAGTTGCAATATTACAGTTTCCAGAGATGCAGCATGTTTTTGCTAACATGGTGCTGATGCAGTAGCGTTGATTTTTGCATGTCCAATGCTTGAGTAAACACCTGTACAAAAAAGGTGTGAAATAAATGTATTATTCTGGCACTCTTGGGCTTATGCAAAATCCTACATTTTAAGTGGCAAAACAAGCAGAATTATCAGTATAAGGGTTGGTAAGAAAGGAAAAAATATAGAGCGTGAGAAAAAGAAATGATGAATGGAGTGACAAGGTTGTGTCATTTAAATCAGAAAATTCAGGTGATAAATTCAATTCATGAAGCAATTTCATAACTCGGGAAATCCTGCAATAGATGCCCTCCTTGTCTCATTTTGCACTGAACTCGTGCTGTTTTGCTGCGGTGGAAGAGGTATTAATATTTAAACATCAACAGCTCAGTACACTATGACATATATTTGAAATTAAATTATATATTGTTAGTGTAAACAACAACAATGACAATTGGTCAGATACATGGTTTTGAACTTGCTTTTTATAGTTGTAGACAAAGTTGAGATGCTCTTCCTACATTTCCGACTTAGGAGGATAAAGAAGATGACAGTGTTTCTTCAAGTGAACATGAGCAGCTAAGGCTCACTGTTTCACTGAGAATCTTTTAGTGCACTAAAATGAGTTTGTCAATGAGACAGAGGAATGGCTGCCGCCCTGGCCATTGCACTTAGTTCTAGCTTTATTAACTGGCTAAATGAGACTAGTTAATGGAGATCCACTCATTAGATACAGAATAAAAGAGAATAAAAGAGAAATACTCAGACTCATTTCCGTTGGCATCAATGTCAGTCATAAAGAATGCACACGATGAGGGCAATATAAAGCTAACACTCCTGAAATATTAAAAGATTTGAGATTCACATTATGTATTTTCCATCCTTTTTTTTAGTCATGAATGAAACAGGTAAGATCTCTAGTACCTATAAACTGACTGCATTTGCATTTTAAACATACAATAACCTAATATATGTATAATATTATAACCATGTTCAAAAATACAATTATTATTTTTTAATAATAAAACAATATTTCAATCTATCTACATCAGAATTTAAAATTTTATTCAATGTGTCGCTTGCCTTTTTCTAGCCTGACTACGTCAGACTTCGTACTTCTGCTCAATTTCATGCTGTGTTCCAGGCAGGTTTTTGAACTTGTAAATCACAATTTCAAACCATGACTAACAACTTTTTTTTACCATTCCAGGCAAGTCACGCCAAACTTCCTGAGCACAAGGAATTGTAGCTAGATTATTAATTTTATTGCAACTTTACATTGTCCTAAAATTGTTTTTTCAACCACTTGCATAATCACTGCATCCAAAGGCAATATTATTCGTAGGGGCTGCCTCCGTTGTTTCGCGTGCTGTGTGACTTCAGAACTCGGAACTCTGAGTGCATCGATCTAGTACGAGTTCAGGGGTGGGAAGTCACGGGTTTGACTGCAGTTCCAGTGCACTTTCATGGGTTTAAGGTTGGAAAAACACGGGTTATGGGTTGCCTGGAACATGGCATCAGTTCGCTTCTGTATTTAGTCCGAGATAGCGAACTATCTTCTGGTGGAGTTGTGGCCAGGTTTTGGGAAAAGTTAATTTTATCAACTGTTACGATTGTTAGCCAGAAACTGGGGAGGCCAAAGTCTGGCAAGGTGATAATTGTAATTGTGAACTGCCATGTTCACTCCGGTATTTCGCTCGATGGTTTTTTTTTCGCAGCATTCCTGTGTTCGAGGCGGCTGAGCCGGTGCATAACACACGTCATAACAAAACTTTATGTGATTGGCTTACGGGTAACCAATGATTTTAAACTTCAAAAAAGACCCCCCCCCCCACGAGCAGGACTGGATTAAGACCAAATTGGGCCTGATGCTGCAGCGCAAAAATACAGACCAAGAAGTGACGTAACCAGCCAGCCTTTATTGAACATAAATAAAAATAACAACGTATTATCGTAATAACTCAACATTAACATTAACATCAAGCTATGTAACATCAACATTCAATAGCAAATGTCTGAAAAATTAAGCTAAATCTAAACCAGATCAACTTAACCTAGGCATATTGTCACTCTTACTACTGCGCTAGTGCTGCTTCATTATATTGGTGTTTTTCGAGATTTAGCGAAGCCAGATTTCTTCGATCGTGTCAGTGAAGTCAAGGCTGCGCAGCAGCTCTACGCAATCCTCATAACCACCAGCATGCTTAGCCTTTCCTGTCCCATTGAGCACCGTAGCTCTCCTTTGACTATTCAAAATAAATTTGTGTATATTATTTTTCTTAGATATTGTAGCAGATCTGACTCGAATCAGACAAATTAAAGAGTCGATTAGGACTGTGGTTGAAACACGAGCCGAATTCCTCAGTAAGGCAACAAGAAGTCATAAAACATTCTGTGCCACATGTCCCAAGCAAGATAACCAACCAACCAACACTTTCACAGAACAGCTTTCAACATTAACACCACTAGAACAATTATTGACAATTTCAATTCGGAGAAGAAATTGTCAAATTTGTTGTTCGTAATTGATAGGCAACACTGGACATCACTTGTAAACCCATGAGAGAACTACACAAGATCCTTTGACTTCCCCCACCTAGCAGAACCAGACTGAAATTCCTAAGGGGGGCCTTTTAACCTCTGTCAGATAATGGCACAGTCTTTTCTACATATATATATGGACAAAAATTAACTCAAAAAGACTTATAAATGAATATCAGTCCATCGCTTCACTCCATATTCATTTATATGTAACCCACACATTTGACTATTATGTTTATAATCCCTTATTGTGTATGTCTTTTAATAACTATTGGATAGCTTAAGGATACATATTCATGTTTCATATGTATGTGCTTGAATCTGCTTGCTTGAAACAGTCATGACCATCAGTTATTTGTCAAATGTATCATATTCTTTTTATAGGAATCATGTCCAAAATTAGACCCTGCAAGAGCGGGAAAATTCGGACCATGCTTGATAAGATAACATATGATTTATGATACCCCCGAGCCAAGACAATATCTGATTGGTCAAGACAACATTTGAGGCCAACAGGCCAGTTTAAATACTTAGGACACCATAAAATCTTGCTTTTAACTTCTAGCTTTGCTCTGCTATTAGTCATGTATGCTTTTAGTTTTTAGCTATGCTTCTGCTATTAGTCATGCCTGCTCTTAGTTTTAGCTTTGCTTTTGCTATCAGTATGCTTTTAGCTTTTAGCTTTGCTTCTAAGCTTTAGCTTTTAGCCATGCTGTTAGTCATCACTGTTCTTTGAGCGCTGTTCCAGCGTGCTTCGGCCTGCACACCTGCTGCTACTTGAGACGCCACGATGAGAAGAAACACCACCTAGTCTCGCCAAACTTTACTTCTTTTCTTTTCCGTTTGAGAGTTTCGTGTTCTGAGTTAAGTTTTGTAACATCGAGTCTCCGACGTCTGACCTCGAGTGCCAGTTTCAACTTCAACCAGCCACACAACTCTGCGTCTTCAGCCAACGTCCAACCACGGGCTTCCCAAGACGTCACTTCAGCAACTACTGAACTTCCAGCCAATCAGCGACATCAGTAAACCCCTTTCAATGACAACAAAGGGGACTCCCTTTTCACAGGAGACGCAAGTAACTTTACCTCCAGACTGTGACCTTTACTGGTGTATCTAATATAATTTTAACCTCATTGAGGAACTCAATGCGAGGGCTAATTAAGTGAATGATGGTTGTTCATGTCTATGCAATTTAACGTATTGCTGTAAACTTGGGATTCCACATTTCCATTTTCTTAAACTCATCTTTCCCTAACTTCCGATCTTCCTGCAACATGTGTGAATGTGTGAGTGCGTGCGTTTATGTGCTAGATTAGTTTATGTGTCTTAGATTTATCTAATAAAGCCTTATTCATATTGAAAAGAGAAGTATCGTCTCGGTTACGTATGGTAACCCTCGTTCCCGGAGACGCCACGTCGGTGACCGACGAATATGGGATATCGCTTCGATAGACCAATCTACTTCGTGTGTAAATTAAACGAGCCAATGCACATTGGCATGCAATTATTGTGAATATATAGTGAATCGCAGGGCATCTCAGTGATCAAGCGTGAAACAGTGATTCAGTTCAAATTCACTTTAAAATCTTAAATGATTCCCTTTGAGCTAAATTGACCTGTTTCCCTTACAATATTTATTTATTTAGAATTCTTAGCTGTCTCATTAATGAATGGCATCAAGTTTATTAGTTTGTAACTCTATAATCTAAATAGATGGAAATTATATATTCAATTTAAATGTATAAATCTGAAACAAAGATTTATTTTTATTTTATTTATTTTTTTGTGGTGAACTAGCAACAGAAATAACTAACCAGCTTTTAAGGGATTAAAATCATACTGGCATGATTCTGACATCTGTGATTATAATTACAGCTGCTGGTTACAATTAAAATTTAGCATTTTCTTTTAGATTGGGATTTGATGAAGGTTAAGGATTACTTTGTAATAGGACCCATGGTATTTAAAAAAATAAATCTGCAGTACTTCAATACAGATTCCCGTTAGCACGCTAAAGGGGTTTTAATCCCCAATTCAAACCTTGGAGGAGTCTTAAACGTGGAACACAAACAAAGATACACGAAGACAGACAGGAACCTCAATATGGGAGCAAGTGATTTGCTCCCTTCTCAAGCCCTCCAGGACATGCAGATATCATGTGGATCAGATCAGCAGATGATAATTTGAATTTCAGACTCTCTCTTGATATGCCCCCATATTTGACATTGCGACCAGTGGTGCGAATAAACCATTCCATGTGTGAAATTTGAATCTTTTTAGATATGCAGTTCTGTCAAGGTGGTTTTATATGGGGGAATTTATTCCTGGTTTGGAAAAATGAAACTCAAAGCCAACAGAATAGATCTCTGTTTGATAAGTGTGCTTTATATATTTAACCAAAAAACAATTTACATTTATGCCTCATAATTTCACCTGTGATTGAATTTAATAACATTTGTCAGGTATTTATTGGTATATTGCTCTGAATCATAAATACAGTTTTTTGAGGAAATAATGTTATTTACTTTTATTAGAAAGCACATATACATGTTTTATTAGACATTATGTATATATATATATATATATATATATATAAAATGTAATGTTGAAAAATACTTTAATTTGTGATTCCATTGTACAGCCTGATCTAACAATCAAAACGTACATATTTAGACGTAAATTAAAACTGTCCAATACGTATGTGCCTTTACGTATTTACAGTGTCATTTACGTATTATCTGGACGTAATTACAGGTTCGATACGTATCTAAATTTACGTAAAAACAACCTCAAATACGTACAGATAGAACGTGTTCTCTGACCAGTCAGTTATCCATAGAAATGTGCTCATGAAGCTGCTTTTCAATGCGTATCTGATTAATTTTTTTAATATTTATGTATATTGTCCCTTTTTATAATTTTTTTTGATAAATGTAAGATCCCTATACCCCACCCGAACCTAAACCTACTCATTTTATACAGACTGTTAAAAGAATAAAACATAATAAAACAATTTTAGTAAAAATATAACATTAAAACGTTATTTTGAGCCACTAATGTTAATCTTACACCTACCCCTAAACCTACCCATAACCATTTCTTAAAACTACATAACGTAACTGTTATAAATAAACAAATAACAGACAAACAAACGTAACGTTAATCATTTATTTTTTGCGAAAATATCAAAAGTGGTACCAAAAGTAGTTCAAATGATAATGAGTTCCAGTCGCAGTCCTCTAGTTTTTATAGGGTACAGAGCAGAATTTAATTTATTAATCTGTGAAATTATGTATCTGTCGTCTCTCCGTGAAGACGCACTGGCGCAGTACTCAGTACTCACTGATTTCAAATGTCTATCAACTGAAACACGACATGTCGCAATCTGTGATGAATTAGGTGTGAACCAATGAGCGTTCGATGTCAGTGCCGTAAACCATGTCGTAAAGTTTCTCGAGGGTGGCGCACTGGCGCTATTTTCAAATTCGAATCATAACGAGCGCGGGCTTTGACTGTGATGGACGCTGTTGCTGAGAATGAAGATGAAGATCGATTGATAAAGGGCTGAATTTGGATATGTTCCTTGCAAACATGTGGATTCTAATGATTTGGAGTACAGCAAACAAATAAAATGGATGTGATTTGTAATTTTATGCTGTGCTTTTGTGTATCTATGGTTGAATTGTCAGTCATTGGATAGGAGAAAATCGCACAGCAAAATATTACAAAATGGTTAAACAATTACATAAACTCTATTTATTTTAAGGTTTCAAAGTGTAGTCTCGTTTAACATTATGTAATCCCCCGAATTGTAGCATGCACAGAAATGTTATTTCCTATTAAGTAATGTTCTGTCCTGAATGGACTATTGCAATGCCCTCTTGTCAGGTCTTCCAGCCAATTCTATCAAACCTTTACAATTAATTCAGAACGCGGTAGCAAGATTAATTTTTAATGAGCCAAAAAGAATACACGTCACACCTCTGTTTATCAATTTGCACTGGCTTCGAATAGCTGCTCGCATAAAATTCAAGGCATTAATGTTTGCCTACAAAACTACCCTCCACCAGCTGGGTGATCTCCTCCGCGGTACCTGGCGGTGGCACTGGACGGCCCTCGGCGGACGGCACGACACTCCTCCGCCGCCCGGTGGACGGCGACGGCTCCTCCGGTTTTGGGCAGCCGGCAGGAGTCCCCCGTTCCCTGTTCCGGCGGATGGCAGCAGGCTCCGGCCACCTGGCGAACGGCGCAGACTCCTCCGCTCCCTCACGGACGTGGATACATACACTGGAGTTATTGGAGATGAGCTACACCTGTTCGACCCGCCGGTCTCGAGGCCCACGGAGGAGATGGAAGGATATAAAACTGGAGCGACGACAGTGAAGGACGAGAGAGGACCAGGCCTGGGCTTTTAGTTGTGTTTTGGTTTGTATTTTGTGCGCATCAGTCGTCCGTGAGGGGCTGGTGCGCTGTTTTGTGTTTATTTGAATTATTAAAGTTTCATTTGATTGTCCGCCGGTTCCCGCCTCCTTCTTCACGATGACTAGGAAGTCTTTTATCATTACACTGCTATAAATACGTCGAAGTTGTACGTTTTTATGTGCATGAAAACGTATGTAAATGTACGTGTGGTAGAACCACATTAAATGTAAAAATACATACGTATTCTCATGAGATCACGTTGCATTGTAGGCTATACAGAAACTACATTAATAATTCTTGGAATTTATGTATGGATATTGCTCTAGAGAGTTTGTCCTCTTGAAGTCAAATACTGTATATGACATATAACATTAGTATCTAAAAAAAAAAAACCTACTGTAAAGTGGAAAATTTTCAGCCAATAGTGACTTACATTTAATTGCGTTTCTCATACAAAGCTTATCCAATGATTTCAGAAGGCTATATATCACTTTCCAGCCTGTAGACATATTTTAACCTTGCCCTTTTTTTTACGATTATAGATGGAATGCACTTTAAGTGTCTTTTGACACAGATTTTTCCATATTATCAAATCAAATCTTTCATGCCCACCATTTTTCATAGTCAAAGGCTTAGTATTACAGCAGCACATAAAAGCCCTGAGCACTGGCTATGAATACCTCTGGTGCACATGGTCCTTTGTCTTCAACAGGACAAACTCTCTAGAGTATTATATATCCATACATATGTTCTAAGAATTAAGAAATATGGCATCTGTATAGCTTACAATGGAACCGTAAGTTCAGATATACCCCCCCCCCCCAGCATTTAAGGACAATTATGAAATAAAATCATTTTTAATAGATATTTCTTAAGTAAATAAATATTTTATAAAACATTAAATTAAGTATTATATATTAAAACATTATTTTATTTAATGTATTAATTTATTTAACATAATCTTATTTCTCTAATCTACTGTATTAATTGATCAATTGCAGCAGTATGCTAATATTTAGCAATATTGTATAAATAAAGAATGAACATTTCTACTGTAACTTTTGCATAACTCATATAAAGCATATAAAAGTCTTTCTTTCTTTCTTTCTTTCTGTAATGAATAAACCTTCCTAATCATCGGGAAGAAGGAGGCGGGAACCGGCGGACAATCAAATGAAACTTTAATAATCAAAATAAACACAAAACAGCACAACAGCCCCTTGCGGACGACTGTTGCGCACAAATAAAAAGCAAACACAAAATAAAGTCCAGGCCTGGTCCTCTCTCGTCCTTCACTGGCGTCGCTCCAGTTTTATATCCTTCCATCTCCTGCATGGGACCGCTCAAGGGGACCTGCGGGAACCTGGGGGTAGGACAGACGAGGCGAGAAAAGAGGAGATGGAAGGAGGAGCGACAGAGACGAGAGATCGGAGAGAGAAAAAAATTAATTAAAAATTCTGGTTCCCAGACGCACTGCTGCTCGGCCCTCCACCAGCTGGGTGATCTCCTCCGCGGTGCCTGGCGGTGGCACTGGACGGCCCTCGGCGGACGGCACGACACTCCTCTGCCGCCCGGTGGACGGCGACGGCTCCTCTGGTTTTGGGCAGCCGGCAGGAGTCCCCCGTTCTGGCGGATGGCAGCAGGCTCCGGCCCCCTGGCGAAAGACGCCGACTCCTCCGCTCCTTCACGGACGGCAGCCGCCCCTCCACATCACGCAAACCCGGCAACTCACTCCAGCCCACCGCCTCGAGCTTCCATGGCGGCACACCTCCTCGCCTGCTCGATGGCACCGTGTCCCTCCTTCTCCCGGGTTTCGGCACCACTGTAATGAATAAACCTTCCTAATCATCGGGAAGAAGGAGGCGGGAACCGGCGGACAATCAAATTAAACTTTAATAATCAAAATAAACACAAAACAGCGCAACAGCCCCTTGCGGACGACTGTTGCGCACAAATAAAAAGCAAACACAAAATAAAGTCCAGGCCTGGTCCTTTCTCATCCTTCACTGTCGTCGCTCCAGTTTTATATCCTTCCATCTCCTGCGTGAGACTCGAGACCGGTGGGTCGAACAGGTGTCGTTCATCTCCAATCACTCCACCGGCCTCGCTCCTGCTCCTGTTTGCATCACAGGAATATATTACATTTTAAAATATATTCAAATAGAATATTGCTGTTTTAACTGCATTTTTAAATCATAAATGCATAAGAGACTTTTAAAACCATTAATATATATATTTTTTTACAATTATGCATTATTGAGTCTGTGCAAAAGCTGAATGCATTTTATAACTTTCTTTTACAAAACCTCCTTCTGTCTTTACCTCCCCTATGCTTTTAGGCCATAGCAGTTGTTTGCAAATGATGCCTCTAATAATGCTTCTAAAACTTAATTCACAAATGCGGAGACATCCTACATATGAGAAACATTTTGTGGGGAGAAATTTGTTTGTTTTTTAGGGATGAGGAACATTTAAATACAGCAATTTTCCTACTGTACAGTTTGACATACAGGTTTGAAGTGACATAAAAGTGATTACAGGGTATTCATTTTAGGGTGAATGACTCTTTTAGAACATTTTATACAATGCATTGCTAATGTTTTGCAGGTTAGCTCAGAAGAGGAAAGGATATGGCAATGAGAAAAATCTCTCCATGCAATGCATTGCCTAGACCTATCTACACTAAAAATGACACAGCATCTATTGATTTTTTTTTTTTTTTATCTCAGTGCCAGAGAGTTCTGACATATGTCCACAATTCAGTTTTAGTAAGTAATTTTCCATCCAGCATTGCCCAGAGGTTAACAAGGAGACCTCGTTTTCTGAGAAAAATTCTTTGTATCTGAGGCAGCATGCTTTGCCTTTCCTCCCCTCCTGGTGATGTTGTGATATTTTTGTAAATAGTAAATAAAAATGCATTCTTGTGATGTTTTCCCCAAACCTTGTTGTTGCTGGTCTTCCACAAGTTTACAAAAAAAAAAAAGCCCTTCACCGAAGCTTTCGCTTTATGAAAAACCATGCAGTCAAGGTCTGTCTCTATTGACAACGCAATAAAAACATCTCAATGAAGTGGACAGGAAACGGTTCACATGCACTGCGATTGAGAACGGATGCTTTCAATAAATACCCACATGTTGTGGTTTATCACTGTCAGTGGGTCAGATTATTCAAATTACTGAAATGAATGTCAGTGAAAACCATCTACTAGAGCCAAATTTTATTCCCATTGAATAAAACAAAAATAAATGAAATCGAAAAAGCATTATGTAAAGGAATATGCAGCGGTTTAGTCCTGTGGGAGATCATTACGGACTCTCTCACAGTATAACAAAGAAACTCGGGCTATTGTTTCCTGCAAACTACTAAAAGATACAGGGGGGAAAGTACAACGAATAATAATAGCTAATAATAATAAAAAGCAGTGGGGATTCTGAAAATCACAGCATCTGCCAATCACTAATACAGACAGAGAGATAAAGCAAACTGTGTCCAAGGATTAGGATAATATTATTATTATTATTTTTACCAGGAAGAGAATTTCTGGTACATGGAAAGTCATTATCTTCTTTTGCTAATTTTTTTTTTAAGTCCTTGGATGAGCACTCTCTGCACTTTACTGAATGGCACATGTCTTTTAACTGATGAAGCATGTTTCATTCAGAAGTGATCAAGCGAGCAAATGATTTCCATGAAGGAAGAGAAAAAAAAAAAAAGCTTCTGTTAGGTGCCAACAAATTTTTTTATTTCTTGTAATTGGCACAGTATAAATTTATTCCATTATTTTGGCTTTGGGGTATTTTGTTAATTGAGAAAACGCGTCTGTTGCTTCGTGCTTCATTAAGGGAACTTCTTATTCTAATTCTTCTTATCTCAGCGCCTAGATCCAGCTCCTAATCAGTGCTATAGGACTTGTAGGCTATGCTGGTTATTGCATATGGAGATAATCCCCTCCAGACAATCAGGTTAATTAGAGAGGCCAAATCTAATTACCAACTCATTACAGATATTAATTGCCACTGTACAGACTACAACAAGTAAATTATGGTTGCTTAATTATCGATAGGCTGAAAAGAGACTGGAACTGTACGGCATCAGCTGATTTGGGTATAGAGTCATCATCAAAGATGATGACAGAAGAGGTTGGTCAAGAAAACAGAAGTATAGTAGATGCATTTGGAGCACAGAAAGCATATATATGAGACATTAAAATAGTGTTGTTGTCAGTCAGCAGCAGACGTTCTGGTGGTGAGAGACCAGACGTTCATTGGGTTTTAGGAACCAATTGGTCTTCCATGAAGACGTGCATTGTTACAAGTTGGCAGGAGTTTTCATTGTACCACTTGTGTTTAAGGCCACCTGCTGCTTTCATAAATCAGGAGCTGGATGGGAAATATAGAGGCTAAATTAGAAATAAGCTTGATATAGCTACTTTCTGTGCATGTGAGCGCACTTAGGGTACATTTACATGACTACGTTGCACTAAAAACAGAAAGGTTTTGTATATGTAAGACAAATCTGTCAAAACAATCCCTTTTCACACAGATCAGCAAAATGACTAAAACTGCAGTATTCTTCATGCCAGGGGAGTAGTTGGCAATTGACATTTTTATAATTTACACAGAGATGATAGTATCATCATCATAGAAAAAAAAAAAAAAAATTGCACCTTGTTTCATAAGTCTGCATTTCCAGGCCTTCAAAACACCATTGTCATATAAATGAACATTCAAAATGCAAAGGTTTCCATTTTTAGTTGAAAATGGGGTTGCGTAAATGCCCCCTCTTAGGGACAGTATCTTAAGTATAGGGCTGTAAAACCGATTAATCGTGATTAATTGCTATTAAAATAAAACTATGTGTTTAGATAATATATGTGTGTGTGTATTGTGTGTATTTGCATATGTATGTATACATAAATACACACACATATATATATATTGAAACATGATTTTAATTGATTCATCTATTTTGTGTCCGTAATACTAATCTATAAAAGTGAAAAGTACACCATTGCACCTTATTTACTTCTAAATGTTACATATTACCTTACACATTAGTAGGCTACCTTTTGAAAAGGCACTGGCCCTTTTTTGTTCTGAAAGCGCATGGTTTTCACTGCTGTACTTCAGCTTGCATCTCTTTATGATGCACATGCATAATGCAGTCAAAGTCAACTGAGCCGGCTATTTGTGTTTTCATTTGCTCCGTCGCTGAATGTCCATTCTTTTCAGTGTTATTTTCTCATGCCTTATTTGTTGTCATTGGCTTTTTATTTGTATGTAAAGTGGGCTGTATATTTCTTTCACGGTTCCCTGTCACCTTTGATGTACAAATAAGAAAAGGAAACCGCAAAATTGATGACGATGCAGCCCAACTGTGGAGAGGACACCCTATCTGTATTTTATTGTGCTCTGTATGCTGTGTTATTTCATATCTAATCGCTGGAATGAAATGACCTGGGCCTATTTCAGAATATGCTTGTTTTATGTAAGTAACTTATATTAAGCTGTATCTTTACATTAATTTAAACTTTTTTAGGAAACAGGAAGAACATAATCTAGTAAATGAGTTTGAATGTATGACATAATTAGGTCGCCCATTTTGAGTCTCTTCCTAAGATTTTTTTTCTGGTTCTTTACTGGGGCATTTGGCCTACATAAAGAAATTCTACTGTGAACTGCTGTACAGTATATATGTTCCTCAAACAAAGCTATCATAGAAAGCTAATGTTGTGGGGTGCGTTTCTGTTTTAAACGGTGAAGGTGAGCCAGTGGAGATCATACAAACAACTTGCAAACTTTATGCAAGACTTATGCCGGTGAACATCTTTCACCATGAAATTGAAAGTAAAAACTGCAGTGTTTTTTCGCCATCTAACAATGCACATATTTAGGCCGCATATTCTCTCAAATATTAGAGACAAATCTCCTACTTAAAGAGTAACTAAACCCTAAACCAACTTTTTTTAGTTACTGATCTATAAGAATGGGGCTTTATAGTGCTGTTCATTCATTCGAGTAACTTTTTTGACATTTGAGTATAAAGTGTTTTAATTCTACAATATATGGTGTAAAAACGTCTGAGTGCTGCCCTCTTCAGGTTGAACGGTGGCTACTGCAGTTGATTTTTCCTATTAGATTTTGCTGTGGCAGGTGACGTAAGCAGTTTCCAGCTCACCACGCCCCTTGGTACGACCTACCACGCCCTTGGCAGTATAAAACCATCTTTTTCTGTCAAAATCACTGTAGTGAGTCGGGCGCTGGAATTGCGAGTATTGGTAACGACCAGAATAGACTATTATAGCATCTTTCAGCATAGCAATTATATAGTTATTTAGATCTTCAAGTTAGCGTAGATTTATCTGTATTTAGTACAGTGGTCAGGATGGTACGGAGGTGTGTTGCTGGTTGCGACAGCACTGCTGGACTGCGTAGTTTACAGGCAGACTTTAAAATTAAGCGCCAGTGGTTGCATGCACTTGGCCTGGAAGACCGCAAGTTCCCGCCTAGAGCTCGAGTGTGCAAACTGCATTTTACACGGGATTGCTTCTCCAACGCAATGGAGGTGGAAATGGGCTTCTCCACACAGCTCGCGCTGAAAAGCGACGCGGTGCGGGAGTTAAGAGCGCAGTTTGAGCCAGCGGCTCGAATTGATATGAACAGAAACCTCGACACCCTCCACTTCAAGTGAAAGTGGGGGAGAAAAGTCCTCTACTTCAAATGATCGCTCTGTTGCAAAGCTACTTGCGTCACTACAGTCACTCTCCATTTTAGGGGAGTCAGGCTCTGAGCATGAGCAGGGGTTTAGTTACACTTTAAATTAAAGCAGTAATATACCACATTTTATTTCCTTAATGTTTATCTTGTGGCCCAAACACAGTGAAAACAATGAGAAGAAACGTATTTCATACTGAACAGGTTGTTTTTGAAAGTAGGTGCTTAAAATAAAGCTGCTCTTAAGTTTCAGTGATGACTGAAGTGTTAACAAATGTATTTATAGGCTACAGGATTATATTTCTTTGTAGGCTATAATGGACCTGTTTTAAAATACATTTTTAAAACATTTTCAATGAGTAGCAGCCTAAGCTAATAGCCTAATCTTTTATTATCCTTGTGTGTCAGTTATGCCGTGATGCACTATGAAATTATTGCGGAGCAAATTAATAATAATATTAATTTAATAAAAAAAAAGTAACCTTATAAAAATAGCCAGAATATAACAGGTCTACATTAATTAGAAATGCCAAATACTCTTAATAATGACAATATAATTTTATGCTTTTGACAATATCTCTGGCTATTGTCGATACATAATCATCATGTTTCAATGCACCCCATTATCAATTGCACCCCCGCTTTAGAGAGTGATTTCCTGGGAAGATTTGATCTTATGCTTTCAAAACTAGTTTGCTACATCTAGCCTTTTTTAAAATCATCTATCCTACATTTAACTAATGTTAAAAAAATTAAACCTTATTGTAAAATGCTGCCATTAATAGCTGTTGTTGTTTGGTTTTTATGACGTTTACTTTTACATACTGAACAGTTTTTGTACTGTCTGATGTAAATCTGGGTTAAAATGTATAGATGGATGTCACGGTGCATTTTGGGATTGACTGGAGTGCATCTACAGTACATTATGATGTATTGATAGGCAGTTTGGGACAGGGCCATCATTGCACTGTGTCTAGCTCTTTTTATAAACCTAATATATTTAAAGTGAATGGCAAAAAAGAGAGTTGCCTGAGACAGACTGTGGCCTTGATGTGCCTAAATTCAGACGGTATGACCTGGATCTTCATTCAGCCCAGATTCTCATCATTTATATTCCTGTGTGAGCACTGCTGTGCTGCTGAAAGCACTGGGGGTCTAACACTGACTACTAGAGTTTTAATACAACACAGAACAGAGGGTGCTGGAACCAGTAATGAAGGGTCCTTTATCAAAGACATGCTAGCACTGCTTATCTTGTAATTGGTAAAAAGAACACTGACCTGATTCATGAAGCATGTCACTTGAATAAAAAGCACTATGCCATGTTTAACTGAACTTTTAATTGTTTTTGTTTTTATAGGGTTACTTTTTCTTTTTTATTAGAAAAATAGCTTGTGCTCTAGAATATATATTCTTTTGATGACTTTCATGATCTAGCCAGATCACATTTCACTGTAGTAATAATATAAATAATAATAATACATATAATATAATAAATATCACAAATATATAGAAAAATATAATTAAATTATAAAATAACTATGCAATAAATGATATAATAACAAAAACAAATAAGTCAATAATGCCATCTCTTTTTTGGATAATTTCACGAAACTAACAATCATGAATATGTCCAGATCACTAACTAATTAATTATAATTAATAATAATAAAGGAAAATGAAATGGCAATAGAAAATAGAAAAATTAAATTATAATGAAATGTTTTAAATAAAAACAAATAAGTTAATATATATGTGTTCCTGTAGCTCAATTAGCCTTTCGCCGGCCCCTCCCCCAAAACGGCCATTGTCCAATCACACATCATAGCAACCGTTACTATGTGAGGCAGTTCCGACAAACTTTGACTCCAAGCAAGATGGTGAAGCGGTGCGCCCACGGCGTTTGTAAATCGGACACTAGAATAGAGCTGTAACAGGACCCGAGCCCAACAGATTTCGGCCCGAGCCAGACAAGTACATTTTGATTGACAGCTTTTTAAAAGCCCGAACCCGTTTACAGCCCGACATTATTCAAATGTACGCACGCACACAGCTCTTTTGCCTTTTGTCAAGAATGAGTCATTTATACATGTTTTAACATAATTTATACATGACTAACGTAATAGGCCACTTGGAAGTTTGAACAAAGAAATAAAATAAGTCCTCTGTGACATCGTAATATCTCAGAACTCTAAATAGCCCTAGGTGTAGACTCATTTAGCCTATAAATAGGCCAACGCACCAATAAAAACGAGTCTTTCTTAAAATTTTTAATTAAGATAAAGTCTAAATTAAGATGGGTATTTGGCAATAACGAATTTAATTAAGATAAAGACTGCCTTATTTGCTTCGCCATAGCAGCTGAAATTTAATAAAAGAATAATGCCAACATTAGCCTATATAGGCTAGCCTATATGTCTACATTATGCATTTAAGACTCAATTAGTATTTAGTTATCATTTTTAAAACCTTTACTCACCAAGATAATAATAAAAATAGCTATTCGCAATAGACAATAATAGACCATAACATATGAAAGAGAACTTTCCCGGCAGTGCAAGAGCATGACTGTTACACAAGGCTGTGCTGGTTGCATTTGAGGTAACGTTACAGGTCATGGGGTTTCTCAGATTTCGCTTTTTTTCCCTCCACGGCATACTGTAACCCCTTTTGCCTCGATCTGGAGGATATCGCGGAGGTATTACTACAAAAAAGGTCACTGACACGCACGGGTATACCTCTTCCCGTCATGGCAATCTGTCGTGCTGGTCGTGTTTGACCATTTGTTTGTCGGAAGTAGCAACAGTAACTAAGGGGGGCGGGGCTCGGCGAAAGGCTAATTGGCAGAGCATTGTGCTATCAATTGCAATTGATATCAAGCGCAAGGTTGGTGGTTCGATTCCCCGGGAACACATGATAGGTAAAAATTGATAGCCTGAATGCACTGTAAGTCACTTTGGATAAAAGCGTCTGCTAAATGCATTAATTTTTAATTTAATTTAATTGAAATATACTATAGGCTGTATACCTTTTTAGGGTGGTGTCTTTTGGTGCATTTCACAAAACCTTTGGAGATTAAGTCCAGATCACGTTTCATATGCAATAATTTCTGATGTGGTATCTTGTAATTGGGAGAACAGTGACCTGATTAATGAAGCCTACCACATGAATATAAACAAACAGTGCCTTTTTTATTTTTTTTGTTAGAAAAGTATAACTTAATTTTTAAGAAAAAGAACTTAAGTGTTCAAGGAAGCCAAGGAAATTTCCAAAGCTGATCTCACATCATCTTTGCCTGTTGTTTCTCCTCCAGCCTGTGCTTTACCAATTATTCACAGAGTGACTTTCAAAATGCATCATACACATTTCATTTGTGCCCCTAAATGGATGCGTTTGTTTCCTTTTTCCACCTTTTAGCCTTTCCAGCATTTGGAAACAGGACAGACTGCAGAGAGGGAACGTAGAAAAACACGAGCCTGCAAGGCGAGCGCAAGAGTAATGTCTTACTGTCACCAAACAATTGCATTACTGCAGATCAGGATTTTTTACTTATGCAACGCTGCTCTTTTGTAGGCCACTGAAGAAATGCATTATGTAAGCTGATGTTCTTCACCTCAGACTGTTTGTTTGTCTGGTAAGTGGTCAGACTGGAGAGAACATTTGTAGATGCCAGACTGACTACTGCAGTTTGTTTCGTGAAAGCATGTGGAAATGTACAAGGTCAGTGTGCTTTAGATAAGATGGACATCATTCCTGAATTATAAATTGCGAATAAAATAAGCTCTATCCAATTCTATAGCGATCAAAGAGTCCTCTAAATATGGAAACAGCTTCCACTACCCACACTATTCAGAAGTCATAATGTACAAAATAGAGTGTGAAGGAATAAATAATGCAGAAGATATATATTAAGACTGCATGTACATTCTGACATGACTTGTATGACCTGTTTATTTTTTTAAATAAGATATATGTAGCTCATTCATAGATGAAATACACGCATGCAGTTCCTGGTGGTGTGGATTTGGTGCTCTCATTAGCATGGCCTGGGTTTGAGTTCTGGTGAGGGAATGTGCAATATTAAATTCATTAATATGTCTGTCTCTATCAAACTATATCCTGCTGGATTCTGTTAATAAATGTCCTCATATCGCTTTTAGAAACTGTGCTTCACTGACCTAATGTACACTGAGACTACAAGTGGTTAATATCTTTAATCTTCAAACTCAGAAAAATGCAGAAAAAACTAAACAGTAAAAAGTAACGAGGACCAACCAAAATGGTAATGAAATAATGCTATTAATTGAAAGATGTCACAATACAAGTGATGCACAAAAGCACAAAAAAATGGTTCCTTTTGATTTTGTAGTGAAATATGGCCTGCACATGTTCTTGGCAGGTTTTTTGAGATTCGCTGCTTTGTAAAATCAGGTATGGCTGCTAATTTTCTATAATCAATCTCTTAGGGAATAATCTTTTTTACTCTTAAGAATGAGGAGCAGACTGAGTGAAATTGCCATATGGCAATGATTTAAGATGTATGGAGAGTTAATTGGCTAGTGGTTTGCTCTCTGTGGAAGTGTGGGAGTCCTGCGGGAGATTACACATTACACATTCAGCGTCTTATGATATTAGAAGCATGTAATTAAGTGGACGGAAAATATGTCAGCCAACATCAACTTTTTGATTTGGAACATTGATTTGATGCAGAAAATGCAGCTTTGGTATGAAGACATAATTGCTTCTCAATAGACCCTAATTTTAAATCCTGACTTGATCTTTGAATGTCTTTCAGCCTCTGCACCACTTCAAAGCCAGCATAAATTGGGTCATATTTGTCAGGGAGTGAATCCTTCCACTCCCAGGAAATGTATTCAAAGTAGGAGTACACACAAAATTATTTCAAAAATTGAACCGTGCGCCCTTCAGGAATAGCAAGTAATTTTGTTTACAAAATCCTCGCCTGAATCTCAGGTCACCGGCACGACTAAATCTTTGCCTGCTTTATTGTTCATTTTAAACTCGCAGGCAGACGGCAGATACAGAGCATAGATCAAACCGAGGGAGAGATTATAAACAAAAATCCACCAGCTGTTGTGGTTGCAGTGTCCTATGGGACTACTTTCAGTCAGGCGATATTATAGCAACAGGAAGGCTTTGCATTGTGTAGCCTATCAACCTATGCAGGACATTGTGAAGAAATAAACAGGTTCTTTCCCTTCCATGCTTAGCACAAGATCCTCATGTAATGTAAATCGATGCCTCCCATAGGAAAGAAAAATACAAAATGAGATTTCTGCTAGACAACATCGAGATTGAATGGAGAGAAAATGAGTCTTACTCTTGCATTACACGTTTTGCAACAAATAATCGTTTTATTATTATTATTATTATTATTATTTACAGCTTGTTTAATTCACAACATTTTACAATGTAATAATATATAAAGTAATGCAAAGTTTACTTACAGTCCTTTAAGTTGCACGTGTCTGGAATGAGCAACTTCAGAATAAAATTAAAAACATAACAATTAAATAGCAAAACTCCATTTATTTCCATATATGGATCACTGATTGTATTAGATTTCATATTCAACAGTTCATTTAACTTTTGCCAAAAAAAAAAAAAACTTTCAGGAAATGCATAGCAAACAAACAAGCGAGTGAAAAGTGTTCCTCGAATAGAAGCACTGCATGAGGCCTTTCATTTGTGATTCAATATTTATATTGTATTCAAAGCCCGTGAACAATACAGAAACAGCTGCTCAGAACTTTCTTTAACCTCCCAAGAGTGAGCGGAGCAATACGATTGGCAAATGTATATACGCAGAGCACAGATGTAAAGGGTAGCTATGTTCAGATGGCTGCAGATGTAGTGTTGCTGGAGTCGCTTCAGGTAGGAGGTTTTTGTGCCCCTGTCGTTCAGCGACTGTAGTCTCTTTCCCTAGGCACTGCACAAGTCAGCAAAGTAAATAATTCATCTTTCACGGCCCCTGTTCCTATTGCAAAAGATGAGACATCTTGTATTCTGCTCCACAGGAAGTGTTTGAGGTGGAGACAAATAGATACTTGTGCAGTGGCATGCTTAAAGTTTTTTCAGGCTAAGTGACAGTTGCATAGGACAGCGCTCCCTAAAAGACTGCAGAGCTGACAATAACAGAATGGGTCAGAATACTAAACGGGTATTGAGAGGGATAGTGCATTGTCACAAATGAAAAAGAAGGCAGTGGGAATGGCTGCTGTGATGCACTGGTGCACATTGCTAATAGATGTAATTGTGTCAATAGATGTTGCCTGACAGTTGCTTGAACAACACGAGTGAGATTCAGCAAACATAAAATTCAGCAATTTTCTTCTTATTTTCTAACATAAAGGAATAGTTCCCCCTAGAATGAAAATTTGCTGAACGTTTAATCTCCCTCAGACCATAGAAGATGTATATGAGACTGTTTTTTCATCTGAAAAGATTTGGAGAAATGTAGCATAGCATCACTTGCTCACCAGTGGATCTTCTGCAGTGAATGGGTGCCATCAGAATGAGAGTCCAAACAGCTGATAAAAACATCACAGTGATCCACAGGTAATCCACAGCACTCCAGTCCATCAAATAATGTCTTGTGAAAAGCAGTATCTTTTGTTGTCCTCTCACACCAACATATTTGTTTTGAACTGTTTTTGCTTATACTTCTGGATTATTACAATATTTTTATTGGCTATTTAGACTCTCATTCTGATGGCACCCGTTCACTGTAGAGGATCTATTGGTGAGCAAGTAATTTAATAATACATTTCTCCAAATGTGTTCCCATGAAAAGCATCAATATCTCAGATGGTCTGAGGGTGAGTACATTTTGTACATTTTTATTTTGGGGTGAACTATTCCTTTAAGAATGAATGTTATGGTCTTAAAAATCATTTCTTTAGAATGTTTTTAGGTTTGGTAACCAAAATCCAATGTTAAGTCAACGTCAAATTGACGTCAGCCCGCTTTTAATTTTCAACCAAAATGCAACATCTATATGACATCATGTCCAACGTCAAAGTGACGTTACATCCAGTGCCTGCTAAAATCACCATTAATCAAATAACACAAGTCTGTCATTTTTATATTAACGAGAACAAATAAGACACTTCTTAAACAATAAAAAATAATAAATAATAAAACAATAAATAAATAATAATGATAATTCTTAGACATTTCATAACTTCTTTCTTATGATAATTTTAATGAAACCGGAGACAGAGCTGCACTTCATTCTATCTAACCTCTACAGTATTCTTTTTCCTTGACTGACACCTGTCAAATCGAGGAACTTTCCAGTCTGACGTGACAGTCCTTCATAGCAGAAGCAAACCCGGTTAGCCAGCATCTTTTGAAGAAAAGTCAGCGACATGATTAAGAAGTCCAGTGTGTCTCCACAGAGTCCTGACCAGACGAAAGAATAACCTGTGGTGTCAAAAGCAGAGTCGAAAAGAAAGTCTGAATAATGAGAAAATGTATTGTAACGTCAAGCGGCCTCTCTAGGGAGGGTGTTTTTGACGCAAGGTATTAAAATGTACAAATACCTGACAGAGATTTTTCCATTGGGAAAGTTTTTCCTTTCAGAAGTGTTCCATTATCAAAAAGACAGGGTGGAAACATGTCTGCATGCAGTATGACCAAACCGCTTACCATTTTAAGACTTTATGCAACCGTGGGGGATAGTAACCTTTTAGTGATTACCAAGCAGTTGAGTCATGTACTTGTGAACAGCTTGGTTCACAGTGACCTCTCACAAATGCTGAAAAATGCACATGAGGGAATCAGCTGTTCAGATTATGCTGTAATAATAGCTATACAATAGACATATAATGTAACAGAACACAAAGCTGTTGACAGGTGGATTGGGCTGTACGATTTTGATGATTTTTCTCTATCAATTCAGATTACATGGCTGGACTTCACATAAAAAGACTGCACTTATGATTTTGACATGTATACAAATAATAATGTAAACAGTTGCTCTTGAAATGTATTTAAGATCGAAGGGGTCATATGATAGATTTTTTTTAGATTTCTGAAGTGCAGTTTTATTATATAGTAAAATAAATTATGATTTAGCGTCTTTGTTTCAACTTAAGGTGAATAAACCCTCACTTGAAGGTTTTTGAAAGTTGTCAAGACAAACTTTGTTTTTCTGTTTAAAAATACAGTTTTATATAATAACAAATGAATGTTATGTGCAATTAATAATTAATTACAGAAAAAATGTATGATGAGTGATTACTTATTCTTTTTAAGTCTCTTGTTGGGCAGCATTTAGTAGATCGCAAATACAGTAAAATCAGTAATGTGAAATATAATTACAATTTAAAGTAACTGATTTCTATTTGAAAAAAAAAAAAAAAAAAAAAATATATATATATATATATATATATATTAAGTATCACGTGAATTGCTGCTCAGGAGACATTTCTAAATTTGAAAACACTTGGGCTGCTTACTGTTTATTTATTTATTGTTTGTTTGTTTGTGGAATTTGTTATGACCCCTGGCTCAAGGGGAAGCAACAAAAAAGGACACACACAACCAAAGCTGAGCTCAAAAACTTTAATAATCAGAAAATAACTTCAAAAATATATAAAGAATACTTCAAAGAACATCAGTTTCGTCAGTATGTTATGCAGGGTGTCTGTAAGCAACCCAAAACAAAATGGGGGAAATCAAAACAAGAACAAAAATAATCCAAAACTAAACAAACAAAGAAAGCTCCAATGACCTCCACCCCAAGTCTCATTCCCCAAATTAACTCATCCAGCAATCTCTTTTAAAAGAGGTGCCCCCCGGCCACAATGACAGGTGCAATCAATAAATCGCCCATTAGGCTAAGTCATAGGTGGGGCAACCAATCACCACGCTTCCAAAGTGAAAGTGTAGGGATCGTCACACCCCTCCCCAAAAGACAGGGACTCCCTCAAAGTTCCCTGTTACAAAAAAAATAACTAATTATACAA
Organism: Carassius carassius; assembly: GCF_963082965.1. Taxonomy (NCBI): domain Eukaryota; kingdom Metazoa; phylum Chordata; class Actinopteri; order Cypriniformes; family Cyprinidae; genus Carassius; species Carassius carassius. The sequence continues at coordinate 4,848,359 of NC_081759.1, forward strand.
TGAACAAAAAAAAAGTCAAGAACATCTCCCAGACCATACAAGATCCGGTAGCTGCGCCATAATACACATCATACACGTGACAGCGCATCCACTACCGCATTCTCAGATCCTCGGATGTGTCGAATTTCCAAACAAATAGATTGCAGGAACAAAGACCACCAGTCTTTGTCTTTGGTTCGGACACTGCAAATAATTTAAAAAGGTTAAAGAATTCTGATCTGTGTATACAGGCATAGGCACACTAGAAATAAAGTAAACGGCAAAATGTTGCAATGCCCAAATAAGTGCTAAAGCTTCCATTTCGATCACAGAGTAATGGCACTTTTACAAGTTAAACTTTTTTGAGTAGAAACTAACTGCACTGTAAAAAAAAATCCCGTAAAAAAACGGTAAAATTCCGGCAGCTGGGGTGCCGGAAAAATACCGTTAAATAAAGGGCACATTAAGTAACGTCTCGGTTACGTATGGTAACCCTCGTTCCCTGAAGGAGGGAACGGAGACGCCACGTCGGTGACCGACGAATATGGGATATCGCTTCGATAGACCAATCTACTTCGAGTGTAAACTAAACGAGCCAATGCACATTGGCATGCAATTATTGCATCCAGCTGCCGCTGATCACTGCGTGAGTATAAGAGGGCAGCAGGTGCAATGCATACCAGTTTTTCGCTGAGGAGCCGAGCCGGGGACCCGGCAGCTCAGCGACGGTACAGCAACCATGGCGACGGGACGTGGCGTCTCCGTTCCCTCCTTCAGGGAACGAGGGTTACCATACGTAACGGAGACGTTCCCTTTCAGTCGGTCACTCTCGACGCCACGTCGGTGACCGACGAATATGGGATCCCTATCAAAGCGCCATGGGTGCTGCCCCTTCCAGTGCCCTGTGCGAGCCACCTGCGCCCCTATTAGGTGTAGGCCGGGGCTCAGAACAAGTAGCTCCACTCACCATTGTCAAAGCACTACCTTACTGGGTGAGATTGGATAACACTGGGAAAACGTACCCGGTCCGCTTGGAGCCGGGACGCTGCGGAAGCCCCATCCTTCCTGAAGGAGGTCTCGGAGGCAAATACACATATAGCATCCATTTAGGAGTAAACAGAGAAATTTGAGGTGATTAGAACCCTCTTGGGAAGGCAGAAGTCTGCCGGGGAAGCACGGGCTCTAAGGCTATACCGTGGACTATACACATATGAGTACCGCTTAGGTCTCAATATGGAACCCACCCTTCCATGGTTCTCACAGATTCATCATGAAGGTCTGGCGCCGGACGTTCCACTGCGTCCAGCTGCTTAGGGTGATGGAGGATCTCAACAGGGTCTACAATACGGACACTCTGGAGCGGTTTAAGCAAGCCGACACTAACCGGGGCCTCTCAGTGCCACTACCCGTTTGAGGTGAGAACACAGGAGGATACCGGTTCTACACGAAGGCTATAGAACCTAGCGAACGTGTTAGGGGTCGCCCAGCCCGCAGCTCTACAAATATCTGTCAGCGAGGCGCCACGAGCCAGCGCCCAGGAGGATGCAACACTTCTAGTTGAGTGAGCTCGCAACCTGAACGGGCAGGGCACATCCTGAGCCTGATAAGCCAGGGTTATGGCATCCACAATCCAGTGGGCCATCCTCTGCTTAGAGACGGCACTCCCCTTCTGCTGGCCTCCGTAACAGACAAAGAGCTGGTCTGAGGTCCTGAAGCTTTGTGTCCGGTCTACGTAGCACCTTAATGCTCGGACGGGACAAAGCAAAGCCAGGGCTGGGTCTGCCTCCTCCAGGGGCAGCGCTTGCAGGTTCACCACTTGGTCTTTGAAGGGTGTAGTGGGAACCTTGGGCACGTAGCCAGGCCGGGGCCTCAGGATTACCTGGGAGTCAGCCGGTCCAAACTGTAGGCACGAATCGTCGACCGAAAATGCATGCAGGTCCCCTACCCTCTTGATGGAGGCCAGTGCAAGCAGGAGCAGAGTTTTCAATGAAAGAAACTTTAGCTCAACTGAATGCAAAGGCTCGAAACAGGTCTACCTGAGCGGCTCCGAACCATCTCCAAATCAGCTGGACCGTCAGGGGATGGAGTCGCCATTCTTCCGGGAGCATTGCTCGAGACAGCTCGTCGGCTGTACGACTGAGCAGGCCTGGAATTTGAACGGCACGAAGTGACCTCAGAACCTTCTGACTCCAAAGGAGGAGGTGGCGAGCGAGTTGCGACATGCGACGGAAGCGCAGACCACCTTGTCGGTTGATGTACGCAACGGTCGCAGTGTTGTCCGTTCGGACCAGCACATGCTTGCCTCACAAGAGACCTTTGAGACGGTTCAAGGCAAGGTGTACTGCTAGCAACTCTAGGCAATTGATGTGCCACTGCAGCTGCGGGCCCGTCCAAACCCCTGAGACTGCATGCCCGTTGTACGTGGCCCCCCAGTCGGTGGTGGAGGCATCCGTGTAAACCACAGCATGCCTGGAGATCTGCTCTAGGGGCACCCCTGCCCGGAGAAATGCAAGATCTGACCACGGAGTGGCTCACCTGGTTCCACGGGTTGGCAGAGGGTGCGTGAGTAGGGCCTTTGTTGACGCTCTCGAACTGCCCGCTGCTGCCATCTGGCGAAGGAGGAGGATGAGTGAGGTCCGGAGCTTGGCCGTCCGCAACTCTCCGTGCCCTCCTGGGACCCAGAGAGGAAGAAAACTGCTCTCCTGTCGAGATTTCCAGATTCTCCGCCTGGCCCTCCTCCAGGGGAGGGAGAGGTGCCTTCACCATCCCCCAGAAAGCAGCTACCTCTCTCCGGGTCACCCGTCCCGGGGCCTCTTGCTCTTCTGCTCACCGCCAAGTTTGACGGGGGCCGGGACGGGAGGGGCAGCCTGCCTGCGCCCAGCTCCACGGCACCACTTGGAGGCTGCTGCAGATGCGGCGCATGAGCGGGGGCGGATGCAGGGGGCTGCCCTTGGAGACGAGCAGGCTGGGGCACTGCGGCCGGCGGGTGGGTAGAGGCAGCAGCTGCCCGCCAGGGCAGGATGTGTCGGATCCCCTCAGTCTGCTTCTGGGCAGCAGAGACTTGCTGGGCCAAAGAGGCCGGTCTGGGACACAGGGACATTGAGAAACCGGACCTTGTTGGTGTCCCTCATGTCTGCCAGACCCAGCCAGAGATGGCGCTCCTGACATCGCACGACCCAGGGAACTCGCGGTGACCTTCGTCGCTCGGAGCGCGAGGTCAGTGGCGGTTCGGAGCTCCTTTAGAACTTCCGGGTCATGACCACCCTCGTGCAGGTCCTTCAGTGCCTTAGCCTGGTGCACCTGCAGTAACGCCATGGCGTGTAAGGCGGAAGCAGCTTCCCCACAAGCCGTATAGGCACTGCCGGTCAGACCAGACGAGTGCCTACAGGCCCGGGAAGGAAGCACCGGGTCTCCACGCCAGGAGGAGGCGGCCTTAGGACACAATTGCATCGCTACCGCCCGCTCCACCGACGGGATTCCCGAATACCCCTTCGCTGCACCGCCATCGAGGGTGGTGAGGGAGGAGGAGCCCACCGGCCGGTTTCTGGCAGTAAAAGGTGCCATCCACGACCTGGTGAGCTCGTCATGCACTTCCGGAAAGAAAGGCACTGGGGTGGGGCGCTGAGAACCAGCGCGCGCCACCCCGAGAAACCAATCATCCAGCCGCGAGGGCTCGGGACGCGGTGGAGGATTCCACTTGAGCCCTACCCTCTCGGCGGCCCGGGAAAGCATAGCTGACATTTCGGGGTCCGACTCAGGCCTTGCCACCGTCCCAGAGGGCGGCAGCGCAGCCGAATCTTCGTCCGACAGCTCTCCCTCCGATGCTGAGATCGACATCCGGTCGGGGGGAGGCCCACTGGATACCACTGGTACGCTCGCTGTAGAGGGCCCAGTGCGTTCCGTGGGTTGCTCCACTGGATCGGAGGTGCAAGAGGAGTGGTAGGCCCCAGAGGGTTGGTTCCCTGCGGGGTTTGCCACCACTGTGACCCTCAAACCATCCGCGCTACTGCCGGAAGTGGTTCTCGTCTGTCGGCCGCCAGAATGAGCCGGGACTCCGCCCCCCTGAAGCTAGCGGAGCCTGGTTCGCAGCTCCGAGATGGTCATATTCCCGCAGTGAGAACATGACTCATCCACGAAAGCCACCTCAGCGTGCTCGACGCCCAGACACGTGAGGCAGTGATCGTGACCATCACCCGTTGCCAGGTAACGACCGCACCCAGAAACGCACGGGTGAAACGGCATCCTTGCAAGGACGATCCGTCGTCTTTACAAAGACGCACCCGTGAAGCTCTTTTAGAGAAATTTGCTCTTTAGGAAATGCTCTTTTAGTGCTGAGGCGCACAGGGAAATTGGCTGTTTGCAACACGACAGGGGTAATGCAGCCTGAAGTGTGCAATCCACTCGACACAGGAACGACCGCCGCTGAAGCGCCGTCTCGCCAACACACGAAGCTTCCGAGAGCGTGCTGAACTCGTAGTTCACAGCAGACACAGTTGAGCAGAGCGATACTAACGCTCGGCTCCGAAGCGAAAAGCTGGTATGCATTGCACCTGCTGCCCTCTTATACTCACGCAGTGATCAGCGGCAGCTGGATGCAATAATTGCATGCCAAAGTGCATTGGCTCGTTTAGTTTACACTCGAAGTAGATTGGTCTATCGAAGCGATATCCCATATTCGTCGGTCACCGACGTGGCGTCGAGAGTGACCGACTGAAAGGGGAACGGTAATTTTCCGTAATTCAAAAATACAGTTTTTTGCTGTAATTTTACATGAGAATTTCTGTATTTTCTTCAGCTTTTAATGTTTAATAAGGTGTTTTACATAAATATTCTGGAAAGTTGAGAAAAAAAAACATTAAATTATCATAAAGTTTGAACACTTTAACTTCAAATAATCAGCCATGAGTGCGAAAATGTTTTAATAATTTATTGACCTAGCTGCAAGACTATACCAATAGTTTGTTCAGAACTGCAATTTACTAATATTCTTTGTTCAAAACTGCAACACTATAGCTACCAGTATAAAGATTATAGCACAGCTGCAACAATATTCCAATAATTTGTCCATAACTGCAATAGTATAGAAAATATAATTACAAACGATCATAACTGCAACAATATTCCAGTAAAAAAATAAGCCCAAAGGTTTAAATTACTGTAGATCACAACTGCAACAACATACCAATTCAGTTTGTCCATAGCTGCAACAGTATATAAAAAAAAAAATTATATATATATATATATATATATATATATATATATATATATATATATATATATATATATATCATAACTGCAACAACACACAATAAAAAAATTGTTAAAAACTGCAACAATATAGCAGTTTGGTAAACAAATAAAAATTAATAATTAAAATTGTCCTTAAAACTGAACCACCTGTGAACAGATTAATTTATCTTGACAACAGATAATGCATGAAAAATAATTATTCAACCATGAAATCAAATAATCAGCAAGTATTTTAAGTCTGTGACACTGTCAAGAATTTCTGCTAGGCAATGTAGGAAGATCTGACACTCAAAGTTTTACTCCATCCTTTCATAGTCCGCAATCTTGTTAATCAGTGAAAGAACCTTTGGACTGACTGACGATTTCTTTCTCGATGTGGTCTTATCCACTTCCGGTCCCTTCTCGGGGTTCATCTTAAAAAGGCATCTGTTGAATGAAAAAAAAATCCTTAGTAATAAAACATGGACTGTAACATATGCTGTGAATATATTTAAAATAAAAGCAGAACAATAAGAACTTGTAAAGGGCATGCTTGTGGTGGATGTTTGCTATAGAGAAGTATGTGAGAGGTTGTTGTTTGTGAGGCAGACTGAGAAGGTTGTGACAATGTAAGAGACTGTGTTGTGTGAGGATGAGAGTGTGAGGATGTGCTTGTGAGAGAGAATGTATATGTGAGAGTGTGTGAGTGTAAGGATGCATTTTTAAGAGTATGTGAAAGTGTGTAACTGTGTGTGTGAAGATGCGTGTAAGAGTGTGTGTGTGTGTGTGTGTGTGTGTGTGTGTGTGTGGATGCATGTGTAACTGTCTGTTAGAGTATGTGGATGTTTGTATTAGAATGTGTGTGTGTGTGTGTGTGTGTGTGTGTGTGTGTGTGAGAATGCGTGTGTGAGAATGTGTATGTGAGATTGTGTGAGTGTAAGGATGCATTTGTAAGAGTATGTGAAAGTGTGTAACTGTGTGTGTGTGTGTGTGTGAGGATGTGTGTGAGCGTAAGAATGCATTTGTAAGAGTATGTGAAAGTGTGTAACTGTGTGTGTGAAGGTGTGTGTTTGTGTGTGTGTGTGTGAGGATGCATTTCTGAGTATGTGTATGTGAGTGTGTGAGTTTGAGTTTGAGGATGTGTGTGTGACAGTGTGTATATGAGAGAGTGTGAGGATGCATGTGTGACTGTGAGTGTGTGTGTGAGAATGCATGTGAGAGAATGTGTATGTGATAGTGTGTGAGTTTGAGGATGCTTTTGTGAGTCTGTCTATGTGAGTGTGAGGATGTGTGTGTGACTGCATGTATGTGAGTGTCTGTGTGTGTGAGAGTGTGTGAGTATGCATGTGTGACTGTGTGTGAGTGCGTGTGTGACTGTGTGTGAGAGTGTGTGTTAGAGTGAGTGTATGTAAGGATGCGTATCAGTGTGTGTTGAAAAAGTGAGTGACTGTGTGTGAGGACACGCGTGTGAGTGTGATACGTGTGAGAGTGAGTTTATGAGTGTGTGTTTTTACCTTTGCACAATCTCTTGCGTTTCTCCTTGGTTTCCTGGGTATGAAATGTTCAAGCAGTAGTATGAAGCAAACATCAGCCTCAGAGCGTCGTAGAAGATGGTGATGTGGCCGTTAACTATGATTTGGTCAACAGAAAACAAAGTTCTCTGCAGTCAAAGGGGGAACTTCCTGTTGTCATGCATAAGAAAAAGAAGAGATCAGTTACACTGTGATAAACTTACTGCAAATATTAAATTGTTTTCCTTTAAATATATTCAAACATACCACACACAATTATTTTTCTGACAGCTAGTAAATTGACATGAAAAGGTCCCTGCCTGTGACACAGAAGATAACTGCTAGACTTTTAAATGCATCGTAATTTATGAACCGTAAGTGCAAGCTGCTAGCAACAAACCAATAGGTAGTGTGCCTCATTTCTGTGTAGCCCTTGATGTTGTGAATTGTGAGTTTTCAAAGAAACACCATAACTATTACAAGTGTAATCTGTGAACATCTTTGCATTGTGCAACTCACCCTTTCATGTTGACATTGGTTTTAGCCACTCACAGAACTTATCTGTAAGGAGAAAAAAAAGCATATAAATGTGAAATTTTAGGAAATCTACAAAAAATACAAAGAAATATATTGATATTTAATATACCTGTTCACCCCATCAGTGAGTATCAATAATCCCTATAAGCTTCAATAACAGTCTTTAATTATATAAGGGTGATTTAAACTGCCATGAAACAGAAGTTGTGAAACTTTTTTCCCTAGGCTAGATTACAAGATTACAAGGTTATATGAATTCTCAGATGACACACTGCAGACATTGTTTTTTCATTCACAATTTTAACTGGTCAATGGTTTTAGTCACCAGCTTTTTTAAATACTTTTAATATTTTTAATATTTGCTTAAAGGAACACTCTGACTTTTTGGGACTTTAGCTTATTCACAGTATTCCCCAGAGTTAGATAAGTCCATACATACCTTTTTCATTTCTGTGCGTTCTGTAAGTGTTATTTGACACACCCACCGCTAACCTAGCTTAGCACAAAGACTGGATGTAAATGGATACTGGTAGCATAGTAATTCCAATATGTGACAAAATAATGCAAACATTTTCCTATTTACATGTTGTGATCTGTATAGTCACAGCGTGTACAAATAACAAGGCTATATGAGACAGAGACCATTTTTAATCGTATAAACACTGGGAACTATATTCTCACTAGGCGTAGGAGCACAGCTAATGTTACTTGGGCGGAGTGATTAGCGCTGCACACGAGACGCGCCGTGGTGAGGAGAAGAGAGTTCGCTCAGAGTTGGAGTAATAGAGTCAGCAATTACTAGATAGTAGATTTATAGTGTACAATCATGGGTGTTCGCTGTATTGTAAAGAACTGCGACAATAAACAGGGGAGATCAGGTATTACTACTCATAGAATTCCAACCAAAAACGCTCATAAACGACATAGATCCAAACACACCTGTAAACACCATCGCGAAGTATTTCGTTTGCTCTGAACATTTTACTGTAGACGACTATTTTGAAAAATGAAAGTTGCCACACGGACCATGAAACGTGTGCTACAGGATACAGCCATCCCATCGATAATAAAGACAGGACAAACTGGATCACCTGTTACTGCGGTAAGTGTTCCGTTATGTTTTGAGATGACTAACATTAGCCATACTGTAACAGTGCCATGCTAATGTAATATAACCTTAGTAGTGACACTATTACGTGAATAGGGGCTCCGTGTATCCCCTTTATTGTTATTATTGTGACACACTGTATGCAATGGCTATACTAAAATTTAATTGAACTATGAATGATCATTATAACAAAACCACTTACTTGGTGGATAGCTGACCATTAGGTTCACTCGGCATGGGGCGTTTCTTCCAGTTGATCTTGTCACAATGGGGAAAAAAAGACAACTGCCGGGTGTATTAGGGCAGAGAAATCTTCCGTGGTATTGATGCAAATATTTTGATTGTCATCAAGCCTTGACATTGATGGTAATACCCGGTCCAATTCATTACAACAAAGGCACTCGGTTTTTGTCGGCATAGGTTGTCATGTTCCACATTTACACCACCAGTCCATGTTCGTTCTGATTCTCCCTTCGTCTTACAGCTTCCAAAGTTTGTAACTCCTCGTCTGTGTATTCTGGCTCAAAACTATATGGTTCTGGATCTTGGTTTGATACACAGTAAAATTCCTCTGAGTCTGACAATTCCTCAAAGTCAGCCATGATCACAAGTCACGTCTAGCTAGTTAGTCACATTTGTTTTGTTTACGGAACTATCAACAGGGCGTCTCGTGTGCAGCGCTAATCACTCCGCCCAAGTAGCCACTCCGCCCAAGTAACGTTAGCTGTGCTCCTATGCCTAGTGAGAATATAGTTCCCAGTATTTATACGATTAAAAATGGTCTCTGTCTCATATAGCCTTGTTATTTGTACACGCTGTGACTATACAGATCACAACATGTAAATAGGAAAATGTTTGCATTATTTTGTCACTTATTGGGATTACTATGCTACCAGTATCCATTTACATCCAGTCTTTGTGCTAAGCTAGGCTAGCGGTGGGTGCGTCAAATAACACTTACAGAACGCACAGAAATGAAAAAGGTATGTATGGACTTATCTAACTCTGGGTGATACTGTGAATAAGCTAAAGTCCCAAAAAGTCGGAGTGTTCCTTTAACCAATAGACAGATATAAAGGGTAACCAACATATATAATTTATTAAAAAGTTATTAAATACTGACTGTAACAATATTTCAGACCATCAGTGAGACTATATCTGGAATTAAAAGAGTAAAACATGCAGACAAAATAAAGTAGTTAAGTGAACTTCATTATACAAGCGTAATAAGCAGTGCTTGAAGAGGGATAACGGTTAAGTGCCCGGCGAACATAACGTTTCAAATCGCGCGTCACTTTAAGCGCTGGTCCTAATGAATCTTTTTTTAAATTCAGAATTTTCATCCAATCTCGCCTCGAAAAATAAGATTTTTTTTTTAGCTTTTAGACGACGCCTACGATTATGTATATCAAAACCGATTAAAAACACTGCATTATGCGTCGAAGTTCGGTAAAGTTGGCAACATATCTACATATTCGAATTTAACGTTAACTTACCTTCGCTAACTGTTAAATTCATGAGTTCTTAAACCACAAATGATAATAATATTCAATAACAGCATCGTAGACAACCAGCCAACGACTTTCCTTAAAGTCAGCCTGTTTTTCCCTCAGGGACAAAATAACGCTAGAAGTTAGCCACACTTAACGACCAACGGCACTGGTCAGCGCCGAAGTTTGAAACACTGGTTTAACGATTCAAAAAGGTAAACATTCTAAATGCTGGAACTCAAATATAGTAGAAATAACATATAATAATGACCAGAATTAGAAAACATGAACTTTACCTGCTTTTTTCGCCTCAAATCGAAGATTGACAGTGAAACTGAAGGTCGAGTGATTCCTTCTGCGCGTGCTGCAGCCCCACTGCGTGCTTGGAGGAGAATGTATCATTGCGCTAGGGCAGGAATTCCTTCAGTTCGAATATTTAAAATGTTTTTTTTTGTAATTTAAATATCAGCATATTATTATAGTATTATATCACATTATGAAACGGTACTATGAGAATAAATGCGTAATAAAACACCAAACTGAGCAGAACTATTTTGACAAGCGGAAGAAGATGAAGATATCAGTTGACAGTACTATGGAAATACGATTCTTTTGCTCGAATTGATTCTTTCGGGAAGGATGTTTCAACCAACCGGTTCAAAAACTGATTCACCTGCTCTTTTATGCAAACACGCAATGTAGGCAACATATACATATTATATCAATAATAATAATAATAATAATAATAATAATAAAAATAATAATGAACGTGAACTTTTGTACAGTTGTTATTTATATTTTTAATCTGTTAAAAAATATGGCATTATATTATTAATGCCACACACACACACACACATACATACTGCACATAAACATACATATAGCGCACTGTTTTTGGTGTGTTATGTGAAATAAATCTTCAAAAATATTTTTGTGGCGTTATGCACATTGACATGTTTTTCATGTGATTTTACATAGGATATGTAAATATACAGTCTATTTCTGTAATTTTACAATTTTAAACTGTATTTCAAAATTACGTGAAAAAAAACTGTAAAATAAAACAGTAAAATTCCGTAAAATAACAGTTGTTTTTTTTCAACCCTAAAAACTGCATAAGCTCCTTCTTCGTCTTCGGAGTGGGTGTCCCCATGCCTTTCAGTGGGTAAATCGGACGGTACTGTCAGGTTGTGCACAGATTTTCGTAAGGTTTTACAGTTTACAGTTGAACTAAGCCAGATTGTTTTCCTTTGCCGCATATCGAGGATTGCATAGATCAGGTTGGTTTCGCAAAGTTTGTTAGTTTAAATTGCTGAAGGGATACTGGCAATTGCCTTTGACCCAAACAGCACAGGAAATATTGTTTACTTTGATGAATAGAAAACTACTTCTTACTGAATAAAACTGAATATTAATTTCATAAAAAAAATAAAAATAAAAAAAAAACATACTGACTCAAAACCTTTTTTTAAATATTAAATGAAAAATGTAAATGTAATTTAAAAGGCTTTCTGACGTCAATTCCCTGTAAGATCCTGCATCACACTGTGACAGGTTTACAAACAATCTGTGCTGAAATGTGCCATTCAAAAAGTTAAGATGAGGTTGAAATGATCTTGGATGCTGCCAAAAATAAAGCAAATCTTTTAATTTTAACGTTAAGATCCTTTGGAAGGAACTGCATAGTGCCAGGTGCTCCTCACAGCCAGAAAAAGCTCAAGGTTTGGCTGATTTTCCCAACACATTTTACTCTTATCATTAGTTCTTAATATACCGATCCAGCTTTCTCTGTATTACCTCATCGTGACTAGCTGGGCCAAGTTTCTCAACACAGTAAGCATCATTAACAAGGAAAGGTGTCGATCCATTCATCTGCCTGTTCTCAGAAAGTTGCAGTTCAGAACGAGTTCACAAAAAGTTGTTTCCTACATTTTTGACTGGGAATGATGTTTTGAGTTCTGAAAATTACATAATGTTTTTATTCAAAAGGTCAAGAGAAATGACTCCTCTCAGTACATTTTAAGGTCCTTCAACTTTCAACCTTCTATCCGACAAACATCTATCATCCAGCAAACCGGCTCTGAAGCTTAAGTCTTTATTTTTAGTCTGATGTTTTTGTGAGCATACCTTGAAAACGCTCCAAGGATGAATAGCCATTCGGATCACTGAATAATAGACACATCCCGCCTGTGCTTGATTTAAGCACCCCGTCTCGCTGCGTGGAAACGAACCTGCAGGGTTATGTCTAAAATAAGGGCTGTGTTACCTTAGATTCTTCACTTCTGGCTTGCGGTGACTGAGCAATATGAGAGATCATTGTGTTCAAAGAAGCTGTTAGGTTTGTTGTAATGAGAAAGGAACTGCTCTGTCTTGCACAATTTGGAGCACAGCGCTTTAACAGATAACGGTCCGTAGCAATTTGTTATATGTTGTTGGAAATGAAACAAATCTTGTGCAAAGGTGTTGTTAAACAAACTGCAGTTCACACCATTCAATTTTACCTATTATTAATTATTGATCAGATAAAAAGAAGCATAAAGGGAACAGTGAGTCAATATTTAATCAAGAGCGCCTGCCTGGATCTCGATGGGTGCGCAGAAGGGCATCATTAAAACACACAGGCAGTCCACCATCTATGATGGGATTTCATCACACTGTTTCTTTGGTCAAACAACTCAGTGGGACTTTCAATGTTGTACATGCGCAGCATTACAAATGAGTGTCCCCAACAGCATGTCCTCATTCCTCATGCTGCCTTTTCATAATGAAGAAGGGTGAGAATGGAAAGAAAAAAAAATCTGAAATGAGGTGACAAGGTCTTTCAGGATGAAAGCTGTTGACCTTGTATTGGATATGATATGCTTCAGGTGGTGTAATTTGGTCCAATGTAGCCTCCATCTTTCCTGTAAAAAGCTAGAAAACAGAGAAATAAATATGATACAGGCAAAAAATGAGTTTGCTGTATTGAAAGGTGGTGGAAACAATGCATTTAGTTTTGATTGCACTAAATGGATACTGCATACCTGCCATTTCTGCCTATGAGCCTTACGATGACTTGGGAATGTTAGTGTTATTGAACATAATCTTGATGATTCTGTGATAATTAATATGACTGACTTAATGAAATCAGTTACATGTACACTAATGTCAATACACAGCAATATAAATTAGATGGAAAACATGTTTAGGTAGTTTAGGTTTCTGACTTTTTGATTGATTGATTGATTGATTGATTGACTTTTAAACTGATCAACCAAGTGTTCTGGGTCAATTATATTTTTAATTATTATTATTATTTTTTTAATTCATAATTTTAATTAGTTTTATTTAACAAGGATGCATTAAATTGATAAAGAATAATAATAATTTTCTGTTCATCAAAGTATCATGAAAAATGTGCCAAGGTCTCCACAAAAATATTAAGAAGCTCAAATGTTTCAACACTTATAATAATCAGAATTGTTTTTCTTGAGCAGCAAATCAGCATATTAGACTGATTTCTGAAGGATCGTGTGACACTGAAGACTAGAGTAATGATGCTCAAAAGTCACCTTTCATCACAGGAATATGTTTTAAAATATATCTTTTTCATAATATATATGTGAATTTAATTTTAAATATTATATTATATCTATATTTATTATTATTATTTTGCTTATTTAACCTTTGATTTTAAAGAAGGAATATTAAAAGTTAAGAATCTTTTGCTAATTACTATCAACTTACCATCAAAATATATTTCACTGTTCTAAATAGAAGAAAATTTTAAGAATAGACTATTATATTGTTATGGTATAGTCTGTTTCGAGCTGTTGCTATCGTGTGGCAATCATTACACAATATTTAATAGCTTAAAACATTTTAAAGGATTGTTTTCATGAATTAAATTGCTTTGTGATAGAGAAAGGAGAACAATTTCCACTCACTGAGTTTGTTTTCTACTTAAATTATGCTGTTATTATATCCAACATATGGATTCTGGTAGTAAATGTCATCGAAACAATTTCAGTGTTGGGCAAATTAAATGTGCTCATTATGCCTTTATGGAGAACAGAAATTGGATCATCAGCCTCAGTCTTCAGATCATTACATAAGTAATCAGACGGTCAGGCAGACCAGTGAGTTCCCAAATCATATTCCTACAGAAGACTCTGGATGCTGTCCAGGTGTTGAGACAGAACCCATGGTTAATTCTTAAACACAAATCAATATCTTCTCTGCTTCATTACTTCAGGGTATATTTTCAAAATTGTAGTGTAAATTATTATTGAAGAATTATGTTTGCAGCACCCTATTTTAAGATTGGGGTCGTCAATAAATGTTGAATGCACAGTTTTGACAAGCTCTTAAAGAAATACTTAACTCAAAAATTTTAATTAGTTTGTTTCTTCATCGGAATAGATTAGTAGAAATTGCATCACTTGACCACCAATGGATCCTCTGCAGTGAATGGGTGCCGTAAGGTTGAGAGTCTAGACAGCTGATAAAAATATCTCAATAATCCACATGAAACTATACATCACTTAACATATTGTAAAGTAAAAAGTTGCATGTTTGTAATTTTTGGATGAGCTATTTTTTAAGACCGAATCTGAATGGAAAATCCACAGCGGCACTAAAAAAAAAAAAAAAAAAAAAAAAAAAAAAAAAATATATATATATATATATATATATATATATATATATATATATATATATATGCTTAATTACACTTAAAAATGTCTGGTTATCACTAAATTGAATTAACAAACTTAATTTTGTGATTTTTTTTATTTTTTGCCTTATTATTTAAGAAAAGCCACTTGGTTTAATATTTTATGCAATGACATTCATTTACATAAGAAAAAAAAATCCCTCAGAAATTGCTAATAAATTTCACAAATACTTACAAAGAATCAGCAAGAGCCACACTAAACAAAACATTATTATAATTTTTATTTTTTAAGCACAAAAGCTGACATCTTTTTTCTACTAAAACATACTCCAGTAATCTTTTTTTGTAATTACAGCTTTGCAGAGCAAACTCCTGTAAACTTCATCAGACTGAAAAGCACATCAACAATACACAAGATCAGAGAGACACAACAACAACAACAAAAAGAATGTGGTCAATAACCAGAGTCACCGGTGTGGGAGCACGAAGGACAGTACAATTCAGAGAAGATGTAAGGATGAAAGAGTGCCGCAGGTGACGGGCCAAAGGTTAGGAGAGATGAGGAATTGGAAAGTAATTCTGGGGGGTGCAGAGGCAAACAGGAAGTGCTGCAGGTGCAACAGTGGCCAACACATCTGGCACATGGATGAAGAGGACAACAGGAAGTTGAAGTAGAGCGGCAGGAGAGTAGAGAGAGAGAGAGAGATCAGGGCAGATGAGGATAAAATGAGCAGGGCGGGGAAGGGCAGAGTCATCGATGTCATGATGCGAAGAAATATAATGCTGAACAAAAATTATTACAAACATGTGATCTCACATTGCCACACCGGTGCAAGCATTGTGGCAAATGGCAGATGCTAGATGAGAAAAGATCTGATTCGTTCGGTCACCTGCGTTGGTGGAAATGAATAATATAACACCTCGAAAATATCAAATGAAATGCCAAGAAAGGAAGAGGTTATGATTTGAACTGGAAATATATTTATCTTGTCGAAATTCGTCTGCCTAGTTGTAGATGCCAAGTGTGAAATAGCAACAACTAATATTACATTTTAATTAAAATCTATATATATATTCTATATATATATATATATATATATATATATATATATATATATATATATATATTCTATATATATATATAAAATCTATATATATATATATATATATATATATATATATATATATATATATATATATATATATATTAAAACATATATATATATAAAAAAACATCCATTTTTGATTTCTCATATCATCACCACTTTGAAAGAAGTGTCTGGAAATGTATATCCTGGCAGAAAATTACCAGTACCTTTTCCGTTTTCCCACTGAGTTTTTTTTTTTTCTTAAACTGAAATATTCCTGTCATGGTTTGGCAGAAAGCTTCCTCCAAGTTTTCTGACTGACATGTGCAGGCCGCAGTCAGACTCAAAAGTGCCAAGACTGTCACACAGACAGGTGTGATTCTCAGGGCACCTATTTCTCTGATATCTGTCAGCTAGCAGAGACATTTTATGTGTGTTAAAAAACATCACTTATAACAGCCTTAAAATAAGTGTTCTGTGTTTTAATGCCTCCATCACTAATACACTGAAGTGCTGCTGCTGTGAATATCACACAATCCACACAAGAACAGAACAATTTCAGGTGCTGCAGATTTTCTCTCAGAGATTGAGACTGACATGTCGGGTTAAACCACGAAGGCCTGGTTTGCACAGGCTGTATATTTTTGCAGTGGTCACATTAAACACGGCTCAGCATGAATCTGTTAATATCACCTACAGGCCCTAGAGAAAATCAAGCATCTGTGCCATACTATATTTAAACATGCCACTGCCTAACTTTAACACCAACAGACAAGGAAGGGGGGAAAAAATGAACAAGTGAGAATGAAAGTAGGACATTCACAACCCTACAGCACTCCAATTACAAAAAGAAAGACGGTGTGAGAAGAGATTGTTCTGGTGTTCATGTAAGATGCTGTCTCAACAGAACGTGCTACTGATATCAGAGAGACAACAGTGACCTTTTCACATTCACAAGAGCCACATTCAGGTGATGTAAAATTAAATGATCCTAAGGCTACTGATGTTGAATGTACATTTGTAAGAAGCCGTTCGTTCAAACAGGATGAAAGTCGCCTAATTGAATTCAAACTTAAACTCTTTCCTACCACATATCAATAATCAAATAATTGAAAGAACCAGTTTATAGTTTTTGTGAAGTGTATGCTTACAATCAGTTTTTGGTTCTTGTACATCAGTGTCATACATCTATAATTTCCTCTGATTGTAGGGATTACTCATGGTTAAGGTTAGGTTTAGGTGTAGGCAGTGTTGGGAAAGTTCACTTTCTACATGAACTAGTTCAAAGTTCAATTCACAAATTTTAAAATGAACTAGTTCAGTTCATAGTTCAAACTATAAAATTTTGAACTAAAGTTCACAGTTCCAAAAATGAACTAGTTCATAGTTCTTTTTTTCCTACGTTGCTGCGAGCTATTATTTTTCAAAATTATTGCCACAGCCCATATAGAATCACAGACAGCAATTATTTTATCAGTTTTAACAATGAAGCTATGTGTTCAGGCACAACACTGGGTGTAGGGATATGGTCAAGACAAATTTTTCAGATTTTAATGTTGTTCCACCAACACTGTTGAGTCACCAAAATATGTTGATCTAGGAACATGTCTAACTCTGCAAAATCAGGACGTGCTTGAATTTCACCTGAAATAAGTACGTTTTAAATCACCTATAAAACTAAAACTTGAATAAAATTGAAATAAGATGTGGAAATGTGAAAATAAATGCTAATTAAAAATACAACACAATATAATTATATAATAAAAAGTTGATTTTGATTTTTTTATATGTCTGTATATTTTTATATACATTAAAGAGATAGTTCACCCAAAAAGGAAAATTATGTCATTAATGACTCACCCTCGTGTCGTTCCAAACCTGTGAGACCTCTGTTTATCTTTGGAACACAGTTTAAGATATTTTAGATTTAGTCCGAGAGCTCTCAGTCCCTCCATTGAAACTGTGTACGGTATACTGTCCATGTCCAGAAAGGTAAGAAAAACATCATCAAAGTAGTCCATGTGACATCAGAGGGTCAGTTAGAATTTTTTGAAGCATCGAAAATACATTTTGGTCCAAAAATAGCAAAAACTATGACTTTATTCAGCATTGTCTTCACTTCTGGGGCTGTTGTGAGAGAGTTCAAAACACAGCAGTTTGTGATATCCAGTTTGCGAACGAATCACTCGATGTAACCGGATCTTTTTGAACCAGTTCACCAAATCGAACTGAATCATTTTAAACGGTTCGCGTCTCCAATACGCATTAATCCACAAATGACTTAAGCTGTTAAATTTTTGTAATGTGGCTGACACTCCCTCTGAGTTCAAACAAACCAATATTCCGGAGTAATTCATTTACTCAAACAGTACACTGACTGAACTGCTGTGAAGAGAGAACTGAATATGAACACAGAGCCGAGCCAGATAACGAACGAAAGATTAACTCGTTCTCGAGTCACATAATTTTTCCTTTTTGGGTGAACTATCCCTTTAAGCTTTAGTTTTTAGCTCGACTTAAACTAAATGAGAATTATCTTGGCAACTAGCTGAAATAAAATAAATGTAAGTGTTTCATATTTATTTTTGTTCAGTTAAATTTTATTTTAAATTATGTAATGATAAATTTTTGTATGGTTTCAGTTTCAGTTAATGATAATCATCTTGTTTGGAGCTTGACAGCTCATGATCACTTATTGGTAACATAGAATGTTAATTTAACAGCATAAAAAACTGCCTCTTTATTGCATTTTACGGATAGAAGAAAGAAAACAGGTTTGGAAAAACATGAGTGTTATTCAACAATAACAATGTTAAACTAACCCTTTAGAGGTCACATTTTAAGAATAATGTACCATGCAAATGCTGTAATAATGATCCATTAAAGAGCAGCTTCCTCTCCTCACACAGTTATTAAGGATCATAGACTTTACTTAAGTGGGCCTGAAGTGCCCATATTTAGCTTCATTACTCTTAGGCCGCTGGGCTGACTGCTTTGGATGCTCTGTTATGTTATGCTATATAACCTGCGTGTCATTCTGACTCACTGTGAACGGTATCCTTCGCAGTTGCCATGACTTTGACTATGATTGATTTCTCAGTGTCATTTCTGACAGCTTCGCTCCAGCACATTGAAATGACAGAAGTGCTCGGACCTTCACCCTCTTTATGAGACGGACTATTCTTCAAAGTTAAAGATGCTCTTCTGCTTGCTTATGCACCGAGGCTTAAACTACCTTCGGATTTGTGCATTTGTGCTAAATCAATGCCTGAAAGCCTTGAGCAAGCTACGACAGAGCTGACAAACGTGCTTTCACAGTTCTTTTACACAGTTTTAGAACAGAGTCTCTTTAAAGAAATGCTTACTAAAAATAGTAAGCAAAGTTATAATATAATATAATATAATATAATATAATATAATATAATATAATATAATAGTTATTATATACAAGTTGTCTGTCTGGAAAGCAGCATTAGAAGAAGGTGACATTTCAGCACTTGACAAACGGATAGCGACTCCTACTGTAAGTACCACTTAAAGCACAGCTACTGCACGATTGCTTTAAATGCAATTTTGGGAAACGCAAGTGAAACAACAATGAATGATCGTAAAATGACTAGTAGAAAACGTTCTTAAGCACCAAGATCAATCGTTATCGGGAAAACCGGCCCAGGTTTATGACAAAAGGTTGAAATTTTTCTTTCTTTCTTGAATTCTCTATTTGGCTACATTTACATCACAAAAATGTAGTAAAAAAAAAACTATAATAATAATTTTACATATACACGACAATATTTTATACGGCAAACTCTTGAGCAGGAACAACAGTTGTACATACCTATAAGTACATACCTAAACAGGCATGATGCATAGACTGTATAAAAACATGTTCGTAGTGTCTGTAACGTCACCCGCAGATTTCTGAAGAGCTTATATGAAGCACAAAGTTGTCAGAGCCGGCCACAGTTACCGTGCGTCACCTGTAAACATGTTTTTTTTAAAAAGGGTGTCTATGGGATTGACTCCATTTTGCAGCCAGCCTCAAGTGGCCAATCGATGAATTGCAGTTTTAGTCACTTCCTCATTGGTTTCACGAGAGAAAGCGGGAAGTTGCCACTCGGCATGACATCACCATTTTCAAAGATTTCTGCTCTGGGTGTTGACACAAAAACAATAACTGTGCCATTTTCAAAAACGTGCACTTTGCAACCATTTTCAAAAATATGCGTTTTCAGCTGAAAAACGGTTGTTGTGTAAACGAACAGTCAAAGCGTATAAAAAGTTTGCAGTTTTGGGGTTGAAAACATTGCACGGCCCCTTTGAGTAGACCAAATATTTCTTTATTAAAATGTATCTCTTAAAAGGAATAGCTACCCCAAAATGAGAAAATGTTGATCCTAAATTTGCCTATTGTGCCATACAGGTTAGGAATGTCATGAGGTTGAGGCTCTTTAACTAGACTAAAACTAGGACAGACAGAAAATTAAATTTCACAGATGATAAACACAAAGCTAAATTACAACAGGAGATTGCAACAGCGTCTGTGGATGATGAGTCACTGAGAAAGTGGCATGCTGAAACATGTTAATTGCTAGCACAGCTTCACTCCTGAGCAGTAGGGGGCAGTGCAGGAGAGGCTGTCCCACATTTCTCCATACCATGAGTACTTTGATTCAGTCGAGACTCTGTAGATTGGAGCTCAGACAAGGCTGAGAGTGGCTCAGTGCCTGGCATTGTTTCTACTTTCATCCCAGTCCTTCCTTTCTTCCATCGCTCTACATATTTCTACCTCAACTAAACAAGGAACAGTGGATATTTTCAGGGAAGCTCTGGAGAGGAAGAACTCAGTTTAATTGCTCAGAGCGGTTCACATCCATAAATATATACCTAAAATTGGTAGACGAGTCCCAGATGCCTGTTTTTTTTTTCCGTATTACCCCTTTATAATCCCCCTGCGCACCAGTATTCTGTGATTTGCCTTTATATCTGATATGAATAATTTTCGTGATGAGAGCTTGTGAACCTGCCCAGATTGGCATCCCACATTGAGGCTGTTTTTGCCACTATTGGCAGCTTACTGTTTCAATAGGAAGTGTTTAAACAAGATGATGCTTTCTCATTTTCTCAGTTGTGTTGAGTTGACGGTGAGTCTGATTCCATCGGCCCTGATCTCACTGATGCTCTAACATCTTCCAACATCTACTGGAAAGCCTCACAGGAAGATTGGAGATGTTACAGCTGCTAATACAGGGATTAATACCAATTTGAAATATGTGGTATCCACTTATAATATATACAATGACAGTTTTTTAAATGTTTTAAAATGATAAAAAATTTAAAACATTGGTTAGAAATTTTGAAAAGTAATATAAAAAAGTAATACGTTACAATACTTTAATAAAGTAATTGAAATAGTTACACTACTTATTACATTTTAAATAGGGCAACTTGTAATCTGTAACCTACTGTATTAAATACAGTTACCTAATGTATGAAGTAACCTTCGCAACACTGCAAATTCTAATATTAGCAAATTAAATCAAAGCTCAATCAAGCAAAACATACTAATCTATCCTTTGATAACCAAGGACAATTAAAAATTATAGCTGGAGAAATAAGATTAGAAATCACACTATGTCAACAAATGTCTATTAAAGTGTAAAAATGAGGAGTTGACTAATCCCAAACACCAACATGAATTTTATTCATGACTTCACCATGGGGGAGCCTCTTGAGGGTACCTCAGGTGCCTAGGTTTCAGCGGGTATTAACCGCAGCGCTTCAGCTGCATCCAAGTTTAATTAATGTTGGGAAGCAGAGCGATGAACCGGTGACGGTGAGCGGTGGGAGGGCGTTAGGGTAGATAGCAGCCACTGTGTGGACATGCCAAGTGCCCTCAGGTTAGTGCCACCTCCTTGCCAGGGCTGAATGTGGGCAAGGTGCCACCACGAAACAGCAGCTATGTTCGCTAGCCAGGAGTCTAAACATACAAAGCAGGACAAGAAACAGCTTTATAATCAGACAGAACAGAAACATAATCTTGGGCTCAAGCTAAATCAGTTTGCCGTGAGGATGTAACGGGTTTAATTTGACTCCAGCATTGGATGCAACACACTTCTATGTTGTTTTTTGATGTTGGGCTTCATAATGTTAGCCAAACGATTAACAATCTGGACTGTTAAAGCAAACACTGCAGGTATGGTCTCAATAGCGATTACTCTGCACCTGCAAAGCTATTTATGATGAAAAAACAAACAGAAAGAAACATGATGGAATAGCACTTAATTGATAAAACTTAGAGAAATTGCTTAAATTCTGTAAATAACGGTTTACATTTTGATTTGGTTAAACTTTGATTTGATTTTTGATTTTGGTTAAAATAGTACTGTCAGGATTTAAAGACACACAGTAAAGAATTAGTGCTGAAAAGGCATGGACACTGTTATTTTTGCACCTGGCCTTATAGTATATGCATTTGTAAAAGTTAGCCTTTCAGACACACAATGCATTCACAATGTGATTTACTAACGTTTGAGCTTATCAAAATTATTAATCGTTAATTAAATTAATCATCAAAATACTGGTATTTGTGCCATTATTTAACACTCAAAAGCAGGTGGTAATTTGCGCTGGTCGTTATGGAAATGATCCGGCTGAACCTGTGTTCTTTAAAGTGGACATTGAAAATAAATCACCTGCTGAATTTTCCCCTCCCATTGGCTCTTTTATGGAATTGCGCTATAACGCTTATTTGCCCTTTTTAGTAAATCTGGTGCCTAGTGTGCTGTGCGGATTATTGCTTATTTTTCATATGTATTTTCAACTATTTAGCCTTTTTTGCCCTCCTTGTAGGCCAGATTCAAACCTCACTCTTGTCAAAAGCATGTTATTTTCAAAGGTTCACTTTTTTTTGTTTGTTTTACCGGATTGTGGACTTTATACTGACACCTTTTGGTTTGGATGCATTATGTTTGCTTCACACTGCAGCTGTTTGCTCATCTGTGAAGTTCTTTTTTGTCTATGTACTGAGTTGTGCCAGCAGCTGTATCAATGGTTTGAGCACCTCTGATTTGAGTATTGTTAGAATATGTCATTTTAGCTTGTGTTAATCTTTGGTGGTCCTGAGGCAAAATCATACATGTGGTGCATGGGGAAAAAGTTACCTACTTGGTTGCAAATCATTTCCAATGAGAATGGCAGCGGAATGGCGAAAGAGAAGGAGGAGGAGAAGTGTTGGAGAGCTGTGAGTTAGAGAACGCTGCTGCTGCGGCTGCTGTAGGCAGTAACAAGGGTCGTGTTCCTGTAGCCCAACTGGTAGAGCATGGCGCTAAACAATGCCAAGGTCATGGGTTCAGAATAGCATATGTCTTGAATATATTAAGCTGCTTTGAATAAAATCAAATACCAGCTGCATGAATATGTTACTTATGTATTTCCACATTATGAATTACATGGTGCTAGAAATTCCTTTTTGTTATGTGTAATGTTAAAATGTTCGTAGTCAGTATGATTTTTTTGTTTAGTTTTTGAGCATAAAACAAATAAATGCTTCATTTATTTGATCAGTGAAAAAAGCAATTTTGAGGAATATTTTTTACAATTTTAAATAATTGTTTCAATTTGAATGTATTTTTAAATGTAATTTATTCCTTTGATGCAAAGCTGATTTTCAGCATAATTTCTCTCATTCTAATATGCTGATTTGCTTCTTAAGAAACATGCATTATTATTATTAATATTGATTAAAGTTGTGCAGTCTTTTTCTGGAAACCATGATACAGGGTTCTTTGAACATAAACTTCTATAGGACAGCATTTACATGATAAATAAATATTTTGTAACATTTTATATATCTTTACTGTCACTTTTGATCAATTTCATGCATCCTTGCTGAATGGAAGTATTTAAAAATAATAATAATAATAATAATTAATAAAATAAATATTATAAATATTAATAAGCACCAAAAATCTATGATAATCTGTATTGAATCCAATAATTTTGTTTCATACTACACTCATATTAATGATGTGTGTAATGTAAAATAATAATAATAATAATAATATATATATATATATATATTTATATATTCATTTATTTTTTATTTTTATTATTAGACATTTTTGTTTTTGCTAAACTTACTGTAATGATAAAATGAGCGATGTAAAGATAACGTGTTCTCATCTGGTGTAAAGGAACTGGGCCAAGTGATCAGAAGCCAAATCCCTGGAGTATTCTTCCTCCTGTACGGGTTTACACCATTCCTAATTTAGCATCACTGATCCACACCTCATCCCTCTATAGCTGAAAAGAGAGTTTTACTTCAGCTGCAGATAGCTAGAGATAGAAAGACAGAAATGTATGCATGCTTGCACTGATGCACTCATTCATGCACAAATGCATTCATGTGTGCATTCACTCCTTTTTTTTGTATAAAAGACAAGGCGAATATGAAGTCTGGAATTATGAAAGAGAGATTGTGTTTGGATTGTAGACTGGCATACCACCTCTGTATACTGCATACAGCAAACTATTATTAAAAATATTCTGTGAAATCATTTAAACAGAAAGTTTTAAACAGTAGTACTGTTTAAACATGGCTATAGTGCATATGAATAACAATAAATAAATAAGTCTTTAATAATGAAATATTTATCACATATTCAAAATACATAATTACTTTTAATTGGCTGTCTTTCTCATATGGTGTAGTTACAGCATCTACCAAAAGTGGTTGGTATTACTTCCAGTTCACACAAACTCCCTACATTGTGGAATAGCTGTTGTGCACAGCATACCCTCTTACATATAATGTAAACTATCGTAAATGTGGTGAGTCATCCAGTTATTCAATGCTTATGGAAAATTGCTACTATATATTTCATAAATAGTAAAGACCATGGCATTCTGAACATAGCTGTATAGTTTCTGGCTTGATAATAATAATAATTGAATGCTTCTATAGTTTCACAAAACATTGGTATGTCCCAGAATGACCAATTACACAATAACCAAGCCAAAGCTCATTCTAATTTATTCACCAGATGCTCACATTATAACTGTAGTCTAACAATCTGATTTAAGCTTGTTAGCAAACTAATTAATCCATTACAATGAACCAGAGCCGACAGACGAGTAGTTTATTCATTACAAGTTGTGCAACACTGTCAAACTGCATTGTGTACCTGCTGCAATCACTGACGATACACAAACACACTACTTATTGATAGACTACTACTTAAAACAGGGCTGTCAGGGATTTAAGTACAAGCTCATACAGAGTAAAGACCAATATCCTGTGTGTGTACTGAGCTCACAGAGACTCACCTTTGACCTGAAAAGCATAGTCGCCTGATGCTTTTAGCATATGCACTTAACAAATCCTGGGATACCACTCAGTTTAAAAGGTTCTTGTTGTTTTCAAAGCCTTCCCTTAGTGATTATCTGACAGGTCAGATATTATCTTCCCATCTTCTCCGATAATACTTTTTCCTCAAACAAAAACTCTATTTCATATAAATGCTGTTTGAACTTTTGCTTCTCTTTTGAGCTTTATATTCATCAACGAATCCCAAAGGAGAAAAAAAAAGATCAGTTTTCACAAAAATATTATACAGTTTTCAACATTGACAATAATAATAAAAGTTTCCTGAGCAGCATATCAGGATATTTCCAAAGGATCATGTGACACTGCAAACTGGAGTAATGATGCTGAAAAAAACAGCTTTGCATTACATGAACATTATAAAATATATTCAAAAATAAATCAGTTATTTGAAACAGTGGTGGTCAGTAACAGAATAGAGTAAATTTTTTAAGTATCTGTACTTTACTGGAGTAGTTTTATTTTGAGTAACTTTTACTTTTACTTCACTACATTGCAAAGCATAATATCATAATTTTACTTCACTACATTTCATAAAACATATCGTTACTCCTTATAATATACTTTATCACGTGCTCCGCGCGCACACGTTTGATGCTGTTAAAAGTAAGTTATTAATGTCAAAATTTACGATTAATTATTGTAACTGAAAGTCATA
Source organism: Carassius carassius (assembly GCF_963082965.1). NCBI lineage: Eukaryota > Metazoa > Chordata > Actinopteri > Cypriniformes > Cyprinidae > Carassius > Carassius carassius. The sequence goes on from NC_081759.1 coordinate 4,873,998, forward strand.
TTTAGGTCAAAACTGTCATTTGTTCAGGAACTAAATCTGCTGTATAGAGTGATCTATTTAAGCCCACTGAAATGCTTAAATGCAGACGATGCAGACACATAAATCAGTGTCTCTATGTTTTAAGTAAAAACAACTACAACAACAAAAACTTCAATTAACACAGATTAATTAAAATAACTCATGTACTCATTCTGGGCCATAGTGCAAAACAATAAATAAAAATAAATAAAAATAAAGTATATATATATATATATATATATATATTTTACTCGCGATTAATCACATGATTGTCTGCAATTAATCACAATTAATTGCATTGTTATGCACAAAATTAATAATGCATTCAATAGTTGTGTATTGTGAATTTATTTCATTTAAAAATGGGCTGCAGTGGCTCAGTGGTTCATGTAGGTTGGTGGTTCAATCCCCGGCTCCACCTGACCAAGTGTCAAGGTGTCCTTGAGCAAGACACCTAACCCCAGCTGCTCCCGACGAGCTGGATGGCGCCTTGCATGGCTGACACCACAGCTTTTGGTGTATGAATGAGTGAGTGAGTGAATGGTTGAATGTGAGGTAACTTATAAAGTACTTTGGATGGCCATGGGTCTGTTGATTAAAAGCGTTACAAATGCAGTCTGTTGATTAAAAGCGTTATAAATGCAGTCCATTTACCATTTACCATTTAAAAGTACTGCTATATGAACAAAAGTGCAATAACATTTGGTTTGCAAACACCTTAAACAAATAAGGTGCTTTTTTACATATATATATATATATATATATATACATATCATAGAAAATGTATTTACAGTGGGTACGGAAAGTATTCAGACCCCCTTTAATTTTTCACTCTTTGGTATATCGCAGCCATTTGCTAAAATCATTTAAGTTATTCTTTTTCCTCGTTAATGTACACACAGCAACCCATATTGACAGAAAAACACAGAATTGTTGAAATTTTTGCAGATTTATTAAAAAAGAAAAACTAAAATATCGCATGGTCCTAAGTATTCAGACCCTTTGCTGTGACACTCATATATTTAACTCAGGTGCTGTCCATTTCTTCTGATCATCCTTGAGATGGTTCTACATCTTCATTTGAGTCCAGCTGTGTTTGATTATACTGACTGGACTTTATTAGGAAAGCCACACACCTGTCTATATAAGACCTTACAGCTCACACACAGTGAATGTCAGAACAAATGAGAATCTGAGGTCAAAGGAACTGCCTGAAAAGCTCAGAGACAGAATTGTGGCAAGGCACAGATCTGGCCAAGGTTACCAAAAAAAAACTGCTGCACTTAAATTTCCTAAGAGCACAGTGGTCTCCATAATCCTTAAATGAAGACGTTTGGGAAGACCAGAACCCTTCCTAGAGCTGGTTGTCCGGCCACACTGAGCTATCAGGAGAGAAGAGCCTTGGTGAGAGAGTTAAAGAAGATGCAGTCGGGTGATGGGAGAACATTGTAGAAAATCAAACATCACTGCAGTCGGGGCTTTATGGAAGAGTGGCCCGATGGAAGCCTCTCCTCAGTGCAAGACACATGAAATCCCCCATGGAGTCTGCTAAAAAACATCTGAAGGACTCTGGTCTGATGAGACCAAGATGGAACTTTTTGGCCTTAATTCTGAGCGGTATCTGTGGGGGTGTTTTTCAGCTGCAGGGACGGGACGACTGGTTGCAATCGAGGGAAAGATGAATATGGCCAAGTACAGGGATATCCTGGACAAAAACCTTCTCCAGAGTGCTCAGGACCTCAGACTGGGCCGAAGGTTCACCTTCCAACAAGACAATGACCCTAAGCACACAGCTAAAATAATGAAGGAGTGGCTTCACCACAACTCCCTGACTGTTCTTGAATGGCTCAGCCAGAGCCCTGAATTAAACCCAACTGAGCACCTCTGGAGAGACCTGAAAATGGCTGTCCACCAACGCTTACCATCCAACCTGACAGAACTGGAGAGGATCTGTGAGGAGGAATGGCAGAGGATCCCCAAATCCAGGTGTGAAAAACTTGTTGCTTCTTTCTCAAAAAGACTCATGGCTGAATTAGATCAAGGGTGCTTCTACTAAATACTGAGCAAAGGGTCTGAATACTTAGGACCATGTGATATTTAAGTTTTTCTTTTTTAATAAATGTGCAAAAATGTCAACAATTCTGTGTTTTTCTGTCAATATGGGGTGCTGTGTGTACATTAATGAAGAAAAAAAATAACTTAAATGATTTTAGCAAATGGCTGCAATATAACAAATAGTGAAAAATTTAAGGGGGTCTGAATACTTTCCGTACCAACTGTAAAATCCCCAAAACATACTTGCTAAAAGTATGTTATTGTTAATAATATTAATAAAGTTTTGGGCACTTTTTGTATATTTTTGAAAATATATTAAAAAAATATATGCAGTATACATAAAAGCATCTAAAAATGGACTTTGCCTTATATATTTAAATTGAAGAAAATTCATATACATATTTCACATTTAAATAAGAACAAGACAAAAACATGACGTTGATTTGTAACGTGAACATACAACACATCTGAATAAAACTCAGCAAGGAACATACTTTACAATTACATTTATTCATTTAGCAGACGCTTTTATCCAAAGCGACTCACAAATGAGTACAAAATCAACAAAAGAACAATGAAATGCAAGTGCTATGACAAGTCAGCCAAACGCAGTACACTTAGCAAGTTATTATTATTATTATTATATAATAAAATAATAATAAAAAACCCGGTATAATACAAAAAGTACAGAAGGTAGTGTTAGGTTTTATTATTATTATTATTATTTTAAAGTAAAGATAACAAACAGTTAATAAACTTATATTGTGCAAGTCTAAAAGGGGAGAGTTTTTTTATGGAATTAGAGAGGAGAGAGCTAGAGGGTCAATTAAATGTGGAAGAGATGTGTTTTAGCCAATTCTTCAAGATGGCTAAGGACTTGGATTGAATTGGGCAGGTCATTTCACCAGGAGTGAACATTTAATGTAAAAATCCATGAAAGTGACTTTGAGCCTCTTTTTTTTGTGAACTTTATGTGAGCAGCTATTGGTAGCCAGTGTAAATCGATAAACAAAGGTGTGACGTGCATACTTTTCAGCTCATTAAAACTAATCTTGCTGCCGCATTCTAGATTAATTGTAAAGGTTTGATAGAACTGGCTGGAAGACCTGCCAAGGTGCATTGCACTAGTCCAGCCTTGACAGAACAAAAACTTGAACAAGGTGGTTGTGAATCATGCTCCGAAAGAAAGGGACTGATCTTCTTGATGTTGAAAAAAAGCAAATATGCAGGACCGGGTAGTTTTAGCGATGTGGTGTGAGAAAGTAAGCTTATCACCAATAGTAACTCTGAGGTTTCTGGCTGTTTTTGAAGGAGTTATGGTTGGTGTGACTAATTGAATGGTGAAATTGTGTTGAATTGATGTGTTTGATGGAACCACAAGCAGTTCTGTCTTGGCAAGGTTAAGTTGAAGTTGATGGACCTTCATCCAGCAAGAAATGTCTGTTAGATGAGATGAGATTTGAGCAGCTATTGTCAGATCATCAGGATGGAATGAGAAGGAGAGTTGCGTGTCATCAGCATAGCAGTGAAATGAAAAGCCATGTTTCTGAATGAAAGAACCTACTGATACCATGTAGATAGAAAAGAAAAGAGGTCCAAGAACTGAGCCCTGTTGTACAAATTGTACAAAGAAAACAAAAACAAATAAACAATATGAAAAATAAACATTATTAGATCATTGTAAATTTTGATCTCTAGCAGGCCATTCCAGACACTTTTTCATTCCACATTCCATTGTATTTTTTTGTCCCTGTAATATATTCTGAAATATATTAATAAATTTTCTATTTCAAAAATATAATTGATTGATATTTACTGTTTACACATGTATTTAAATTTTTTTCTTGACATAGGGGGTATATTTGCCTACTGATGTATGCAACACTTTCCATATACTGTTTTTCACCTCTACACATTATTCCCCAACATGAATTTTTACTAGAACAATGCTTTTCATTTACATTAGATTTGTTACATTACAGAATGTAATTTACAGATATTTTGTGTTTCTAGTCAAATTAATGTATTTTCTGAGCTGATAATACAGTATAATGTGAAACCTATGTATATGGTTTTAAAAAGCACATGGTGCCGTAGTTCATTAACAGTATAGCAATAGCCATCTTTTTGCAGTAACTCACCTGTAATAGTTTAATGAATTGGTAGATGACATGAAGCGGTCAGAGGCTGCATTGAAAAAACAAGACCGCAAATACCTTATGTAAAACTCCTGATTTGTAAATACCGCAAAGATTGGCACACATTATAATTGTCACGATCATTAGATGGAGTGCCCATGAGCTTCAGTAGAGGGCACTCCACTCAGGACCATTCCACCCATCAACCACCAGATGTCACTTGGACACTAGCACCTCTCATACTGTTGCACCACACCCGAACTACATTACCCATGAGTCACTGCATCACAATCACCCTGCCACACCTGCACCTCATTCATCAGCCAATTTCCTTGCCACACCTGCACCTCATTTACACACACACTTAAAAGCAGCACACTCACTCTCACTCACTGCGAAGTCTTGTATAGCCAGTCTGACATTTCCGAGCGTTTTCCCAGTGTTTGTTATTCCTGTGTTTTGACCTTTGGACTGTTTATTCCGACTCTGATTCTCCACTGCCTGTCCCAATCTCTGCTTGTTTCTGGTTACGATTCTGGTTATCCCTGACACACCTGAAGCCATTTCTGATCTCTGCCTGTATTACCATTCTGTTGAATAAATGCTGTATATGGATCCGAACGCCTCCGACTCCTTGTTACAATAATACCACATTATATTATTCATTTATAGTAACAGTATTTTAAGGTGCTGCAAGCCACTGCATGCACAGTAGGGAAGTATGCTATTTCAGATGGTTTTGGCACCAATGGATCATTCATAATAAAATGGGAATGTTCCTTTTCTCTGCCATTGGTTCAAAAATGTATAATCCTGCCCCAAAATCCATCCCATGTTGCCAGAATCATACTCACTTTACTTACAGTTGTCTCTCCATGTTCAGCAAGTGTGAGAAAAATACAACACCTCAGCTTTAAGATGAAATCTCTTTTTTGCTAAGAGCATAAATCTGAAAATATTTTCAAAGGCAAGGGTAATGTCCTTCACTTTCAGAGCTACTGCCATCCGCCGCCACATGCTGTGCAGCCCTCAGCGGACTGCGAGAAATGTTTTGAACAATATGGTGTCAAAAAGAATTCTGTTTCCCTCTACTATCGGAACGAACATGAAATATGTGGGAAAAATAAATAACGTCTGCACAATGCCAACCCAGGGCAGCATGAGAAAGTGATTGTGCTTCAAAGCCACAGGAATATACAGTATTTACAACAGTGATATAGCAACACCTCCATTACAGGCCCTGTTACATGAATCATTACTGCCGGTGACTTTTGATATTCGATAACATCCATCATGGAAGATTCAGAGAATAAAAATGCATTGCATGAACATTCATAGTCAGGGGGCCGTTGCTTTACCCCTGAATTTGCTTCCCGCTCCTTTAATCAAACCTGACTTTTTTACACCGCCAAAGGGATCCAGGGGAATCAAAATGTCATTATTCTGCAGGGATGTGCTCGATGAACCTCGCTGACCTAAGTTGGAGGCTACGCTGTGCTGTGAAAGTAGACGCTATACAAACAAGCTTTAAAAAATAGAAAAGTTACCAGACAGCAGACGACTTTGAGTTTGTGAATGCAATCAATAGGTATTTTCAGTCATGTCTGTCTTCGAGACAAAACGACTGAATTTAAGTCATTGTCTCATCACATCTTATTTATCAGAATATCTGTCTGAATTAATTCACTACCCTGTGTCATTATTATAAAAACACCAGACATTTCTTATAATCGCTCAAATGTGAACTCAATACAAAAGGCTGTACCAGAAATAGGGCTTATAACTCAATTAAGGAGTTTTGAATCTTAAGAATCCGAGGTCAGATCTCTTCAGACGTCTGCCAAGATTCTGCTTCTGGGTTGTTAAGGCTACTTGTCTCTGCTAAGGGCTTGTAAGCACAGGCTGTCTGCTGCAGAAATGCTTGTCTGGAAAAGTGAATGAATGACACTATCCTCTGCTTTGTATTTCAAAGTCTGTCTGTGCTGCTTAGAAACATCTGATGACAAACATGAGGTCTGCTGAAATGCATATCTGGAATGGAAAAGATGTGAGAGTAAGGGAACATGTCAGGTTTTATGATATCATTCTTAATGATAAAGTTTGAAGGTGCCAAATCTGTGCTGGCGAGTCTTTTTTCAGGGTAATTAAATGTCATAAACATAGTGCACACTTTATTGCACCCTCCAAGGCCCAGTAGATCTAAACAGAACTGTAATGTGACAAAGTTCTTCTGAGGTCTGTGACAGTGAAGAATTAGTACATTATTAGATTTTTTTTTTACTTTCAAAGGGGTCATGAAATGGAGGATCAAAGTGTTATTGTTACACATATCCTACAGTATAAGATGTTGCTCTACAATACAACATTCTAAGTGTCAGAACTGAAATGCCCAGATTTGAAATCGATGTCCCAATTTCCACTTGATACACCCCTTAACATGTCATTATTTACGTAATAAACGAGACAAATCAACATGTATTTAGTAGCATTTTAGTGCATTAAAGTACAAGTATGGATTTAAACTAGCTAATGCGTTAGTTTTGCTGCTGGGGGCTAACTAGTAGCTACTGTAACACTCAGCATAATAAGCTAACACTAACAATACATTGTCTGGGAAGTAAAAATCATTGGAGATAAATTTTCATGCCCTGTTGGAATCTATTATAGCATTTTTTTGTCTTTATTGACACTTTTTATTGACAGGGCAGTGGGGAAAGTGCAGGAAATACAAAGGGGAGAACAGAATCAGTAAATGACAAGCCATACTTCCGTGAACTTGCGTCACCCACGTAAGCAGCACAGCTCATGCCGGACCAATAGTGCTAACTAAGTGCATTCTTACTTCATGCTGTTGACTAACATTTATTCCATCTATACCCTTATCTATACCCTTATGAAAAAGAAATACAATTTAGTACACCATTGATAAGAGTTTAAATGTTTATTTTCAAGAATATATTTAAATATATGAATATACTGAATTTACTGTTTTTAGACACTTAATTGCAAGTTATTTTCAATTACATAAAAATGAATCATACTTCTACTGAAGAAACAAAGTCACCTCCATCTTGGATGCCCTGGGGGTAAGCAGATAAACTCTAATCTAATTTTCATTTTTAAGTGAACTATCCCTTTAAGTGTGTTAGTCAATTCATCAAAATAAGCTTATTATTTAAGGCAAAACAAAAGATTATCAAATTATTATTAAAAATTATTTAAAATGTACTTTAAAGTATATATGTATGTATGTATATATACACTTTTTTTTTTTTACATTATTACGTATTGATTCTTTTAAGTGTGTTAAGAAACAGACATGAAAGTCTCTCTTTCACACACACACACACAATACAATACATTTTTGTCACTATATACCCTTATGTTGTTCCAAACCTGTATGAATTTCTTTCTTGCTGGTAGCCGTTGACTTCCATAATATGGAAAAATACAATGGCATCTGGCATCTATTTGGTTACCAACAATCTTAAAAATATCTTCTTTTGTGTTCAGCAGAAACAACATGAGGGTGAATAAATGATGACAAAACTATCCCTTGTTTTTTACTTAATTAATATTTTATTAACTGCAAATACAGTTTTAAAAAATACACTTATTGAAGTATGCTACAAGTGTACATTTAAGCACATTGCTAGAGTTTGCTAGTGTACTCCCCTATAAAAATGACAAAACAATCAGATACACATTGACTTAAAGTAATGCATGATACCTCCATACTCAGAGCTCTATAGAAATTGTCCAGTAAAAGGATCTCAAATAAGTACAATCCTCATTTGATTACCAACAGCAAGTAGCATTACTTTATACTTACCACATTAGCGGATACTTTTATCCAGCACAACTTACAAATGAGGAACATAAAAAGCAACAATATTCATATTACACACCATCTACTATAAACTACATTCCACAATTGTTTTTTGCCTTGTTACTCGATTACTAGCCTATTGGCTACTTTAAAAAAATGTCATGCTCTTCAATATATCCCCACTAAACTAAACTTCAATAAGATAAATAATAGATTTTACACCAGTAGGCACTACAATACAATATAACTTTACACAATGCTCCAAACAACATTAACAAATAAATATGAAGCCTGGGGTACAAACAATCTCTAAATCTTTTGGACCTACTTCTGTTTAACCTTCAGCAAGTTTGCAGTGGATGGATTCCTGAATGATGGTAATAGGCCATATTGTAGCAATGGCCAAGGTAGATGCCTTCATTGGAAAATATCTCTGACCCAGTTATTTTAACTGCAGTCACTACTGCTGGCTTTTCAATGGTGTGGCCGCATTACCAACAGCCGCCAGTCAGGACTCAGCACAATGATGGTGAGAATAGGTACTTACGCAACATTATCCCTCATTCTAGCTACCTGCTTCTCTAGGAATCTAAAACACAGGCTAATATTGCTGTCCGAAACACCAAAGAGCTGCAGGTCAGCACAGGTTTGATTTTGTGTGTACAGCAGTCCGGCATTTATTTTATATCATACAACTCCCAGAGTAGATTAAAAGTCGACTCAGCAAGATGAATGTCTCAACATTTATTTATGGTACTAGATAAAGTAAGAATCTAACAATATTTGGAGGTTAAAATTCCACTCAAGTGGATCGGGACTGCAGTTCAATATTAATGTATGCAGAAGCAAACTGGGCCGTTAAAGTCCTGTGGGTTGAATGGAATCCAAAAGTGACAAAAACAGGCAATTGAAAGCAAAACTTATGCAGTCACAGGCACCTAATTACGCGACAGAAGGGTTTTTGTGTTTACTCTGGAAAGAGCCGATTCTGCGGCTATCTACAAAAATATAGAGATTGTGAATGATTATTTGTCATGATTATGACTTCATTTCATCGTCATTATGACTTCACTGAGCCTTTTTAAAGTGGTCTAGGAGGGGGACAGTGAATTATTAATTATAATTGAAAATTCTGTCCTGCAGTGGGTATTAAACTAAATATTTTAGAAAATTAGCACTTAATGGCATGTCTGACAGTTACGCCTCAAATTGTGAACATTCACGTCAAGATTTAACACATTAGAGTGTTTTATTAAATTATTATTATAATGATTTTAAAAGAATGAACAAAATGTAAGTTTTTCCATAGCTTTGTCATGGTGTGATGTGGGAGAGAAGCCCATAAACGAGGCAGATGATGAAGCAAAGTCTTTAATAATCTACATAGGGGTAATCCACATGGTGAAGGCAGAAACACATGTACACGTTGATAATAATTCAGATGTATTCCATAGACGAGACTGGACCAAACAACCTGCAACTTATAAGGGGAACGTAAATGAGCATAATTGACACGAAACACCTGAACATGATGACATAATCAAGGGGAGACAGAAACTAGGTCAAAGAATACAAGGGGAGGGAAATGAAAACAAACACAAAAGTCCATAAGATGTGACAAACTTTATGTCACAATGCAGGACATTTTCATTATTTTGTGTCAACTAATTAATTATTTTATGTCAACTACCTGGCACTAATATTCATATTAAGTGTGGCCAGAAGTATAAGCAAAAAATAACAAAAAGGACAATAAGTGGCCATAAGTATAACCAAAAAAAAAAATTTCTAAGAAGCCAGACCTAAAACAGATTATTACTGAGTAATATTAATTAACTGTACTGAAGGATTAGGGTTAGGATGAGGGTTTGGTTTAGGGTTAGATGCATGTAATTTTGTATACTTTATTGTTATTACAATAGCATGTATGTAACGTGTAACAAGGACACCATAAAACAAAGTGTTACATAAAGCATAATGGATGAAAACTTCATGCACTCCATGCATCAATCCATGATTCACAGTCATATGCAACATTTATTACATTGTATAGAGAAGCACATCATCATTCTGCTATAAAGAACTCCATTTGTGCTCTACAGAACCAAAAGAGACACAAATATGACAGGATTTTCATTTTTGATGTTGCTATTCCTTTAAGAATAGTAAAAACAATTAGAAAAATGCTCTTGTTTATCTTAATTAGCACCTGCGAAAAAAGTTAAACTTCAACAGTTCCTATAGACTCAGTTAATGCATGATGGATTCCAACATTAGAATGATTGCGTTACCTGAGGAGGTCTTACACATCTGCAGTCTTATACGGCAGCCCACATATACTGTAAATGCACTCAGATACTCATAAATAATCTTGATTAGACAGTGATGGGGGGTGTAAGGGCCCCCTATCGAATCCATTACACGTGGATCGATGGGTAAGATGAAAACCCTATTTAGGACTAAAGCTAATCAAGCAAATGCACAAAATTAAAATATGATGATTACAATTTAGAAAAGAGAGAAAGATTAAAAATGGATCACATATGCATGAAAATCTGTATATGCAGGGAAGAATTATATTTAATGACAGAAGTTAAAATAGCATACTGGGAAATGACTCAAAGGATGTGATAGTGGTGATTTTGTGGAGGCGTTTCCCAGTGTCAGTTGGGTCACTTCACAACTACAAGTTCTAGATATGGCCAGAAATTCAACTCGACAAGTTAATAAATAAATAAATAAGAATAAAAATAAGAATAATTTTCTTGGTTTGCATCCTCAGTGCACTCTGTCATTAATATTCGCACATACAGTGTTGTTCTTGTTTAAAGATAATCTTGACAGAAAGTACGTATGTTGCTCATTATCTTAAAAACCAAAAAAAAAAAAAAGTTTTTTGCTTATTACTAGAAATTATAAACTGTGCCAACATATGTTTTTTTTATTATATAATGTTTATATAATGAAAAAAATCGAACAATAATAATAATAGAATAATAATAAAAATGCTTGCAAAACTAGTTTAACAACAGAATAATAGACAGTGCACAATGACTCTCAATGTGCCATCTTTGAAATATATATATATATATATATATATATATATTTGTCATGACTTTCACTTTTTTCATTTATATATAAAGTGAAAGTCATGACATTTGCCAAGTATGGTAACCCATACTCGGAATTGGTGCTCTGCATTTAACCCATCCAAGTGGGAGGCCCTTATACCCCCATCACTGTCTAATCAAGATTATTTATGAGTATCTGAGTGCTCTTACAGTAGATTATGTTGTTATGCCAATGCTCAAGGGCACTTCAGCCATGGGTATTGAGGGTGGAAAAGAGCGCTGTTCATTCACTCCCTCCCACCTACAACTCCTGCCAGCACCGTGACTCGAACCTGTGACCTTCGGGTTACAGGTCCAACCCTCTAACGATTAGGCCACAGCTGCCCCTATATATAAATAGAGAGAGAGATGTACTGGTTAAATTATGGTTTGAATTAGTTATTTTCCAGTTATAACCTGTATTTAGAATTTTGTTCATGCGCACACACACACGTTCTTTGGGGAGTTGCCATAGGCTTAATGGTTTTAAATGTGTACAAACTGTACAGTATATTCTATCCCCATAAACTAACCCTACCCTTAAACCTACTCCTCACTCAAAATTTCCTGCATTATTAAATTGTAATAAAACATTAATAAGTATGTTTTCAAAGCTATTTTAATTATGAAGACTAAGTAAAGTCCTCTTAAAACATGTTTATGTTGTTATGCCGGTGCTTTCTGTTTAATGCTGTGTGAAGTAAATTTGAAAGGCAAATGGAAACATTACCAAGCCAACCTTTGTTACTGATCTCTGCGGTGCCTTGGGATGAAACACAGAACGGAGAGCATTTGTCTTCTGTTAAAGGGCTGTTACTGAGTAACTGTGAGGTTTCCAACTGTTGCCTTGGCAGGGTGGTACTGCAGCCCCTCTTAAAGATGCATCATTTTGATGGATGGCAGGTTATTTGCAACAACAAAGGACAGACTGCGAAGGAGAGAGAAACTAGTTTACTCTATGCACCCACGGATCATTCTAGAAGATCTGCCAAGAATACATGCACTCCATCAGTAGCTCAGGACGGATGAGAAGCCAGATGGTAAAGCCGTGCTACCATATGTCCTTCCAGGGCACCCACCTGTCTGGACATACAGTGACACCGGGCTTTAGATTACACTCAGATTAGTCATTGAGAACATTTTCAGTTTCATACAGAGGTCTATTGTGCATCAGTAATTGCACTTTGTTCTTTTAGAAAGTGAACTGAATTCATAATCCACCCTTTTGAATATGTAATCCAAGCTGTTATGTACCAAACTGTTTGTACAACAATAAATGTGATTACATCTGAATTTTAAATGGCAGGCGTTTTGTTACAAGGACAAAAAGACAACAAAGAGCAGAACAAAAGATGATCTCTGATGGAACTTTTCACATTATCACATAGATAATATGTCGTCCTCTCACATTAATAATACATTTGTTTTTTCAGCACATAACATGATATAAAATGAAAGCTATTAGCTCAACAAAAGAGAAGGGGCTATTTTGCGATGCCTATCTAGCAGTCAGGTTGCCGAAAATTGGTCTCATGCTCCAGAAATTGATTGAGTCACACAGAGGATGTGCATCAATAGATGTCTGTAATGATACTGTCACAAATATATGTTCAATATGCAGTAATCCTGCAGCGATTGATCGCACTGTTGCTTCAGTAATGGTAGACTTGAAATGACTGCGAATGATCAAGTTTTCAGTCTTTTCAGCTTCAAACTGACTGCACATTATGAAGTATTCAATATTTTGCTTATGAAATTGCCATTATTTTGCTGAATACTGCAATTATTTTCGATGCAACTATTATGTGTATGATATTAGAGTGATTTCCTCTGTGCAGACAATGTAAAATTGTCCTTTCTCAGAGTCTACATTTCATGATACAACTTTCTCAGCCTATCACTATTTCTCAGATATACTTACCATTGAAAAGTTTAGGGCAGGCAGGCATAGGCTTTTTAATTGGTTTTTGATCCAGGCTGCAATTTTTGATCAAAAATACAGTTATATCACAGTCATATTACAATATTAATATTACTGAAAAATTACAATATATTACTTAAATACAGTATTATTACAGTTAAAATAACTTTAATAATTTGATCCTGTGATGCAAAGTGTCAAATGATCCTATCATAGTTGAAAAACAGTTCTGCTTCTTTTTATTATTTATTTTTCATGATTGTGTGCATCCTTACTTAATAAAAAAAGTATAAATTTATCTGTCAATCAGTCAATTTTATTGAACCTGTGTATGTTCCAGAAATTAGTTAAAAAAAATTCAGAAAACATTTGGCTGTTTCATACTTTTGGTACTGTCAATGTACTTTTGCTCACCATATTATTCCAAACCTTAATGACTTTATCTTTTTTTGTGGAACAAAAAAATACATAAAAAAACAACACAATAAAAGTGAACAATCAGAGTCCACCACAGCATGCATATCTGTTTAAACCGCATTGTCACATTGTCACAAAATGTCCTTCAAACTCCATTCGTTTCAAAAGTAAACTTTTGGGCATCCATCCAAACACTGTTTGTTTCTCTGAAATGTTCAACATCACGGCAGTTTCTGTATTCATTTCTAAAGTGATAGGGAACTGTTTGGAGCCGTTTAGAGATTAGTTTGTCATGTTTATTTCTTTCTGCTATCAAATGCACTAGAATTACTCTTTTAAGCTTGTGTACTACCCCTGGGTCCTTCTCACATGGATTCAAGCTTAGCACCAAAGCCTAAACCACTTCTTCTGGATCTCCAAAGATGACTAAATTGTCCATTTAAAAAGGACATTGGCCCACTCCACAATACACTCATCCCCTCTGACTCATTCCTCTGCTGAAATAGAGTGACTTGTTTTCAAATTGACTGTCACTCTGAGGTTCAGTCAATGAAGGTAATTGTTTCATTTGCTGTAGTTTCTAAGCTACTAAATCTGTGAAGTCTTCACCCTTTTCATGACTGCTCTGCTTCTGAGTTTGACAGGTGGAGCTTTGCAGTGCCTTCTGTCTCACTTGAATCTTTGAAACACACTTTAAACTGTAAAATCGTCATGCAATTTTCACAAAATATAGGCACTGTTCTCAAATCAGCTGTGATGCCTTACATGCCTGTAGGTATCATCCTGACTGAAATGGAAACTCATAAGCGGCTGGTTTGAAACACTCTACATCCGCTCAGTCTGTTTAAAAGTTGGTGTAAACAAAGCACTTTAAAAAATAAGCTGTCATTTAGAGAAACATAATAGTTACTGGTTATATACATTAAAATACAAGTAATACATTACCCAAAAATTAACATTTCCGGAAACTGTACTCACTCTAAGGCCAAACGCAAGGTACTCTGCAATCCGCAATGGGGAGAATGGGTGCCGTGAGTATAATAGTCCAAATACCTGATGATAATAATAATAATAATAATAATAATATCACAATAATCCACAAGCAGTACATATGACCCACTTTAACCCATTGTTTCTATTGCTTTCTCCTGTGAAAAGGTCATCTCATCTTAATAGGAGAGAAATATGCATAGTACTGTTTACAAGAAAAGTGACAATTTAAAGTTAAAACCCCTTAATGATGGATTTGTCTCTTACAAACACACAAGATGCTAATTTATGGACTGAAGACATGTGGATTATTGTGGTTTTTATCAGCTGTTTGGACTCTCATTCTGAAAGCACCCATTTACCACAGAGCATCCATAGGTGAACAAGCGATGTAATGCTAAATTTATCCAAATCAGATGAAGAAGAAAAAAAAAAAAAAAAAAAAAACTCATCAACATCTTGTATGAAAAATTCCTTTAGTAAAGTTGTTTTCCTTTTAAATGAAGTTTATTCTTTTACGCTTTTGGCAGATATTTTTCTTGTTTTAAGCATAAACTCCCATATACATAAGTTCCCATAAAGCAAGACTTCTTGTCTTACATCATTTTGAACCAGAAAAAAATTACTGTATTTTTTGATGGGTTTAGGATTGAAGACGTGCAAGCAACACTGTAGTATACCAGGCAAATACACGTCTGCATATTGGTAATACCAGGCCAGCACTATTCACAAGCACATGCTAAGCTATATTAATGGTCACAGTGGAGGGGATTGGATTTCTTAAAAACGCTGTAACATCAATATCTCACTACCAGGGATATTTCTTTGCTCTATCCACTTATCCTTCTTTCCATCCACACATCCATGAAATTTTAATACTATTCCCATGATACGCATAAATCTAAATGATCTAACAGACATAAGGCCCGTGTATTAGCAGTCCATTTTGCGGTAGCGGATGAGTAGGCGCCATTTGCCTCCGCAGCTGTCTCCCTCTTGAGCCTTCTCTATAAAGTATTTTGCAAACATTTTTGATCACTCATCCATCTTGCAGGTGCAATGAGGACTAGTGATTTCACCGTTGATTACCTCTGGGGTTAGGTTTGATTGCTTAATGCTGAGTAAATAGCATGTGCCGTCTGACAAGATTATAACTAACGGCTTTTCTGGACAATGTAAATAGAAGAATAATTACTACAGGGAGACCATAGGAGCCACAGTTACTGGAGCCAAAATAAACCCCTCAACTGCAAAAACAAAAATGGAGAAATGTTCTGCTCTAGAGATGCTCAAGGTCACACTAACTCTAGCGGGGCAAAAGTGACTGTGTGCGTCAATGTAGATTTTGACATTTACAAAGTCGGCTGAGAATATAAAAGCACATTTATCAACAAAGGTCCTAATCATTATCATCTACAGTATCTTGGTGATTCTCAACTGGTTTTCCTTCAGGATCCAGATTATCTATCAAGTGGAAACCCATCACAGCAGGGGTGTAGAAGGGATCTGAAAAGTTACAATAAATAAAAAAAAGACATCATCAACAGCCGAAGGACATTAGCCATTAGTACTATAAATAACATATTGTTTTATTTCTAAAATACGGATCACCTTATCCTCAATAAATCTAACGGCTGTTTAAAAGTATATATATATATATATAATTTGACAAAGAAAAAAAGTTGGAAAAAGTAGGAAGACTTAGCAAATCATCAATCATCATTTAGATTTCACATATACCCCATTTATATACCACATGACATCTTGAAAATGCTTGACGTAAGATTACAGGATGAGTGGAGGGCCCAGTAATGTGCACAATAATTGTAGGCTGAATAGGAAAATGGACTACTTTGGTTTCTAAATGTCTTTTGAATTTTCTCAGCAGCCAATAATTTTCTGCACAAAATACATAGTTTGGTTGGCACAAACCATATATTTATCCTTAAATATCCCATATACATATCCCATATGTAGCTTCGGTTTATATGCAATTTCTATTACACTGTAATCCCTAATAAGTTAGTAGAACTCAAACTAAATTGAGGGAATCAGTTGCTCCATATTTGTTAAGTTAACAAACTTAAAGACACTTTGGTTTTATATTACACAAGCATATTAGTTGTAATGAAATCAAAACATTGACTAAGCTAACTTGTACAGTTTGGTTGCATGGACATCACACTAACTTAAATCATCTGCCATTAACTGATAGCTAGCAATGGCAAAATTGCATTTATCAGTCATTAAAGCTAAATTATTCAAGTTAATTTAGTCTCCTTAGTCTGATGTAAAGCGTGTTTGGAACTACAAATCTGCTGCTCATTCAGTTTAAGTCACCTTTATTTATACAGTGCTTTAAACAAAAATGTAAAGACAGATTTTAAGTTCAGCTTAATATATTCAGTTATTGAGTTCACGTATCTTTTTTCTATGAAGTACTGTACAATGAACTTTCAGTAACATTTGAGTGAACTCATTTCAGTTAATAAATCTGACTGTTTTGCTTTACAGACTAAAAACTATGCCTGATTACTGTATATGGTTTATTGCATTAAGAATTGTTTTGCCTGTCCTAACAGCAGATCTGTAACTCTTCTTGGGTCGTGACCCACCAGTTGAGAACCCGCTGATCCATCTCATCTTGTACTGTACATCCCACAGTGTTAAAAACAAAACAAAAACAAAAAAACAATTCTGATTCAGCAGAAGTAATTTATTTAGTGATTTTTCCTCCAACTAAATGCCACATCTCATAATGACTCACCACTGCACATCGACAAACCCTCACAACATCTCATTTCCCCCAGTGGGTATCCAAGACCCATGTTAAAAGCTGCTCCCCTCTCATGGTTTCAGCTGTAGTGACAAGGCAACCGAAAGCCTGCTGGGCACAGGGCCTACCTCAATGCATATCGCATCAGATTCCACGTGAACACAATACCAACAAGTTGTCAACGGGGTATATTTACACTTTCGCTCAAAGATAATGCATATTCTGGTGTGTTCTTGGAGGCAAGATATTGTATCTTCAGAGTGGAAAAAAGCAGAGAGGGAGTAAATGAATTTGCCAGAGAATAAAAGAAAGGGAATACACTGTCATCACTTTAAGTACTATTTCAGGCCACAAGGACAGAAGTGCATGAAAAGTTGATGGGGTCTGTCACTACTCATGTATATATATAAAGAGAGAGAGAGAGTGTTGCAGGGATGACATGTCTTTCTAGCCCAAAATACAGAAAATAAATTTGCTTTTTAGCACTTTCGGGGTCCACCATTCTGAAGCCAGTGAGTTTAATATATATATATATATATATATATATATATATGTATATTATTTTTTATTTTTATTTTCTTTTTATGGCTAAAATAAAATCTTTGTTTAAAGGGGTCATCGGATGCTACATGCTGTTTTACAAGTTGTTTGAAATGAAATATGTGTTGGCAGTGTGTGTACACAGCCACCTTATTAACCCCTTTTCTTGCAAGCATCGCCGACGGCCCCAGTTTATTATTGTTTCACTTTCACAGCACGTTAAACATCACTCTCTTACTTGATCTGGACAAACTGTGCATCATTTGAAAGTTTAAAGAAAGATTGTGTCAAAGCAACTGAACACCATTAATTTGGAAAACAGTGTGTCAATAATGCAAAATGACAGTTAAAGGCAGTTCATAACTAAATTCAGTGATTTCAAAGTCAGATGTGTTCCCGGTTCTGGTTTAGCTAATTAATGCACCCTAAAACTTTTTTGGATATTAGAAGCGAATTAGTGTGTTATGTGTAAGCCAGGTTAAAGAGATTGGTCTTTAATCTAAATTTAAACTGCAAGAGGGTGTCGAACAATGTTAGGAATTATACTCTTACAGGGTATAATTTTGGACATGATTCCTATAACAAGATTATGAAACATTTGACAAATAACTAAAATGTTTCAAGCAAGCAGATTCAAACACACACATAGTAAACATGAATATGAATCCTTAAGCAATTCAATAGTTATTAAAAGACATATACAGTAAGTGATTAGAAACATGAAAGTCAAATGTGTGGGTTACATATAAATGAACATGGAGTTAAGCAATGGGCTGATATTCATTTATAAGTCTTTTTTTTAGTTCATTTTGGTGCATCTACATCTATAAAAGACAGTTTCTGTGCCATTCTCTGACATAAGGACGTTCTGTGGAGACCAGAGGTTAAAAGGTCCCATTAAAGGAATTTCAGTCTGGCTCTTGTCTTCTAGGTGTGGGAAGTCAAGCCAAGGATCTTGTGATCATGATTACTATCATGGGGTTACCTAATTACTATTATGGGTTGTGATGGTTAGGCTGTGCATCTCTTTGACCATCAATCTGGATTACTTGCCCCAAATTTGACAATTTCTTCTCCGAATTGAAATTGTCAATAATTGTTCTAATGCTGTTAATGTTGAAAGCTGTTCTGTGGTTGGTTATCTTGCTTCAGACTGTGGTGCTAGGAGTTGATAGAATTGATGAATTCAGCTCCTCATGTTTCATCCTGATCGAATCTTTAATTTGTCTGGTTTGAGCCTGATATGCTACATACTTGAAGCCAGCCCTCTGAGAAATACTAAAAACATTGTTATAAATTGAAGCAACACCTCCCCTTTTACCTTTTGGACGTGGCTCATGTTTATAACAGTAATCTTGAGGGGTAGACTCATTGAAAATAATGTAATCATCAGGTTTTAGCTGGGTTTCTGTCAAACATAGCACATCTAGATTATGATCAGTGATTATATCATTTACAAAAAGTGCTTTCGCAGAAAGGGACCTGATATTCAATAAGCCAAGCTTTATCATGTGTTTATCCATATTGCATATGTTTTTTTTGAACCTCATATAAATTTTTACTCTTAAATTGCTTTGGATGTATTTTTTTTTTGTATTTTCTAACTTGGGTAACAGACACCATCTCTATAGTTTGATATTTAGGTGAAAGAGTCTCTGTGTGCTGAGAATTAATTAACTGACTTTTGTGACGTGAGGTGGCTAGCAGACGGTCGGTTTAGCCAGCTTCCTGACCTGGGTCCCAGTTAGTCAAGTACAAACTCTATGACTATGTGCCATATTTCTAGAGAGAAGAGGGGCACCACCCCAGAAGGGATGAAGACGATATCTTTTCAACAGGTCATATCTGCCCAAAAATGTTATTTTGCGGGCACCACTTTGAGTGATGACAATCTGCTATGTATCTCATCACCACGGTAAGCAGGGAGAGGACCAGAGCATATTACAGTGTCGGACATCATGCTTGCAAGTTCCCACACCGTGCTTGCAAGTTCCAGCTTCACCTACAAAAGAAGTGAGTATAAAGGTTATTTTTTTAATAATTTTTTTCTTATATAAATCTTTGCAAATTGCCTTTCCAAATAATATGCTAATTAGCAAGTTTCAGGAGGAATGCGGTTAAAGTAAACAGTCCCTCAGAGAGTGGCTCGGAAGAGAGGGGTGGGGTCAGCAGAGCTCATTAACATTTAAAGGAAAATTCTACAGAACGTCTTGCTCTGAAAAGAGCTGTTTTTGACAAGGTAAAAACTGTGTTTTTACACTACCATAGAGAAATTTGAACCAGTTTATGTTTCAGACATTTCATTAAGACCCTTAAGAATCATGTCAACTTGTGGGCATTCAATGACCCCTTTAAGCTCAGTATATTTTTACATTTTATTCTACAACATAAATACATCAGTAAAACCCCATTTCAAAAAAATAATTCGCCAAAAATGCAAATTTGCCAAAAGATTTGCCTTTGCGAGTTCTCTTAATAATTCAGACTTAAGCAACCATGGTGTGTAAAAATGATTGAACATACAGCAAAGTACAGCATTTTACAATATTTAAAGAAATAATTCTGGGTTGAATTGCAGATTAAATGTTTATATGCCACTTTTCATGGCATGCAGTTGATTATCACCGACAATAACTCATCGTGTAAACAAACACAATAACACATTTTAAACTAATGCACTTATGAAACCCAGGCAAGGGGACCAGAGGGTTTAAAAGCAGATATGTGAAATTTGTGATTTTATTAAAGTACTGGAAATGAACTATTCTTTAAAAAATAATGTGTGTTATTCAGGGTGTAAAAGTCTAATTGTCCTTTAGAGGTGGAAATATTTTTCCTGGTGCAGAATGTCCAGTTTTGAGTTAGTGGTGTAATTTCTGTTGTTGGCACTTAAACAGTGCTTTATTACATCAGAGAACCTTTCTCAGGGGAGACAAATCTCTACTCAAAACCATGTAACATGATGGGATCTTAACAGGGAAGCTGGAGGCTGTCTATCTGATTAGAAGTCAATGGAGGAAATACCTTATTACCTTGAGTAAACTGCTTTCGTGTGCAGACAGTTTATCACATAATAAATTGATTGCATTGCTGCTAATCTACAGCATATTTGCCAAGACATGCTCAATTTGGAGTGAGCTATTAAATATCAGCTATGGAAAAAAATTAAAATAAATAAATAAATAAATTCTGTTCTGTAAGATAAGTCAGTTGGTAATGATGTGAGTTCATAAATGGCCTTATAGCACAAACATAACACTAAGAACATCAAGGAAGAACTGAAATGTCAACGTGTACCTTGAATGCAACGTCAATTTGGATAAAATGGTCTGCCACAAAAAATAAATAAACAACATAAATAAATAATAATAATACAATATTTAAAAACCTTTCTTATTATTTTTTTGTAAAGGAAAGCAACAGAACACCAATCAACAACTTACATGATCTGAGGTGAAATTATTAATCCAATAATAATTCATAAATAATTTTTTTTTTTGGAATTGGTTGCATTAATCACTTTTTAAACACAAGTAACTACATAATGCAAAGAAAAAAACAACCCCCCCCCCCAAAAAAAACATGCTTTTGTGCAATTACCAGCCATAGTTATATGGTCCTCTACACTACATAAAACAAATTAAATAATATGGGAATTTTTGTAAAATCTGACAATGACAATATAAGGCAAATTATCCTAATTTTGTAAATAAAGGTTCATGATGTCA
The DNA here is from genome assembly GCF_963082965.1 of Carassius carassius. Classification (NCBI taxonomy): domain Eukaryota; kingdom Metazoa; phylum Chordata; class Actinopteri; order Cypriniformes; family Cyprinidae; genus Carassius; species Carassius carassius. The sequence goes on from NC_081759.1 coordinate 4,895,520, forward strand.
TACGTTTTTAAGTTTTAAAACCGCTGCAATATATTAACCATAGGGATTCATCGATCAGATACTCCGGATCGGTATCGTCTCCGATACTGGTATTTTCTGCGGATTGGGTCAGACGAGACTGATCCAAATCCGATATTGTGCTTATACTATTGTGTTACTGATGAGCCCCACGAAAGGCACAAAAACATTATAAAGAACCAAAATGTTTTCATGCACATATTTCTGAAGTTGTTCCATAGTTCCATGTGAGGTACAGATTAATATTGAAGTCATTAAATTCAAGTTCACATAAACTCTTCTTTCCGCTGCAACTATCTGTCATCCTCCTTATAGCAATAGATTTAACCGGTTCGTCTTAGTGAACTGGTTGAACCAGTTCAACAAATCGGACTGAATCATTTGAATCGGTTCGCGTATCTAGTCACTAGCGGTGCTAGGATTTTTATTGTAGGTGGGCCTCCAGAAAACTGGATGGGCCAGTTAAAATAACCCCCCCTGCCCCATGGTTTCCCTTCATATCCGTTCCAGCACTTTTCTGCGGCACTGAGGACAGCAACTTGTATCGCTGTGCAGAAGCGGACAAAGAAATACACTTTAACTGTTGGCAGTCAGCTAATTTCATCTATCTCTTTTGAACATTCAGTACACAAAAAGACTAAAACGGAATTATATCTTTGGATTTACCCAACACGGCGGGCAGGGAACTGTCCAAAATTATTTAACTGTTACTTATGAATTCAGAATGAATCAACATGAAATGTATCCGCCAACGTCATTCATTTCATTTTCATTTTCATTATCAGATCAGATCGGTTCTGAAAAAATGGTATAGTTGCATCCCTAATTAACCATGGAGGAATAAAAGCACAGACTAAGAACAAGTGTAGTCTATATTTGTAGTCTATATCAAGATATTTCATTAAACAATCTCCACATCCATAGCCCAGGTTCTTACTTCTCAGTCACTGCCCTTTTCAAATAGCCAAAATGACCAGCAATTAAACATATTCAGTCTACCACATCCAGATAATTTCTGTATTTCTGTCATATAAACGTGTATCTTTGATCGCCCTTTTCTTTTTGTTTTTATGTCTACATTGTAATAAAGGGGGTAATGCTTGCTGTTAAGGTGACATTATCGCCCAGTGTCAAAGGAAGAGGTGAACTATGGGTCCTGCCAGTCATAACAGCCGTTATGTGAGATACCCTCTGAGTCTCCAGTGACTTCCCTTTTCACCTGTTTGTAAATCGGAGCTGTCACTTATGACAGCAGTCAGCTTGTGTGTTAAGCTTCATTAAAAGCATTATATATTCTTTGCTAATATATATATATATATATATATATATATATATATATATATATATATATATATATATATATTATATGTATATGTATATGTACAGTATATTTATTTTATTGTATTTTATAACAGTTGTTATTCATTTATTAATAATAACATCTAAATAAACAGTACTTCCACCAAGAAATGTATCCAGTCAGAATCTAAAGTTGGAGATGTGTTTGACTTGAATAGCCAGTTTTAAATCTACATCATGGAGCATGTTTTCACAATGCTCAATTCTGTTGCATAACCTCATTTAATTTGTATTTTATAAATGGTTCATCCACTGAGCAAAATAGGAAAGTGGGAACTTTTGTCTTTTAAGTTTGATTGGACAAGGTTTTATGAGTTTAATTAATTAATTTAATTAATAACTTAAATTTCTCAGACATTAATATTTGGCGTCATTTGAAATGTTTCTATGCTGTTCCGCTTGCCTTATATTTTGAGTCATTTATGATTTTAATCAGTACTAATTCTGCATCTTCACACCAATTCTTCCAGCTCCATAGAGTACATATTATACACCACTGAGCTGCTCTAAGCACCCCCTTTTTACTTGCTCCTCATTTGCGGGCTCTTGAAGGTGTCTGGTCAGTGCTACCTGAGGTAGGAGTGGTCAGCCCTGGCAGACTAGCCTCAGGCCAAAACAAGGCCTGCTGGGGTGAGCGACTCACTCAGAATAGAACATGCTGCTCACTCAGCTTAATGCTTGTTCGCACCAGGACATCTGAGCATTTTCAAATACAAGAGGAGTGAAATACAGATTCCGTATGGAATAGTGAGTCTAAATTTAGGCTGCTGGGAGAATTTGCCATTTTTGTCATGTGGTGAACAGGTGAATTGTATTTGGAGACTGTGGATGTATGTTAAAATGGAGCCAAACATTTTTTTGGGAATCAAGATTATTCTAAAACCATCTGAAAAAAATATTTAATTTACATCTACAAAATAGACTTGTATATTGCTCTGTAAGATGTTACAGAGTTGTTATGGTCATAGAAAACTGGCACATTTGATTTCCAGGACAGGAGGAGGAGTAGAAATTATTAAACAGAAATTAAAAAGCAATTAAGACCAGCATTAATTTTCAGGCTCATATTTGCCGGTTACATTTTAGTCTAGCTGGTGAACTGGCATTGTCAAGCATGTCCAGTGGGACTTCTTAATAGAAAAGTCAAGGACATTCCTATAGTCAATATTATTTTATGTAGTAGCTCAGTTATTTAATTGCCTGAAAATTGCTTTCTGTCACTATAAAGGGATTACTAAGAAATAAAATCCATTGGTCATGGAAATGCATGTGAGACCCTGTTAGGTTGTCACATAAAATGTCCCATGGAAACCACAGTTAACAAAATGCCATAGTTACTGTTTCTGTGACGTTTCGTTGGAGGACAGGAGGCAAATGCAAGTATAGAATATTTATTAAAGATGAGTAATGATGAGGAGATGCTAGTGGGTGACGCAGGGACCTCGACGGCAGCACAGACAGGTGAGTAGGTGTTTGAGTGCGCTGGTGGAGGTGGTGGTGGTGAGAGATCCATGACGATGACAGTAATCATAGGTTGACCGAACAGGAACAAGACACGAAGCAGTAGAACGGGAGGACGAACAGACATGAACCACGGAGGACCTCAAACAATGATCTGACAAACAAGAGACGAAAGACAGGGCATTAAGTAGGCTGGTGGAATGAGCTGAAGCTGCCACATGAAACAATCAACATGACGTAACATGAGACGAGCAGGAGACGGTGCATTCATGAACCGTGACAGTACCCCTCCTCCTAAGGACGCCTCCTGGCGTCCCCAGACTCCCTTACCTGTCGATTGTAATCATCGATAAGAGAGTTATCCAGGATGTCTCTAGCAGGCACCCAACTTCTCTCCTCTGGACCGTAACCCAGTCCACCAAGTACTGAAATCCGTGTCCCCTCCTTCTAGAGTCCAGAATACGATTGACCGAATAAGTGGGTTCCCCATCTACGAGACCGGGGTAGGCGGATTAATAGGAGAATGAAATACGGGCTTTATTTTAGATACATGAAAGGCGGGATGAATTCTCCTGTACGCTGGAGGAAGTTTGAGGCGGACTGCCACCGGACTAATGATCTTGGTGACAGTGAACGGGCCAATAAATTTGGGAGCCAACTTATTAGAGACGGAACGGAGAGGAATATTCTTAGTAGAAAGCCACACTTTTTGACCACTACGTATACGGGAGGCCTAGACTGGTGGCGATCGGCTTTAGCCTTGGTGCACACCCCCACTTGGAGTAGTGTCTCGCGGGGTCTAGTCCAAGTGCGGTGACACCTCTGGACGAAGGCGTGAACGGAGGGGACCGTGACTTCGGATTCCAGACTGGGAAAAAGAGGTGGCTGGTAACCTACACTACACTCAAATGAAGATAGGCCCGTAGCTGATATTGGTAAGGTATTGTGGGCGTACTCCACCATTGACAATTGTTGGCTCCAGGAGGAAGGATTCTTGGAAACCAAACATTGCAACACCCTTTCCAAATCTTGGTTGGCTCTCTCGGTTTGACCATCGCTCTGGGGATGAAACCCTGGGGACAGACTTACAGTCGCTCCCAGTAATCTACAGAACTCTCGCCAAAATTTGGACACAAATTGGGGTCCCCTGTTGGAAACCACGTCTATCCGGAGGCCATGTAAACGAAAGACGTGATCTACAATGGTCAATGCTGTCTCCTTGGCTGAGGGTAATTTGGGCAAGGGAATAAAGTGGGCAGCCTTCGAGAACCAGTCCACCACGGTCAAAACTATCGTGTTGCCCTGGGAAGGCGGGAGGGTGGTAATAAAATCTAGTGCGATGTGGGACCAGGGTCTCGAAGGAACCGGCAGCGGTTGAAGTAACCCATCAGGGGGTCGATTGGAAGTCTTACCAGTGGCACAAACCGAGCAAGCCAAAACAAAACTGTGAATGTCGTGAGCCATAAGTGGCCACCAGAATCGTTGCTTGACTAAGAATTTAGTACGGTTAATTCCAGGATGACAAGCCACATTAGAGCAATGCCCCCACTGGATGACGTTGGACCGTAATCCCTCCGGCACAAATAACCGATTCAGTGGGCACCCGGGCGGAGGCATTACCCCTTCTAAGGCTGTCTTGACCTTTGATTCGATCTCCCATGTGAGTGTGGAGACCACTAATGTCTAAGGAAAAATGCACTCGGGAGTGGACGGGCGTTCGGAACGGTCAAAAATACGTGACAAGGAATCGGGTTTAATATTTTTGGAACCCGGGCGGTACGAGAGAGTAAAGTCAAAACGTCCGAAAAAAAAGTGCCCACAGAGCCTGCCTGGAGTTCAACCTTTTGGCAGTACTAATATATTCTAAATTCTTTTGGTCAGTCCATACTATAAAAGGAACCCCCGACCCTTCTAACCAGTGGCGCCATTCCTCCAATGCCATCTTGACTGCCAACAATTCTCAGTTACCAATATCATAATTTTCGTTCGGCAGGGGATAATCGATAAGAGAAAAATGCGCATGGATGCACCTTATCGTCTGAGAGAGAACGTTGAGATAACACCGCCCCTACCTCTACCTCCGACGAGTCGACCTCCACCACAAACTGACGTGATGGGTCAGGGGTGATCAGGATAGGGGCTGAAACAAAGCAGCGCTTCAGTTTGGCAAACACAGCCTTGGCTGTGTCTCACCACCTGAACGTAGTTTTGGGGGAGGTCAAGGCAGTCAGAGGTGCGGCTAGTTGGCTGAAGTTGCGAATAAAACGCCGGTAGAAGTTGGCGAACCCCAGAAACCTCTGTAGGGCCTTACGGGAATCTGGACTTGGCCACTCTACCACAGCCTTAACTTTCTCGGGATCCATGCGTATTCCCTCAGTCGACACGATATACCCAAGAAACGGAACCGACTGTGCATGAAACTCGCATTTCTCCACCTTGACAAAAAGCCCATTCTCTAGCAATCTCTGAAGCACTCGTCGAACGTGCTGCACGTGTTCCTGGAGAGAAGAGGAAAAAATCAATATGTCGTCCAGGTAGACATATATGAATTGATCAATCATATCTCGCAGCATGTCGTTGACGAATGCCTGGAAGACCGCTGGGGAGTTGGAGAGCCCAAAGGGCATGACCAAGTATTCAAAGTGCCCCCTGGGGGTGTTAAAAGTGGTCTTCCATTCATCCCCCTCCCTGATGCGGACAGGAGGAAAATGCAAGTATAGAATATTTATTAAAGATGAATAATGATGAGGAGATGCTGGTGGGTGACGCAGGGACCTTGACGGCAGCACAGACAGGTGAGTAGGTGTTTGAGTGCACTGGTGGGGGTGGTGGTGGTGAGAGATCCGTGATGATGACAGTAATCATAGGTTGACCGAACAGGAACAAGACACGAAACAGTAGAACTGGAGGACGAACAGACATGAACCACAGAGGACCTCAAACAATGATCTGACAAACAAGAGACGAAAGACAGGGCATTAAGTAGGCTGGTGGAATGAGCTGAAGCTGCCACATGAAACAATCAACATGACGTAACATGAGACGAGCAGGAGACGGTGCCTTCATGAACCGTGACAGTACCCCTCCTCCTAAGGACGCCTCCTGGCGTCCCCGGACTCCCTTACCTGTCGATTGTAATCATCGATAAGAGAGTGATCCAGGATGTCTCTAGCAGGCACCCAACTTCCCAAATACACACACATATATATTAACTGACTCATCGCATGGAGCTTTGGTGGATTCCTGCTTGTCTTGTAGATGATCTGCTCGCGTGCTTTAACTTTTAAGCAGATGGTTTGAGAAGCTTGAGAAGCATTCAGCTTTTCCGCCAACAAATTCCACCATGTAAATAGCGATCCACCATGGAGCGAGCGCATCTCGCTCTTAAAGGGAATGGGAGATGATACTCTGATTGGTGTAATGAACGTTACGCCCATTACTTATTAAGAGAATAGGGACAACCCATTCCAAAAATGCTGCCCGGCGCACGGACCATTTTTCCGTCATTAAAATAGCAAAAGTGGATTTGGACACGCCATGCGCTTTACACTTTGCATTTAGATCATTAAAATAGGGCCCTAAGTACCAACTCTACCATTTCCATGGGAGTTGCTCCTGGGTCGTTTAGACGGCTGTCTGTAACAGTACCCCTTATGGCAAAAGGCCTAGGCTACATACCCAACTTAATTGTTAGGGCCTCGGCCCGGGGTAGAGCTGAAGGCTTGGAATCCAGAAAAATTCCTTTAAAGGGATACAGCTAAGACCCTAGCATTTTATACTAAGTCTTGCCTGTCACACAGGGGCTACCACTTGCTTTTGCATAAGCTTGCTGAAGGAGCTGTCTCAACAGATCTCCAGTAGCCACATCCTGTTTAGATAGGTATCCGAGGATACATAGGTGGATTGGCGCCCAAGATGAACGGGGCTTTTACCAACTCAAGAAAGGGCACGAAGCAACCATGCAAAGCCCTCACCATATAGGATTTTAAAAAGAACACACAACACTAGCGTGCAAACTTACCACAGTGTGGATTTCAGAAAGTGCCAAAGACTTCACGTGCATGCACACTTACCATAACATGGATTTTAAATACTTTTCTAAGGAGGGGGGTCTCGTTAGAGCTGAAGATCTTTGCTCGAACCGGGTTCGGGCTTAATTTATATCATCTTACGCGGGCTTGGGCCAGGCTTGGGCTTGTGCTACAGTTTGTGAGGTAAACGAGGGGTCATGTGATGTGTTTCAATTAGCGCGAGAAAGATGCGAAAATGGATGCTGAGTAGGTGTAACGGAGGTTTGCATCTGGCGATTACGTTTTGGTTGCACCAGCAACTAAAGCAAAGTCTGAGGTGTGGAAAAGTTTTGACCATGTTTATAATGAGAATAATGAGTAAATAATGATGCACCATCAGTGAGAGCAGGAACGCGCTGAAGCCATCTATAGTGTATTCAATCATTTTCCTCCACAAAAAAACATGTAGGCTTAGCCTAATCTCTGTGAGTAAAGGTTTTTCAAATGATAACTAAATATTCATTGAGTCTTAAATGCATAATGTGGACAGAGTATTTACGCTAATGTTGGCATTATTCTTTTATTAAATGTCAGCTGCTAGTGGCGAAGCAAATCCAGTGAAGCCTTTATCTTAATTTCGTTTTTGCGAAATACTCATCTTAATTTAAAATTTATACTAATTTAATTTGTTAAAAAAGTCTATTTTTATTGGTGCATTGGTTTATTTATAGGCTAAATGAGCCTATGTCTATTTAGAGTTCTCAGATGTTTAGATGTCACAGAGGACTTATTTTATTTCTTTATTCCAACTTCCAAGTGGTCTAGTCTACGATAGTTATGAATAGGTTATGTTAAAACATGTATAAATTACTCATTCTTGACAAAAGTCAAAAGAGCTGTGTGTGTGCGCGCACATTTGAGTAATGTCGAGCTGTAAACAGGTTCGGGGTTTTAAAAAGCTGTCAATCAAAATGTACTTGTCGGGCTCGGGCCGAAATCTGTCGGGCTTGGGTCCTGTCGGGCCTAACTTTTAAGGCCCAATTACAGCTCTAGCTCTCACACTTACCATTTGTGTGGATTTTAGAAAGTGCGCAATGTGTTCAATGTGCACACTTACCACCATGTAGTTTTCAAAAAGTACACAGAGCTTAGCGTGTGTACTTAAAGGTTCCTAAGCATCGCAGAGGTGCCAAACTGCATAGGAGAGGCAAGCTCACAATTACAAACCTCTGGAGAGGGCAGCATCACCTGAGACAGCATATACAAGAATACTTGCATAACTGCCACCTCCATTTCCCGCTTGATGTGTCAGCAACAACTAAGCGGCCAGAAAGCCCCTCAGGGTGACCTGGCAGGACATACATGAAATTCCTTGAAGTGCCGTGCCGGGCCTGATGATCAAAAAGGCTCCCGCAGAAACCTGTGATCTGGCCACCTGATACCAGAAACATGAAGCCAGAATCAGCGCTATCATACCGGCCGGACATAATTCCCACGAGTGTTTAGTAAACACTGTAGTCAAGCATTGCAAAGAAACTCACAGAAGATTAGTACACACATAACCACCAGCAATTTGATACATATACAAGTATATACAGAATGGATCATGCTGACCCATCCTGGTTCCTGCACTGGAGCCCCACTCAAGGGGCGACTCCCTTTAGTCCGGACCATCAGTAAGTTGGTTACAATGAACATAGAACCAACCAAAACATTATAGGTACAGCATAGGAGACTGTTTGCAAGAAGTTCCCACCTAACCTCGGTCAGGTGGAGAGCTGGTAGTTATAGGGGAATTAGGAAGGGGAGGATAAGGGCAGATGTAAAACCCCAAAGAGACCAAGTAGATACAAAGTATCACACTGATTCGGAGGAGAACGCTGATGCCTCGTCTGGATAACATCCCTTAGGTGATGCCTGCCTCCCCGTGACCCAGGATTCCTCTTACCCCTACCCGCAGGCGGGGGAGGAGCATGAGTCACGACACTAGCCGTCTGTGCCCGTTTCTGATCCTCTGATTGAGACGGACCAGGACCCCTATGTTGTACGGGTTCAGACCTGGAACCTTCATGGAACAAGGGTCTGAAAGCAGTGGAGTGCACCTTCGTCTCCCTGAACTTCTTGATTACCGTCTCAGTGGAAATACTGAAATGTTTGGAAGGCAAAACCTGAGCATCGAGAGGAAAGCCTTTTCTTTCTACCCGATGTCTGCCAGGTTCATCCACAGATGTCTCTCCATTACCACCATGGCCGCCATAGTCCTGCCCATGGCGGAGGCGGCCTGCTTGGTAGCATGGCGAGAGATCTGTGGTGTGGCGCAGCTCAGCTACCTGATCAGGAGAAAGGCCTCTATCCAGGTCTCTTAGCAGATCAGTTTGAAACCACTCAGACAGATTCACCTGTAATTCTCACAAGCTCATTCTCCACCATGCCTCAGCAGCGGCAGGTCCTGAACCACGGGAAGCAGATGGCTGCCTTTTTTCCCCTTTTCTTCCTCAGAAAGAGAGACGAACGAGAGCGGAGCTTTTTCATTGAAAAAACGCTCACAATGCTTTTCAAACCAATCAAATTACGCAAAGATTGTGTGTGTCATCGGGTGTCAAATACCGCCAACACAGATGCACACATTGTCTAAATGCTTGCTAGTAGTCACCATGATAGACAGAGAAAGATTGCTCTTACCAGTTCTTTCAGATGCATGGTTCAAACAAAACAGTCAGTGAAGACGAAGAAGAGAATGACGTGTTCTCCCTGTGCCTATTTATCCATAGTCGCGCCGGTAGTGATGTCAGAGGCTGTCGTCGGCTAACTCGTTGGAGTTTTTTCAAAGTATGCTTTAGACACGGGTCACGACGAGGTGTTCCCCATAGCGACCCCTAGAGGATGCAGTTCGAAGTTCCCTTGAAAGGGAACTGTGGTGTGTCAGTGGAAACTATGATACAATCTCCGTGAGGAGGAGCATTATTAATTGTCATTAGTTGGGTGGCCTACAATAATGTCGATTACTGACATTTTAATTTGTGATGAAGATTTTGCAGAAGATTGAACATATTGAACATAAACCCCACACATTTTGGGATCAATTTAAAAAGGAGAATGAGCCCTAATAACCATCTTCATACTCAATTAGTCATGAAACAAATTGATGAAATGTTTGTGTTGAACAGAACTTAATAAGCCAGAACTGCTGGAAGCTCTCATTTCTCTCATGTGAAGAAAGAATAAAGCCTACAAATGCAATCAGCGAATAAATAATTTAAACATAATTCTCTGAGATGCCCATTATGTGTTTTTGAATTTCAAAGTCAGTGATGTCTTTCCAGTAAATTAAATGATATAATATACAATTTTATATCCAAAGAGACAGAGAGAAAAAAATACAGATGTGCCAATTAGAAGAACTGAATTCAATTCATTTGGATAATTAATAGACACAACAATTTCAAAGCTTATTAGCATGAATTATACACACTGAGTTAATCAAACAAATTAATTGTTGATTGGAAAGAGTCTGAATAGTGTTCTATCTCTACAGTTTAGTGCTGAATAAATGTCAGATAGGAAGATAGAGGTCTCCAGAAACGACATACAGACTTTTCTTTCTGCTTTTATTTCATAATTGCTTATTGATTACTATCGTATTGAGCAAAGACTAAATTATCTTTACTGTTTATTGGTAATTGCTAAGGCATTTGCATTTGAACAACCCTCAAATATTAAATGTCTGTTTGTAACCCCACTCTATGCTACAGACATGAATGAAACCTAAAATGATTGAGGAGAGATATGCCTTTGCTTTTCTAAGTGATCAGACAGACATACTGCCTTACGGGTGATAAAACAGGTTAAGAACCAAAGTCATAGAGACCAGCATATTATAGAAGCAGACAATTTTGTCTTGGGCCAATAAGCAACCACCATAGCACCCTAGTATTGTGGCTCCATGCATAGCAAGCATACTAGTAAATATTTAGTAATGCATTCTTGTTGTTATGCCAGAGCTGCTATTGTTTTACCGGTTGCAACACACACTCGAAGCAGGTGGTTTACACACGTACACACATGATAGGCGGCTCACGGTTTTGTGTTCTGTGCTTGTGCTTCCTGTAGCCCTGTGGCGGTGTCGCTTCACTACTCAGAGCTGCTGTTTTGGGCAAGAAGGATAATTATTTATTTAGCACATACCTCTCCTGTCATAGTTCATCTGCAGATAGCAACATAAGCACAGCCCAGAGGCCTGCACATCTCTGCACAATGAGAACAACACTGAAACCCTCCCTTAAAAAATCATGATAATTTTATGGAGAGTTAGAGAAAGAAAATTCAGTGGAAAATGTCAACTGGATTTCTTTAATTTGTTTTTCAAGACTTGATATATAATTTTGATGGTATGATATTTGAGAATTAGACTTTCTAGAGATTTGAGAATTCACAACTGTTAGAGAAGATCCTCTTCATGGTCATGTTCAGATTGAATTCAGAGGGCCCTATTTTAACGATCTAAATGCAAAGTGTAAAGCGCATGGCGCAGGTGCACTCAGGGCGTGTCCAAATCCACTTTTGCTATTTTAACGATGGAAAAACGGTCCGTGCGACGGGGTGCATTTTTGGAATGGGTTGTCCCCATTCCCTTACTGAGTAATGGGCATAATGTTCAATACACCAATCACAGTGTCATCTCCCATTCCCTTTAAGAGCGAGATGCGCTCGCGCCATGGCGGATCACTATTTACATGGCAGAATTTGTTGGCGGAAAAGCTTAACTTCGTGCACGAAGTTAAAGTGCGCAAGCAGATCATGAGGAATCAACCAAAGCTCCACGTGATGAGTCAGTTAATATAGTATATGTGTGTGTATTGGCACGATTTTTCAATCAATTAGCCAATTTCATTCATCATTATAAGTAGTAATAGGATGAATTGCAAATAGGTAGCCTAATTCTAATACATGCAATGACGATCCATCATTACATTTTTATAATTATGTAGCCTACACAATAATATTCTTTTAAACTGTAATCCTTTTGTTTTAAATATTTGGCATGTTTGTGTAATGCAAATCCCTGTGTGTAATAAGCAAAGTCAACGCGCACTGTGTACCCGCCCAGAGGTGCATTTTCTACCAACGCTTTCTTTAAATAACAAAAAAATATTGCGCCATTGTATTTAGACTTTAGACAAGGTTTGAGTTGGTCTATGGTGCAGTCTGTTTTCAGCTCCTTAAAATAGCAAAGCACCAGCAATGCGCCTGCATACACATCTTTTTTAGACGAGCACACCCATGGGCTCACAAATGGCCACAAATGCATTTGCTAATTAAACAACGTGGCGCTGAACGAGAAAAATATGAACGGTGCCGGACTGAAACTAGCACACTTGTGCTGCGCCTAGCGTCGCATTGCGCCGGTTGTATGATAGAACCCAAAATGTTACAATTCTTTTTGTTTAAAGCTTCCATCCATCCATCCATCCATCCATCCATCCATCCATCATCTTCCGCTTATCCGGGGCCGGGTCGCGGGGGCAACAGTCTAAGCAGAGACTCCCAGACTTCCCTCTCCCTAGCCACTTCCTCCAGCTCTTCCGGGGGAACCCCGAGGCGTTCCCAGGCCAGCCGGGAGACATAGTCCCTTCAGCGTGTCCTAGGTCTTCCACGGGGCCTCCTCCTGGTGGGACATGCCTGGAACACCTCCCTGGGAAGGCGTCCAGGAGGCATTCGAAATAGATGCCCGAGCCACCTCAGCTGGCTCCTCTTGATATGGAGGAGCAACGGCTCTACTCTGAGCTCCTCCCGAGTGACCGAGCTTCTCACCCTATCTCTAAGGGAGCGCCCAGCCACCCTACAGAGAAAGCTCATTTCGGCCGCCTGTATCTGGGATCTTGTCCTTTCGGTCATGACCCACAGCTCATGACCATTAGGTGAGAGTAGGAATGTAGATTGACCGGTAAATCGAGAGCTTTGCCTTACAGCTCAGCTCCTTCTTCACCACGACAGACCGGTACAGCGATCGCATTACTGCAGAAGCTGCACCGATCCGTCTGTCAATCTCCCGTTCCATCCTTCCCTCACTCGTGAACAAGACCCCAAGATACCTGAACTCCTCCACTTGAGGCAGGAACTCTCCACCAGCCTGAAGTGGGCAATCCACCCTTTTCCGACTGAGAACCATGGCCTCGGACTTCGAGGTGCTGATTCTCATCCCAGCCGCTTCACACTCAGCTGCAAACCGTCCCAGTGCATGCTGAAGGTCCTGTTTGAAGCTTTGTAAAGAAAATAGCCAGTGAGTGGCATATCAAAGTCCTATGTAGCAGTGCAAGGACGATTCAGACTTTATGTTGGCCGAAAAAAAAAAAAAAAAAAAAAGATGGAGAGAAAGACCAAAAAACAAAACAAAACTCATTTTAACTCATGTAACTCATTTACTGTAATAAATATTGCTTGTATTTTGTTAATCCACAGCTGACATTTAAATGCAGTTTCTCCATCACACTGGACATGGCAGATCAAGTACAATGCATTGTGGAATGCTCTGCTCGTATACTGCACTTAATGGTACGATATTCTATAAATCTGCATGCTGCACATAGTACATTCTATATACTGCAGCAATACTGGAATGCTATTCTGAAAATAACTTATGAGTACTCACATGTTCAAGTTTTCCAGATAACACGCTTCCCCAGGTTAAAAGAAGTCAATTAACATTTGAATGTTATTCATTTAGATTAATCAGCGTGCAGCAGTAGAGAAACAGAGTCTTGTGTCTGTTTTATGCAAAATAAATTGAAAATCAGTTCAAGCATAAAAAATAATAATATTAATAATTAACTGCTATGGATCATTGCATTATGTCTGTTCGTTAAAATAAAATTAGATTTAATCATTACCACTGATATTTGCTCAGGTAAAACTTTTCAGTGTGTTGCACTTTAGTCCTTTAGATCTTAATCTGTATAAAAACCTGTATTTTTACATATTTAAAATCAGTTACAATGACCATACATTTCTGATTAATGTATTTACAAAAGTATATTGTATATTCAAAAGTTTGGGGTGAACAATTTATATATATATATATATATATATATATATATATATATATATATATATATATATATATATATATATATTTATTTATTTATTTTAAGAAATTTATTCTGTTATTCAGCTAGGACACAACAACAACAACAACAACAACAAAACTTACTAAACTTGTTTTGGACATTTATATATGTGTATTTATTTATTTTTGGACATGAAAACAAGTTTCTTCAATAAGATTTCATACATTTTGGTATGTCTATTAATAAACTGCTTGACTTCTCGGATTTCTGTCAAATTGTGGGAGAAAATGTTAGTATTAACGTCTAATTTTCCTAACTGGCAGGTACCCCCATATGTGTATGAGATCTCAGCAACCCAATTAGAGAACACATCTGTTTCATTAGAGAATCTAGACGTCATCCATCAAGTGTGTCATATTCATCTCACCTCCACTTTCCGTATACACATGCTGCATATTACGCTCAACAAGATTGGCAATTTGCTTCAACCGCATTTAAGTTCAGTCCCATGTATGACCCCAGAGTTTATTCCTATATACGCAAAAGTTATATGAACTTATTAATTACTTAATTTATTTATTTTCTGTTTTTATGATACCTATACAGTGGCTTTCCCCCATCCACTTTTATTGTAAAGCAGCAGCTTAATTATTCTGCTAAACTTGTGAATAAACTTTTGTGAATAAACTGTTTTACAACTTACTTTTACATGATTTTACCAAATTCTGTTGCTCAGGCAAGTCAAAAGATTAGACGTTCTAGTGTTTATGATATTCTGCTCCCCAGATAGGACTCTGACTTATCTGTTTGTCTTATTTTAGGGGATTTTTTTTTTTTTGCATGGTCTTCAATCAACCACTGTGCCAGAAAGCACCACTTCCTTATGATAAACTGTGATATAAAATAAATAACATTTCCGTCTTAGTGAATGTGAATAGCTGAAAATACAAAAAATGATCCAGAGAAAAATAGAATATCTTCAGATGAAAGGCTCTCAGCGCTTGACTTGAACGTATTAATCTTTTGATGGTTTGAATTAATAGACTAAGTTTTGTCCTCCATTAGTAGACTACAATAGAACAAGCCCTCTCTAATTCCACATTACTAATGGTAATACATTAGCATGCATCATGCGGATTCATTTCACACATTTACGGAAATCTAAATCCCTTGAAAGACAAATCGTAAAGACTCCGATAAAGCATTCAGGCCTGGCCTTTATAGTTCTGAGAAAGCATCTGATGGGATCAGTATTGGGCCGGAGTCAGCTGTCTGAAGACTACTTTCACACAGACAACCTTGAGATCAGCTGAGAGGGATTATTCGCTTTCAACTTTGAGTGCCATAATGGAAAAGGCCGGTCTTACCGTATCTCATACTCTTCCCAGAGGTTCATCTGCCGTGCTGTTTTCCATTTCTTTACAGAAACACTTTTTTTGAATAAAATGGTAAACCACACAAGATTGAGTTTCACAGCATCCTTCTCAAAGTGTGCTTTATCATGGAACCAAAATATCTTATTTTGGGATTTTTTTTTATTTTTTTTTTTTTTTTTTGATGTCATTAAAACAACCTTCCGTACAGTCTTAAAAGCAAAGATAAGAGGGATTTTTTTAATTATTTTTTTACACCAATGCTATAAAGAACCATATTTGGTTCCCCAAAGAACCTTTTAGTAAACAGTTCTTTAAAGAACCATTTTTTATTGTTAAGAACATTTTAAAGATCTAAAGAACCATTTTTTCATGATAAAGAACCTTTATTAGGATGTAAAGGTTCAATGGACATTCTTCATGGAACAATCAATGGCAATAAAGAACCTTTATTTTTAAGAGTGTATGTACAAGAATCAGATCCATGCATATCTGAGGGATACTGAAGTTTTTCCAAGATATTTTCAGATTACAAACCTTTTCAGCGACCTCTGTAATGTCCACATTTCTCAGGGCAGCGAGGAACCTTAACACAAATACTTAATTTACAATGATGAATATGCATAAAGTAGCACTATCTGAGATTTATTGTCATTTAGATGTTCCACACTCTTGCCACAGTGCAGTGTGCCAAAGAATTATTGCCATTGCTATGTTTAAAAAGGTAGTAGCAGCCACCCCAGTGGTGGAAAATACTCACATGGGTGTACTTGGCATACAATGGCCTTCTTAGGCATGCTGAAAAGAACTGATCACCAGCACATGTTTTGTTTTGGATTCTGGTCCCCAGCATGAGATATTGGTGTGATGGTGTGTCCCCACCAGACTGCACCAAAAAAAAAAAAAAAAAAAAAAATTTTTTTATATATATAATATTGTACTATGCATGTGTGTATTTATTTATGAACTTATTTATTTATTTATTTAATTTGGTAATTATGTTTTTTTGGTATCAGCTTCCAGAAGAGATCAGATGTGCTAAAACACTAGTCACATTTAAATCTAGACTTAAAACTCATCTGTTTAGCTGTGCATTTATTGAATGAGCACTGTGCAATGTCCGAACTGATTGCACTGTATTTTTACTGTTTTTTTATTTTATTTTAATAATTTTAAAAGTTTTAAAATTGCTTGTTTTATTCTTGTTATTATTTTTCTTCATTATTATTTTACTTTCTTTTATGTAAAGCACTTTGAATTACCATTGTGTACGAAATGTGTTATTTAACCTTTAATCATCCTTTGGGGTCAAAATGACCCCAATGGATTTTTCCTTCATTTTTTAAAAGTGTTACCTTCATCGCAGGGGCATGAAACTCGGTGACATTTCCTAAATCATCTATCTAAACATGCACAAAAAAACTGGGCTTGATTTGGTTGTTCTAAAGGTGTGTAAAAAAAAATTTACCTTTTAAGGTCTTTGGGGTCAAAATGACCCCACATTGAAAATGAATGGGAAAATGCAAAAAATGACTTTTTAAAATTTTGTTTGTCAAAAAAATAAAACTAAATCCATTATAAATCTGAAAATTTCTACAAATAAACCAAGATCTGGTCCTAGAGCATAAATAAAAAGTAGAACGAACTTTGTATCTCATACACACACACACACACACACACACAAACACACACATGTATGTGACTGCAACAGAGAGCATTTTTACAGAAATTGGCAAATAAAATTAACTAAACTGGCATAAATCTAAAAATTTTTACATTTAATTCAAGGTCTGGTCCTAGAGCATAAACCCAAAGTGGAACAAACTTTCTATCTCATACACACACACACACACACACACACACACACACAAACATACGTATGCCACTGCAACAGAGAGCATTTTTATAGAAATTGGCAAATAAAATTAACTAAACTGGCATAAATCTAAAAATTTTTACATTTAATTCAAGGTCTGGTCCTAGAGCATAAACCCAAAGTGGAACAAACTTTCTATCTCATACACACACACGCACACACACACACACACACAAACATACGTATGCCACTGCAACAGAGAGCATTTTTATAGAAATTGGCAAATAAAATTAACTAAACTGGCATTAATCTAAAAATTTTTACATTTAATTCAAGGTCTGGTCCTAGAGCATAAACCCAAAGTGGAACAAACTTTCTATCTCATACACACACACACACACACACACATACACACACACACAAACATACGTATGCCACTGCAACAGAGAGCATTTTTATAGAAATTGGCAAATAAAATTAACTAAACTGGCATAAATCTAAAAAATTTTACATTTAATTCAAGGTCTGGTCCTAGAGCATAAACCCAAAGTGGAACAAACTTTCTATCTCATACACACACACACACACACACACACACACACACAAACATACGTATGCCACTGCAACAGAGAGCATTTTTATAGAAATTGGCAAATAAAATTAACTAAACTGGCATAAATCTAAAAATTTTTACATTTAATTCAAGGTCTGGTCCTAGAGCATAAACCCAAAGTGGAACAAACTTTCTATCTCATACACACACACACACACACACACACACAAACATACGTATGCCACTGCAACAGAGAGCATTTTTATAGAAATTGGCAAATAAAATTAACTAAACTGGCATAAATCTAAAATATTTTACATTTAATTCAATGTCTGGTCCTAGAGCATAAACCCAAAGTGGAACAAACTTTCTATCTCATACACACACACACACACACACACACACACAAACATACGTATGCCACTGCAACAGACAGCATTTTTATAGAAATTGGCAAATAAAATTAACTAAACTGGCATAAATCTAAAAATTTTTACATTTAATTCAAGGTCTGGCCCTAGAGCATAAACCCAAAGTGGAACAAACTTTCTATCTCATACACACACACACACACACACACACATACACACACACACAAACATACGTATGCCACTGCAACAGAGAGCATTTTTATAGAAATTGGCAAATAAAATCAACTAAACTGGCACAAATCTGAAAAAAGTCACATATGCAACATGGAACAAGCTTGTAATATATATTCTATAATATTCTGCTTGTTCTTTCACATGTTTATTAGCCATGTGATTTATAAAAAAAGTTGTTCTGTGTACCCTTCACTCCTGTTCATTACAGTTTATTGGTGCTGTTGTTTTGTATTATATTGGTTTATTTACTTTTAAAATTCATCTTGTTCTAAAATCTCTTGTTCTAAAAAAATAAATAGTTGTTGATAAATAATTTTCTGAAATAAATAGTGTGTGATTATCACGTCATAGTGGTGACTTGTAATGTTTTTTTCAAATGTATGTATAATAATTTGCAAAAGCAGATAATTCAAAATATATTAGAAAACAACAACAAATTCTAACTCTGACAAAACTACAGATTTTTTTATGTATTTCAAAATGTTTAAATAAATATTCACAAAATATATATCATAAAGTTGTGAGGAGAAGTTGAAGCATCAAGAAAAATGAAGTGAAAATGAATGAGTCTCTATAGCACTCTAGTGGATACATGTGGCCATTGCACTTTAATTCCTAACCCATAAGAAATAAAGTTTTTTGACTAACCTTTAGATGGCAGTATTCTATCCCTAACACATAGAGCAATGTCCAGAAACTATTTAGATTTAATTAAGATCATCATTTAAGTGATTTTTTCTTTAAAAAATCATTTTTCATGAGCCAATTTATGGCCTAGTTATGTAATTGTGCAGTAAATAGGTAAAAAACTTCAAAATTTCCACAAAAACACAGCATAAATGTATAGTTGAGAAGTAAATAAAAAAAATGATATATAGTTTTCCATATAAAAAATGTATATTTCCTTATGCAATCGCTTTTTAAAAGTTTGGGGTAAAAATGACCCCAAAGACTTTAAGTGTTGTCCTTTTTAAGGAGTGATTAAAGGTTAAATAAACTTGCCTTGCCTTGTCAAATAAACAGATTATTGGGCACAGATGGAATCTGCAGATGAGAAAAAAAAAAAAGTTTGAAGAAGAAAATCGGTGCAGTTTACATGAACAAAGGGAGCTGCATTCTTATTTCCAGCTGGAAGCTCTATCAAATTAGTCAAAATATTTAATAAATGAATAGACAAGGTGCAGATGACTTGTTAAACTTTGTTACTGACTGACATGCAAAGCTTTCAGTAGGGTTTTGTGCCTGCATATTCGTGTGGGCTTGGTGATGGTGGTTAGTACTAACTGAAAAATTATTAAACTTTGATTTAAATGATAAGATTTAACATTCTTCAATTGGCTTTTCCATAAACGATGGTTGATGAATATATACATTGGTTCTGTAAGAACTTCGACTTATTTCATCTTACAGAGTTACACAATTTTTTTTTTATAGTTTTGATTTTAGTAAACAATAACAACAGATACTTAAGTCTGCAGAAATGCTTGTAGACTTTTGCAATGAGTCAATAATTCAACAAAAACAATTAGCAAAACATTGTGGAAATTAAAGTTGCTCATTTTAAATTTGACAGATCATTTTACAGAACAGGCCCATTGCAGGAAGCTTTCGTGAAACTCTGAGACTTCACATTGGGGTTGTATTGTCTCTAAGCACCTCAGAAACTTGGCTTTAAAAGTATTAGTGACTCTACTTCAACTACATGGTCGCTCAAATAAACTCCAGCTGAAGATAGGAACGGGTAAACACCAGCGATGGCTCAACCCTCTGTGTATTCTGTCAGGCTTGGGCAACCATGCAACATGTTTAAGTATTACACCCTAGTTCCAAACTATTAGTAGCCCTTTCTCAACTACAGTACACATTTAGAACATAATGATTCACTTGCTGCCAGATGTTTTTTTTTTTTTTAATCACCTCTATGACCATTTTCCCCCATTTTCCTTTCTTCTCTCTCACTTTCACACAGGCACAAACACTCATACACTGGAGGCTTTTTAGGTCTTAATCTTTAAAGCTTGTCCAGAGGAACGGAACGACTCGGTCCATTGGTGGAAAGACACGGCCTGCTTTATTGACTGCTTATCAACCCCTTTGGTGCGATTTATCGACACTGAGCTTCTGTATCTTGATGACACTGCTGTTGATGTCAAAGATGTTTCCAGTAAGTCCATAAGCAGAACTTTCCCTGCTGGGTGATGATCACAGCGCAGTAGTCAGTGAATCTCTGACAAATAGAGATGGGAATCGAAAGAAGGAAAGAAGCTGGTTCCGATTTTTGATAACACTTGAAGTCTGCAAGCTCTAAGTGCACATAATGCAGTACAGCTCTTGGCTTATGATGAGTTGGACACAATAAAAATAATGATGGTGGTCAGTGTGATTCAGTAAATGAGTTAAGAATCAATTCAGTGAGTCATTATATTGGTTCAATTTTATAGCATGATTGATTTATTTTATTTTTTTTACGTATTCATTAAAAAGAATCCTGTCAAAGCCTGTTTCTGCCAATGAATAAAATAATTAAGTGCGTCTTTTTATTTCACAATTTTGACTTTTTTGAGAAAATCTGAGAAAAAAAAAAGATTTTACAGAGAAGATTTTAAAGAAGACACAATTGCTAGTTCTAATCTAACAACTCTGACTCACTGTAAAAACTTGCAATTGTGTATTAAGTCATAATTGCAAGAGATAAACTTTGAGGAAAAAGTCAGAATTGTGAGTTATATATTGCAACTTTGACATAGCTAGTAATTATTACTTTATAAGACATAAAATTGCAATTGTAAGAAAACACACAGCAGCAGAAACACGCTTCCATAAGAATCAGCTCAGAAGTCAAGTCAAATTTATTTGTTTAGGGCTTTTCACAATACACATTGTTTCAAAGCAGCTTTTCCCAAAAATCTGATCGCTAATGATTATAATGTATTCATGTCTTATAGTCTCATTTTGCAGATTGGAGCTGTGACGATACAGCGATTGAGATTTGCTAAATAGCGTTATATAGTCCTACGTGATTATACTGTATGTATATGGATAAAGTTTGGATGTACTATGTTTCCAACTTTATATATAGACAGTGCTGTGCGATTATTTAGTTCACATTCACATGTGAGATTTGCTATATAGTATTTGTTGTCTTCTTGAGTATACTAGATATATGGACAAAGAGAGACATACAGTACTTATATATCCAACTTTATATATAGAGCTGGCTGATAATATTAGAAGTCTTTGTTCATGAATTGTTACACTGATTGAGTTGTGTTTGTTTGCAAGCAGGGATGCAATGGAAATAAGTACTGACTATTTTGACAGTTTTTTTATATTTCACATTCCATTCAGTTCAAACTACAAGCTCACACCTACAGTGTATATAAAACAGAAAAACACTTGTTTTCTCAGTAATAAAGTAAACCATCCATACTCAATTCTTTTTCATTAGAATCTAAGCCAATTGCAAAATTGAAATGTGTTAATGACGTTCATCTTGATGTAAATGGCAGAGACACAAGATCAGCACTTAAGCAAGATTGCTCAAGTCTTAATAAGGAAGCACACCTTATCAAGAGTTTAAAAATTTAGCATCAAATATTGATCCAGAGTAGGGGATATTTGCTTTAGCACGGCAAGGTGTCCTCTCCTTCTTCCAGCATTGTTTTAACAAGGATCCAGGCGAACGCAGCAGTCAGGCTTCAGGGACTAGAGAGACAGATAATATGCGGCGTGAATTCAAGATGAATTCGAATACGAAAGAGAGCAGAAACCTGCAATGCGGTAGAAATCAAATCTCTCCTCCCTCGGTCTATCCTTTGCTCTTGTCCATCTCCTGTATGTGCAATAGGGAGTCGGTAATTTACGGCATTAGTATAATGAGTATACACATATTCACTTCTCTTACGTGGATGCATATACTCAGAGGGATTCCTGTCAGGTGGGATTACAGATGGGGCATCACACAATGCCAAATACAAAGGTAATTAGGCCCTGCTTGCTGATATGTAGAGATTGCAGGCAATGAATATAGACATCAGATCAGATCAAAAAGGAAATGGAACATTCTGATGAAATGGGTTCAAAGGTTTGCATTGTTGCCAAAGGTTGTATCTCCACCATGGGGCAATTATATAAAGAGCCAGCGGAGACTGAATTTCAATTAAATACACGGCACGACTGAGATAAGCTATGTGCAGAACTCCTTTCTAATGGACAGGTGCAAGATAAAGGTTGATTTAGAAAAGAAGCACATGAATCATAACTGAGCTTCGTGCTTGTTCCTACAAGCATATAAGGATGGCATTCATGCACCCATTGAAGGTTGTTTTTTTTCTGTATTTTCCACCGATGCTGAATCTAGTGTTATGAGTGCAACGATAATCCGCTTAATTCATGAATATGGAACACCGTAGTCATGACATTTTTGAAGTTGTTTAGGCTTTATGTCCTATCATGGCAAAGCTATTTTACATGTTATTTCATGAGGAAATAGATTTAAATCGGGATTTGATGTGCTCTAATAATATTGAGTTGACAGGTTCTGTGCTTGATGAGGGCAACTACGTTTTTTATCCCCTTAAGCCACACTGTCTCTAACTGTAGATTTGTTTTACTCTAATTTGTTCAAAGGGGAAAAAATGTGTCTATCATTGGATTTAAAAGAATCAAAACTCAGAACAGAGAGCCAAACCTTTATTGTGAGTCATGCATTTTATTATGAATTCCTATTAGCAATACATTGTCATGCTTATCATTTGGTTATAGCGTTATATGCAATGTGAAGTTGAATTTGGTCGCAATATCACATATAAGTCAATACTGGGGTGAATATAGAATTATTTCACTACGTTTTGATGAGTTTGAGTTTTTGCCTTATCTTTGGAAGCTGTCTTTTAGCATGAACATTTAAGAATTTCTCTAATG
Organism: Carassius carassius; assembly: GCF_963082965.1. Classification (NCBI taxonomy): domain Eukaryota; kingdom Metazoa; phylum Chordata; class Actinopteri; order Cypriniformes; family Cyprinidae; genus Carassius; species Carassius carassius. The sequence goes on from NC_081759.1 coordinate 4,918,702, forward strand.
AAAAGCTGCATCCCAAATGGTGCACTATGCACTTATTTGCTATGTACTGAGCTGTATAGTGTATGCATTACTGTATAAGGTTATTTTGTCATTCAGCATTGAAGTCTAATGGCCCTTCCGTGCAACTGCTCTCAATATGTATACTACAAAACGGCATAGAAAAGTATTCTCATTCATCTCACTGGTATTTGGTCAGCCAACACATACAAACCTGAAGTATCTTAATCTGCTATCTCTGGCAGGAATACAATGTCATAACTACAGACATGGAAAAAGTACAAAACAGATACAAATGATCTACTTCTTGAAATGAAACATTTACATTTAAATTATGTATGCTGCTTGCAACTAAATTAGTCAGAATATATAGAGTTGGTGGGCCCCAGACCAATCTAGGACAAATTCTGTACATTTTAAAACTAAATACACCAATCTGGTATACTCTGAGAGCAAAATGAATAGTTCCAACTCCTATTCAGTTTCCAAATTACCAAAATTTGTACTTGGAATTTAAAGTTGAGTCAAACCTACATATATAATTACTTATGTCTTAACTTGCAAAGGTTAAACCCTGGAGCTTTTATTTTGGCGGTGAAACTACACAAACACTTCTCATTACAAATCCAGTGAATCAAATGTACTTAATTAAAGCACAGACGTTTGCAGTTAGACAAATGCACTAACCCATATTATGAATTGGATTTTAGTTAGTTTGACAGATACTTTATTAAATCGGTGGTGCAAAACACAATGCTAGAGATTTTTGTTATGATTTAATTTTCCATTCCTTTTGTAAAATTGTAAATGCGAATTGCTTATTGACAACGTCCTCTAGGAAATTATATTTATGGTGGGGGGGGGGGGGGGGGGGAATCAACAGTTCATAAATTACGAAATATTGGCACTTGATTTGATGAATTCTGTCATGTTTGTTTTGTGGTATTACAGTTTTTTTCAGTTGCTTTGGTACATTTCTCGAATCAAACTCACAATTTGCAAAACAGTAAGTGCATTTCTTAAAACAACTCGTACAAATAGCAAAACACCATGGATTACCTGCAAAAGCCAGTCTCCTGCTCAAAATCCTTAGTTAATCGCTCCAAAATAAATATCTGTGTCAATGAACGTCAGTGCCATCGAATGACAAGTCCTTGTGTCATAGTTTACGGATAAGACAGTCAAATTGCTTAGTCATGTTGTCAATATAACAGTGTACTCTGGAGGGATGTTCTGATGTAAACTATGGCAACATTTTGGATGACAGTTACTGTATTGAACAGTATGCCATATGCTTATGTATGCCATATATCCATTTCCATCCATCCATCCATCCATCTTCTTCCGCTTATCCGGGGCCGGGTTGCGGGGGCAGCAGTCTAAGCAGAGAACCCCAGACTTCCCTCTCCCTAGACACTTCCTCCAGCTCTTCTGGGGGGACACCGAGGCGTTCCCAGGCCAGCCGGGAGACATAGTCTCTCCATCATGTCCTAGGTCTTCCCCGGGGTCTCCTCCCAGTGGGACGCGCCCAGAACACCTTCCCGGGAAGGCGTCCAGGAGGCATCCGGAACAGATGCCCGAGCCACCTCAGCTGACCCCTCTCGATGTGGAGGAGCAGCGGCTCTACTCTGAGCTCCTCCCGGGTGACTGAGCTTCTCACCCTATCTCTAAGGGATCGCCCAGCCACCCTGAGGAGAAAGCTCATTTCGGTCGCCTGTATCCGGGATCTTGTCCTTTCGGTCATGACCCAAAGCTCATGACCATAGGTGAGAGTAGGAACGTAGATTGACCGGTAAATCGAGAGCTTCGCCTTGCGGCTCAGCTCTTTCTTCACCACGACAGACCGGTACATCGACCGCATTACTGCAGATAACCATATATCCATTTCAAAAGTAGAAATTGACACATTACTGTATGTGGGATAGTGATTGAAAGAGACTGGATAGAATTCCCAGTTACACTTTTACTAGTGGTCTGTCCCAAAAAATTATAATACTGTAAAAAAAAAAAACAATGTCACTGTGATATAGAAATGGAAAAATAAATATGGGCACAAAGATGAAAATATGTCCATTTTCAGAATGTGTAACTCTTGTGTTGTCCCCTGTCTATACAGTATAAGCTTTCTAACTGAAGATTCATGAGATGAACCTTTGAGCTATTTCAGAGAAATGGTTTATCATTAGTTTATCATCTACATTCTCTTCATTAGTAAAGATTCACTTGCACAATTCATGCCAGATTGACAAAAAGTCTAATAATAATGTGTAAAAAAGTGTGCTTGGCAGTTTATGACAACTAGATTAACCATTTTGCATTTAATGACTTATACGATGAACTAAAGACCCGATGTTTTGGGGGGTAAGACTATTGCACAGAAAACTATATAATAAATTTTGAGCAAGATGACATTAGCAACTGATAATGTAGGAAACAACAGAGAATTGTACATAATCATTTGCATGGATGTACCAAAGCATTTGCAACTTGTTCAAAGAAATTAGAAACTGCTTTTTTGATGTGCACAAGTGACACAATGATGTGGGAATTGAACAGGTAGTTTTGAGAATTTCAATTCTGATCTGAGAAATGTACCAAAGTGACTGAGAAAAACTGTAATTGGTTTGTATTAATTAATGTTTTATGAACAAATCCACCATTCAATCAAACCATTCAGGATCAGGCTTTTTCGATAGCACTAGGCCAGCTATAATTATGTCAGAAAATAAATGCACTTGTCATGTGATGGTTTCATTCATTATCTGTATCGCCATCTGTTCATTCACGCCACTTGATTCAGGAGGATTTCTTGCCTGTGTGCCAAAAAGGGAGGTAGACTGCTTACAGAATATGATCTAAAGCCCTCCATATTGTGTCACATATCAATATGAGTGTCATAGACAATGTTCAACTCATACATCAATTCTTTGTTTATGGCTTTGATTTCCAAAAATCCCTCTGCCGGCAGGGATTTGAAAACGAAACAATGTTATTTTTCCCCCTGGACAGATAAACAATGCACATCGCTTCTGCCATCATTCAGAATGCAGGCAATCACATTAAACATGTAAACTTAAAACACTCGCCTGCTCACCAGCTACAGTCAGCACCCGTTAGCAGCACTGCCAGCTAAGAGTCATTCAGGGTAACAACAAAGCACATCAGTGTGTCATGGCCAGTGCTCAGCCTCAAAGCTGTGGCCGTCTCCACCTGCAAAATGCTAATTTGACCCGGGTGAGTGTCCACACAGTGGGTGTGCAGATGAACTTACTCAGTGACTGTCTGGCAAACAAAGCCCACATGATTTATTTAAACACAAGATTTATTAAAAGGTTTTTTTTTGTTATATATATATATATATATATATATATATATATATACAGTACAGACCAAAAGTTTGGAAACATTACTAGTTTCTTCTGCTCATCAAGCCTGCATTTATTTGATCAAAAATACAGAAAAAAATAATAATATTGTGATATATTATTACAATTTAAAATAATTATTTTTACATTTATTATACTTTAAATTTAAATTTATTTCTGTGATGCAAAGCTGAATTTTTAGGATCATTATCACATGATCCTTTAGAAATCATTCTAATATGATGATTCATTATCAAAGTTGGAAACAGTTCTGCTGCTTAATATTTTTTCAGAACATGTGATACTTTTTTAGGATACTTTGATGAATAAAAAGTAAAAAAAAAAAAAAAAAAAAAGAAGCTATGTTTTTAAAATGAATATTTTGTAATAACAATATACACTACTGGTCAGTAATTTGGGGTCAGTAATTTTTTTTCTTTCTTTTTTTAAATTAAATCAATACTTGTATTCAGCAAGGATGTGTTAAATTGATAAAAAGTGATAATATTATTATTATTATTACTATTATTATTATTAGAATATATATTATTAGAATTTTTTTTTTTGAATAAATGCAGTTCTTTTTAACCTTTTATTCATCAAATATATTAGACAGAAGAACTGTTTCCAACACTCATAATAAATCAGAATATTAGAATGATTTCTAAATGATCATGTGATAGACTGGATGTTACATGTGACACTGAAGGCTGGAGTAATGATGCTGAAAATTCAGCTTTGCATCACAGGAATATTTTTTTTTTTTTTAAAGTATATTCAAATAGAAAACTATTATTTTAAGTTGTAATAATATTTCACAATATTACTGTTTTTTTTCTGTATTTTTGATCAAATAAATGCAGGCTTGATGAGCAAAAGAAACTTCTTTCAAAAACATTAAAAATAGTAATTAGTACAGTTGGTCTGTACTATATATATATATATATAAACAGTATAAATTATTACCACTACTACTAATACATATGTTTTTACAATAGTACCGCACATTTTTAAAGCACAATGCATTTTAATGGCCATTTACAAGTTGTACATTGCTTGAAAATAATTGTGTATATAACAGATTTTTTATATTAGTGCATCCCAGCTAATATGTGTTTTTCTATTCGAAAGCTTGAAACGAATTTCAAAATTTGTGTAAAATTGTTTAGTAAATAAATCTGTTCCTGTGTATTCATTTCTCCCTCAGTAGCAGAGAAATGATTCATACATTGTTAACTAAAGTCATTTTAAAAACTATATCTTTCATTTGCATGCACGTCTATTCACATACTTTAATTTTTATTTAGGTTATGACAGCAGAGTCCAGGAGAATATCCTTATCAAGATGAAGTCATTAAGCTCGGATTGAAAAGCTTTTAATTCTACACTAATAGTGGATTGATCATAGTCACGTATCTGACTGCAGTAACCAGCGAGGTGACCAGACACCCAGAGGTGCTGAAATACCTGTTGTCTGTTTCAGGTTGTCAAATGTCTTTTTGAAACTCTTTTAACGCTTTTTTGGTGTTAAATTTGCTTTTGTTCTACATATACTCTGTGTTAGAAAGATGTGTAGGTGCTTCTCTCATAAAAAAGAAAGAATAGGTGGGATATTGTTATGTAGAAAAAGACTCTGTCAGACATTCAGGGTTATTTTAAACCCTAGAGCTAAAGAATCAGCCCACATACCTTGCCATGAAAGTCAAAGCCATGTGTGGGAATATCCCCTAAAAATTAATTTCACTGCCGAGGCATTTATTACCTTTTAATTTCATCTTTTTTATTGCAAAAGAACAAGCCTGCAGGCTTTAACACTTCAGCTGCAATATATTCTTTTCCACCTGGCAATTTATTTCATAAAGTAGGAGCAACTTGCAATTAAAAATTATATTGATGTATTTCACTCATGTGAAAAATTGACCTCTGTCTGTTTATAAATATAATACTATTGTTCCCACATAAGCTTGAGATATCCATTAATATGCATTAAAATGTATTTCACAATACAACAAAAAAACAACATCTTTTTAATGTTATGCACAGTATTTAAATGTTAAGCGCTATTGTTTGTACTGTTACAAAATGTTAGTATAGATTTCTTACAGTAAAAATAATATAATCAGTTTATTTTGCACAAGACAAGGTGTTTCCTGATTTATTTATTTATTTACTGCAAATTTGCTTCCCAAATTTATAATTTATAAATACATTTTGTACTGTTTCTATTTATATACATTGAGCAGTTCCCTTAAAACTGTCATAAACCAACATTTCTATTAATATTATTGCACTTAATAAATGTTAATTTGCTTTTGGATATGATTATAAATGAGTCATATTTTTGCACAATACATAGAACACTTTCACTTCAAAAGAGCAAAGACAATCCTATTTTCCATGTTACACCTTTCTAAACTACAAAAGACATATTATGCAAGATTTGACATCTGTTGAGGCTGGAGTCGACACGGCGCTCTGGGTTCTTCTCTGTCCCTGTGATTAGTCAATCCAATCAGATGAACTACGAGGACCATTGGCACAGCTCTTTCTTGAAGCTCCCTTAAGAATCAATGGGTCTTATCAGCACTGTTATCCCGTGCAATTAGCATGCAGATCTCCCCTCCACTGTGATTAGGAGGTTGAAGTTAAATGAATTAATTTGAAAGTGCAGGCTGAAAATTAAATTCAGTGGTAGGATTACACTCCATGACCTTATCCAGCACTAAACACACATGCATCCTCCTCAGCTAAACCAACGAGCGGTGTCATAAGGGGGACAAGCGCAGAGCCGAGGATTTTTGCTAAATGACTTGATTTTCACTTTATCCCTTGTAGGACTGAGAATGAGAGGAAGATCCTGTAGCAACGTGGTGCATAAGCAAACCCTTTGAAGTGTACAAATGGGTTAAAATGTGGGACCACAGCAGCACACTGCAACAAAAAGTATCAGGAGTAAGTATTCTGATACGCACAATGAAGGCCATAGAACCAGTTTATCTTATCATTGGAAACATGTCCAAACTGGTTATATGTTTTAATTAATTCAGTGATACAGTATACACAAATGATAGAACTGATTATTTAAGTGTATCTATCTATCTATCTATCTATCTATCTATCTATCTATCTATCTATCTATCTATCTTTACACGGTAAAAAAATCTGTAAAAATAGGACACAATGTACTGTGTTAACATAAATGAATGAATGTGAATGTTTAATATTTTCATGACGGGAGCTAGGGTGACATCATCATTAAGGTTTCTGGTATTGATGCCCCTGCAGTTGGTATGGACTTGTATGTAATGAGCCTGTCTTAGGCTCAGAGGTGGGTAGTAAGGAGTTACATTTACTTCGTTACTTTTACTTGTGTACATTTTTCCTCACTCGATCCCCATGTATGTGGACGAGTGTGTTGGTGTTTGAGGCCTTTTTATTAAAGGGGTCATAGAATGTAAAATTAACTTTTGTTGTTGTTTGATCATAAATGTGTGTTGGAAGTGTGTGTAAATCAGAGGTGTGTACTAATGAGTTACATTTACTTTGTTACATTTACTTGAGTACATTTTGTGGGTAACTAATAGTTTTGGAGTATATTTAAAGATGGGTAGCCTACTTTTACTCATACTTAAGTAAAATTTAGGGGAAAAAATCTGTACTTTTACTTTGTTAATGTGGGTGACGCTCCTCTCGTTACTGTATCTTAATGCAATACAAGTTATAAATGCTTCAGTTTATTCCAAATGCGCCATCTACTTTTCTCTTGGCAATGAGCGATGCCCATTCGCGAATGATTCATTTTTTGAGTAAATTTTGTTCAAAGGCTTGATCAAACCAGTTGGCAAACCAGTAAATTAGTTCGCGAATCAGTTTGTACAATTCGTTCAGTTCCCTTCCGCACACGCTGAGTCGTCTGAAGTGGTTATCACTCAAGAGTTGTAAAAGAAAGTTTAAGAACAAGAGCATTGAAGGCGTGGCTTTGGATCTACTCTCAGTTGAAAGCAAATCTGAAAAGGCTATTTTTTGCTAGCGATGAAGATCTTTATTAGATTAACACAGCATGTGCTGTCTATGGTTCAACAGGTATAGATGGTCGCCATGTACCTGGATCAACATCTTTTGCTGATCCTGGATCAACATTATTGTCCAAAATATAGACTTAACCCAATCCCTATCCCTAAACCTAACCCTACCCATAATGTATTCCTAAAATCAGTGGGAAATGATAGCTGATTAACAAGGGTGAAGAAGCACCTAACCCTGATTGTAAGTCTAAAACAGATATTTCCTGAAAAGTTATATCTCTATTCTGATTGGTTGATAGGAATGTGTTTCCAGGATCAGCAAGGATGTTGATCCAGGAACATGTTGTACTTGGTGAAATCACGCTCACCGGTATGGTCAGGCTACTTTCGATTACAGTACAAGAGACCACTATGACATTACCAGTTTGTTGTACGTGTAACTTAAACATTAAATACAATGTTACATTTTTACATTAAATAAGCTGTCACCGAGTATGAAATGAATACCCTATAAAACTACATTAGCTCTGTTCCAGGAAAAATGCCTTCCCCTAGACACAATTAATATTTATATTTCCACAGTATTTACGCTTGCAGAAATATACATGTTTTTGCATTTTGCAAAACAGACAGAAGAAGGTCCATCAATGTGCATTTGGTTTGTTATGTTCAGATGTTCGGCAACTTAGCTGTCATGTGAGTAGATTTCATTCTTCTCAATGTCAGAGGTTATTTATACATATATAATACATAATTAATATACTTTAAAATATAATTTAATTCAGTGATGCAGTTTTGCTACTTAATGGTCCCACCTAGTGATCAACTGTAAAAAATAAAAAAATTTACCACTTCTCAACAGGGAAAACCACCAGCAATCAAGAATCTCTCTCTCACACACACACACACACACACACACACACACACACACACACACACACACACACACACACGCACACACACACACGCACACACACTATAATTTGCTGTTATACTCAATATTACTCCATATAAAAGGCAGAAACTGTTTTTTTTTTGTTTTTTGCACAGGCCTATCTAAAGGGTTAAAGCTCACACTTAGTGATCAACTGTAAAAATAACTAATTTTACCTCTTCCCAACAGGGAAAACCACCAACAATCAAGAATGCATGATTATATGTTGTCATGGCTTCGCAATCAAAAAATGTCATTATAAAGGAAGTCAATGGGAAAAAAACAGCCACATACAATAAAATTAAATCTAATGTTGCACAAAAACTAACAATGCATTGCAAAAATTTCTAAGCATTTTCCCAAAATATGTGTCAAAATTAGATTTGTCAACAAAAATTATTCCATTTGCTGAAACACAGAGAAAGTTGTGGCCAAAATAAGACTCCACTTTACCCCGTAGTGGAAAAATATATCTCCAACAACACATAAGGGTTAAATTAAACTTTCAGATTTGATCGCACAGATAATAGCAATACATCATCTTTTATTTGTATACAGACATAATAACAACAAAACTTTGTGCATTTATAAAATAAAGAAAACAATTCTATATATGTCTTTACTGTCACTTTTTATCAATTTATTGCATCTTTTTTTTCTGGATAAGTGTCATTTTCTTTCACAAAAAAACAAAAACAAAAACATCTCACTCCAAATGTTCATGTACATATCCATTTAAATATGCTCCAAATAACAGCTTTTGCAGAAGGCTAATTCAGACATTGTTATTGTGGCAGACAGGTGATGCAGTGAATAGATCTGTGCAAATTTCATAATTGTGACTATTTCAGTTCATGAGCTGAATTTAAATTGGCCACACCTCACAGGAAGATGAATATTTGAAGTACTCTTCAATCTGGGCCATAAAATGAAAGTTAATTAAATGGCAACAAGGGAAACTGATTCATGTTGAAGAATCAGCTGGAGCAGCATAGATAATAACCATCATAATTTCTTGTTTTGGATGCTAGTGTACCAGTGTCTCCTCCAGGCTTCTTATTGCTTAGTAAGTAAGACTAGGTCAATAAGTTTCCATACTAGTCATACTCAATTTATCACTGTTATTCTTGTTGTTATTCTTTCTTTATAGTTTTTTCTTTATTCTCCAGAAGATTTGAGAAACTATGCATGACTCGTATGGGTTACTTGTACAGTGCATTTATCTTGTTTCTTTTGCCCTTTTAGAGTTTGACAGATGCGGTCACTTGTCGTATGGAAAGATTACAATTTCTCCCTGTGTTTCATGGACAAAAGGTTATGCAGGTTCGGAACAACATAAGGGTGCGTAAATAATTATTGAGTGAACATTTCCTTGAAGATTTGTTGGCTTTTCCTTGTAATTTTGTTTGACCACCATCTTGATTAGCACCAAATTCATGGAAACCAATTTCCTTTTAAGCAGAGTTTGGAAGACAGATGGACTCGACTTGATTATGCAAAATAAGATCCTGCCATGTGTTTGTTTATTGAAATTTAGAATTTTACAGAGATTATCTGGTACACAAGACTACCTGGTTGAACAAATCAATTTTTGAGCATAAAAACCGATTGTCAGATTATCTGTTCCATGACTGTACGGTGAAATCCGTCATGGTTTAATGTCAACATTACACAGCCTTGTGCTCATTAAAATTCTTTCACGTTTGGAATATATTCAACTATTTTCCCTGGCAGCACAGCTCAGAGCACAACGTCTAGACACCGCTGTACAATTTGAGAAGAAATCCAGGATTTGCTTTGCACAAGTTAATAAAAAATATAGGGTGTCTTGACATTGTTATTTTGCAGCTCTGAGAATATTTATTCAGTTAGGGAGAAGGAAGAGGGTGATATGTTTTTTAAGGTAGCTCATTTCTATGGTTCACTGCACAAAAACCAAGCGCCTCTTTTATTCAGACACTCTGAAGTTGGTGGTGATTCGCACATCTAAAAGCAAAATTTCGTGACATTTCACTATCTCAGGATAATTCTTTGGTATAGGAAAACAACCCAAGACTCCTTGCATTCATTTCTACTTGATGTTCTTTGCATTGCTCGATCAAAGGCCTTGCTCTGATTCTCTCAACGCGTCCCCCAATCAAGTATTCTATAGAATAATAAAAAAAAAAAATTTTTGATGGTGGCTCCATTTCCTGTTTCCATGAGTGCCTCGCTTTCAAAGCAGTTGTTATCTGCCATAGCCTGTTCTCCTTGAACTACAATGTCAGCCTCAAAAGGATTCCTTTTTTTTTTTTTAGATTTATTAGACCTCACATCCAATTTCCAACCAGTCAGTCCACCAAAGTTGCATTAGTTTTTTTATTAAATACTTTACTGTCAAAATCTGAATGACGAAGGGTGGTGGCGAGGTGTCCTTGATATCTGTTGATTGGGGTTGAAATGTATTAAATAATTTGAAATGCGAAGTTGTAAACAAACACTGCTGATTGAGTACTGTGGAAGCTTGAAAGGTCATTGTCGACTTTTTATATTCATTCGGTTTTTGGGAGTGGGGATACAGATGGCACGTCTAATAAAAAACACAGCGAGAGGAATATTGTCAGTGTCATCGTCTTCATAAATATTTATCAAAACCCGTGATAAAATGAAAGCTTAATTACCAAATCAAAACAGAAAATGGACCTCTATCAGTATGTGCCTAATTGAAATGGGAGCAGTTCATATGGAGTGAGCAGACTAAACATATGAAACTCAGTGAACAGAGAGAGACATTGAGTAAAACCCAATGGGGAGGCACATGCTAAATTATTCAAATTTTTTAAATTGCTTAAACTCCACAATGAGACATCATTTACAAGAGAGAGCAAAACACAGCTCATAAACGTTCAGAATTGAATTAAGCATACCTTTTCCAGTTTCATTTTTCTTTTTGTTAATTACACAAATATGTTATCATATTACACACTGTATGCATCAAAGCAATTTTTTGCATCATTATTCAGGCCTTCAGTGTCACGTGATCCTTCAGAAATCATTCTAATATGTTGATTTGCTGCCCAAGAACATTTCTGAATATCAGTGTTAAAAACAGTTGTGCTCCATTATATTTTTGTGATAAACATGATACTTTTTTCAAGACTTTTTGCTTCGAAAGTTCAGAAAAACAGCAGTTATTTGAAATAAAAATTATATTGTAACATTATTTATTCAGAGTGTCTATTCACACTATAAGTGCAAATAGCCCGCCTTGTTGGTAGTGGCTATTTACATAAACTCCGCCCACCAATGAAGACCGATCGCAATCTGACTTGAAACAATGCATGCAGTGCTTGCTGAGTTTCTCCAGAGTGACTGCAGGAGCACTGATGACCACACAGGTTATTCACGATTGGCCAGATTCACCACATCACAGATTCACAACAATCACGTGTGTTTCGGATTTATTAGAATCTTTTCAATTCCAATAATGGCCATGAATCTGTGTATTTAGAACTGTTAAAGCTTTTTTACTGTATTCACGTATTGTAGTGTATTGAGTCACGTTTATCATACAACACTGATAAAAGCATATATGACCCCACTTTTTTAGCATTTAAACAGTATGTAATTATGTTGAACTTTATTATTGAAAAGTTGATGCTGTATTAAGCAGTATATAAAAATCATATGGGTTGCTCATGAAAACGTTTCTGAAACTTCTGTGTATTTGACAAATATTGCATGTAATTTACTTCATCTGTGATAAAGTATGCAAACACAGCGTGAGTGTCACTAACTGGACCAGAAAGTGCCCGGCTTGACATGTCTGTTTTCAACTCCGCCCTCGACTGCAAGCAACTACACTCGTTGCCTGCTGTCTATAGCCATGCTTCAAGTCGAACGCACCTAACAAAACAAAACATGGCTATTAAATGATAGCTCCAGTGGTGTAGATGGTAAAGCACATGCCACAATCTTTTTGACACGATTTTTGAAACAAAAAAACATTTTGAATTGCACTAAGAGAAAAAGAATAATGCATTGCATTAACAGTGCTTGCTTGGCTTGTATTTTCAGCAATGTTTGGGGTGACAAGTAACGCGAGTAATGTAATCAGATTACTTTTTTCAAGTAACTTATAAAGTAACGCATTACTTTTTAAATGACAAGAAAATATCTTAGCTACTTTTTCAAAAAGTAACGGAAAAACACAGGCGTTGTGTGTGCTGTGTGAACACAATGAAGTTTTAGATTAAATGTGAATGTGCATTAATTCATCCCACTCTAAAAAAAAAAACAGATTTAGTATTAATAAAAATGAATTAAAACAGTGAAATGCAAACTTAGAATATGTTGCAAATTTACAACAATAAAATATGTTAACACAAATGTATCTAATCCCATTTTATTAATCCTAATTAATGTCTTTGCTGCTGACCTTTGATGATCCAGTTCAACCATATTAATAAGCAAAAATGTATTTAAATAAACTTACAATTGTGCTTGATTTTTATTTTATTTGTTTTTGCTGAAGAGTGTTAAACCTTCTTCTCCTATGTTCTACTGTACAGGCGTGAATTTACTTTTCCTTCAGCCTGTTTATTCATTACACTTTTTGGTGTGAAAAGGCTTTTATAAATGCTATAAATATAACTTCTTATATAGAAAACATTCAAGCCCTGCTCATATTTAAAAAGTAATGCGAAAGTAACGGAAAACTAATGTAACGCATTACTTTCCATAAACAGTAACTAAGTAATGTGATTTGTTACTTTTCTAGGGAGTAACGCAGTATTGTAATGGATTACTTTTAAAGTAACTTTCCCCAACACTGATTTTCAGGGCTTGCATTTTTAGTGACTGAAATCCAAAATAGTTGTAAATTTAAGTTGTGAACATTTCAATTCAAAACATTACACACTGGATCACACTGGATCCCTCACATCCACGTTGCCCCATCTTTGCCATCTGGCCAGTGCTTCAGAGCCACAAATACCAGGACAGTCAGGCACAAGAACAGTTTCTTCCCCCAGGCAATCTACCTCATGAACAGTTAAATGTTCCCCACTTATGCAATAAAAATGTGCAATATCCTTATATTGCATTTAACTCAATCCTATTCCATTATCATTTATAGCACAATTGTTTATACACTTACTTATTTGCAATTTTTTTCTGTGTTGTTGTCTCTGTGTGCTGGAAGCTTATGTCACTAAAACAAATTTCTTGTATGTGCAAGCATACTTGGCAATGAAGCTCTTTCTGATTCTGTTTCTGATCTTGTTGCCCGATCTCTTGCTGCTGTCAGTCGCTCACCAGCAGGTGGCGCTGTTGATGAAGACCAAAGCAACCGTTAGTGCATGTCATTCATTTAATCATAAAAAACTGATTTGCAGGAATGGAGCAAGCTGTAAATAGAAGTTATGGTAATCACATTTTTAAATTATGACAATGTGTGTGAAATGTTTTGAATTGATATATACAACTATGTTGGATTTCAGCCACTAAAAATGCAAGCCCTGAAAATACAAGGCATTAAAATGCAAGCACTGTTAATGCAATGCATTATTATTATTATTATTTATTTATTTATTTATTTTAGATATTTGCCATTATTTTTCTTCCATAGGGGGAAAGGCGTTCATTTTCAAAAAAAAAAAATGAAAATAAAGTATCGGGTAGGGTTAATGTAGATGCAGGGAGGGCTTTCCATTTAATAATTTGAATTAAAATTATAATTTACACTGAATGTGTTCTTATTACGTACTGTTTTATAATGTACTACAATACTGAAGTGCAGATAATTGCCACTATTTGCATTAAAGGTGCAATAGGTGATTGTCTGCAGAAACATTTTTTTGTTATACTGGTTGAAAGTCTCTTCACATCCCGATAGCAATCATTAAGTTAAGTGGTTTAAATGTATTTATCTGTATTTAAATATTCTGTGGAAGGCGTAGGACAGAGCGTTTTAAATAGTTTTGCTACCTGCCTGTATGTATCTGCATACCTCTGTGCACCCTGTTCTCGCAGACAGGTTATGTCATTAGCACATTCAAGCACGCTGTGCAGACAGAGCTAGAATGGCAGACAAACATCAACAGTCTGGTCTTCCTTCTTGGTATTGTAGTACTTTTAAAGTTTTCTCGCTGGTTAATGACACATGATGTAGCCCAGCGGTTCCCAATTCCAGTCCTTGCGTACATATTTTGCATGTCTCGCTTAGTTAACACACCAGATTCAGATTACCAGCTTGAGCTACGTGAATGCACTGTGTTCCAATTGATATGATCCCTACACCATGTTTATTTCTCCCTGCTCCCTGAGCAGGGGTTTACTTCACTTCAAGCATGGGCTGGAATTGTGAACTGCTGATGTACCCTATTGTAGTAATGTTGTCTCTGTTATTCTGGTCTGTGAGCATAAATGCGTTCAGCGGCGTGGCTTTGGACTGAACACAGTGTGTTGGGCATTTTGTCATTCTGTATAGCAAAATTAAAATATGGGGCCATTTTTATTAATTTATTATTTGTGTTTATTAATTACATTATTAATGTTTTTTTTTTTTTTTTTTGTTATTTGTCTCTTTCAAACTGGACACTGGTGTGTATGCAGAGTGGAAGCGGCACACGTTCATTGCTCACTGGCAGCATTTCTAGTGTGCAGCTGAACCGCTGCTGAAGGTTGTAATGCCCCTGTCAGCTTGTCACACACCTGCCATACACTGCTGTGATGTGACAGATTCCCCCTCCCACACACCATATAACCGTATAAGATATTGAACCATATTACACACTGTGTAGTGTAATACTTTATATGATAAATCTTCCACTTGTAGGGGATAGCACACCCAAAAATGAAAATTTTGTCGTGATTTACTCATCCCCGAGTTGTTCCAAACCTGTCTTTCTTTCTTCTGCTGAACAAAAAATGACTTTCATAATATGGGAAAATTTGCATTTAATTGATCAAACATACAGAAAAACAGTAATATTATACAATTTCAAATAACAGTTTTCTATTTTAATGTATTTTAAAATGTAAATTATTCCTGTTATGCAATGCTGAATTTTCAACATCATTACTTCAGTCTTCAGTGTCAAATGATCCTTCTGAAATCATTCTGTTGATTTGCTCCTCAAGAAACATTTCTTATTATCAGTGTTGAAAACAATTGCTTATTTTGATGTAAACTGCGATGCAATCAGGATTCTTAATGAATTTAAAATGAACAGCATATATCTCTTAATTGTAGCATCTCATAAGAACACACAAACATATAGACAAACTAAAAGCCTCTTCCTCAACCAGAGATGGCTTCAGAAGACTTTGAATATAACATTGAACAGTAGTGTATAGATTGGTTCAGTGATGTAAAAATATAGTTTTAGCTCAAATAAAAGCAGTTCATGTACAGGTCTGCTCTGACTCACAGTATGCTGTTGTTGTTTCTCATTTGGTAAACAACCGAGCCCTTTATTTTTCAAGGGACATTGAATGTCACACATGTCCATGAGCCCCAGTCTGTTCTTTACAGTCTATTCAACTCCTGTTATTTACGTTTTCCAAACCGCTGTGCCATACAATTATACCCCACCGGCAAGTCTGTGGTTACTTAACACCTCCCCTGAGCGACAGCCCTTATGGGAGAGACGAGAGCGTTAGTTCGTGTCATCTACATTCTCACTACAAGGAAGATCTCTTTCACAGAAATAGCCATTACCGTGGTGGGCAGGCCGGTCAGGGAGAACTCCAGGTGCCCTCCATTAGTGCAGAGTGAAGGCCGAGGCAGAGCAAACAGTTGGACTGTTTTCATCATGATGAAAGGAAGGTAGGCCACAGACTCGGGATGGAATAATACCAGTGTTGTTCTAGAGATGTTTTGGGGTCAGAAGAAGACGAAGAGGAAACAGTTCTAAAAAAGACACTGTTTGAATGGATAAGACGCCTGCGGAGGAGGAAAACCTCCTTGATGTGTTCTGGATGTGTTAAAACTTTTAAACGCTGATGTAAAAACAGTGAGGCTGGAGATTAACATAATTTATTTTAGTATCAGCTTTAAATTAGAGCTGGGAATAAGCCTGATATAAAGAATAACGAATAATAGTAGCACATGAATGTAAGAGCTGCCTGGTAAAAACTACTGAACAGTAAGACAAGGTGACATACTGTATATAAAACTGATATGTGTCATTTCGAAATCACTAAACAATCTGTGTTTTTGGAATCATATTTGATTAATCTGGCTGATATAGCATGATATATTTAGAGTATGTGAAAAAGTGAGATCTTTATTATAGCACACTCATTAGGCTACTTAAATTGTTTATAAATATCAGCTGTCACTCTATAGCTGGCTGTCTTAGTAAGATGATATTTAAATGCTTAGTTTTATGATCAAAGCTTTGTAGTTTCAAAACATATACAGCAATGCAATTCAATGATGATTAAGAGAAGAAATAAAAATACTGAAGATAATTTTTGTTACAGTTAATAAATAAAAAAATAAAATAAAATACAAATGAGTGTATGTGTATATATATATATATATATATATATATATATATATATATATATATATATATATATATATATATATATATATATAAATATTTTTTTTTCTGAAGATGTGCCTTTAGCCCCATTGTAACCTACTTCATATTGGGGATGAAACAAAGAGCACAATTTCCGTTTCATGCCTATGTAGCCATGAAGTATTTGTCTATTAAGTATTGCCAAGCATTGCCTAGCTTCACTAGAATAAAAGCAAGCGAGAAATGAGAACACCATATGCTCTTTAAATTTATACTATGCTCACAAATCGGCAGAAAAGCCTTTATGTTCAGTAATTTGAGAGGTGGATTATGAAACAGAGATTGTTTTTAATTATTTTCATGCAGTGTTTCACATCTGGTGGTGAAAAAAATGTGGCCAAACCACTAATTCATGGGAAATTAACCCAGAAGGACATGTATTTGAAATGAGTGAAAGCTGTGTAATGAAAAGTGTGGGTCAGTGAAGCTGGCAGTCCGTGTGGTTGTGGCCGCTGGCATTGTGCCCAGTCATGGCATGCAGGTGTGCTGGAGAGAGAACAGTGTAAAACACAGAGCAGGAGGCGGGATGGGCATGGGATTGTGGGCGGCTTAGTTCATTTGGCCTCTACACAGGCAGCGGAATGAAAAATTGGCATTAAATATTCTCCACTGGTTACTTTTTTACTGTCAAAAAAAAAAAAAAAAAACCTTACCTTTAAGTGTTGGGTAGGCACATTCACCTGGGAAATATAAATAAATATATATATATATATATATATATATATATATATATATATATATATATATATATATATATATAGTTTTTGATAATAATAATTGTATATTTTAAATTCTTTAGACCAAATATGTAAATGTTTTTAATATTTATTTTAGTTTTACATTATTATTTGTATAATGATTTATTTTTATATAACTTGAATTATTTATATGTATCTGAGTGTATATAAATATGCAATATAATCTAATTTATTTAAATTTCATACATTTTACCTAAATGAAAGACACTTTTTCCACATTTAGCCATATTTTAAACCTGTTCACACCTTTTCACTGAATACAAAATGTAATTGTTTCAACAGTTAACACATTTATGCGGATTCTAAGTAATTGTAATAAATGCACGTAGAAACTATGATTTAAATAAAATCATCAATATCAAATAATAATAATAATAATAAACTATGCCATATTTTTGAGTACAGAAATCATATGACAATTGACAAATTTGCATCAAAATTTTTTTTTTTTTTTTTTTGCAGGAATAACACTTAACATGCTATGCAGAATACTGTGCTACAGTTAATATTTTTTTAAAAACTATTGCATTAAATAAGCATGTCATTTAATAATCTGCAAGATCTCTCTTTTACATTTCAATGAAAGTATAAATAACATTGTTAGCAAAGCTATTACCTGTGTAAACTTCGAGCTCAGTGATGCAATAAAACACTGAGAAGCACTGGGGCGATCAATTCCACGATCCTGCACTCAGAAAGCTCAGTGATTTCTGTGGATGTCGTCTTACTGATGATAGGGGGATGGGATGGGGTTGTGACACTACTTTAAAGCTACTTACAAAGCTGTTAACATCCATAGCCCAACGGTTTCACCCTAATTCACATTCGCACAGCATTTTTGAGATTCACAGCATCAGAGAGGCTCTCTCAGTGAATGCAATTCACGAGGAGACACAGGGAAAAGTGGCACTTAACCTCTATAGGGCTTTCTAATGCTGTCATCTCCTTATTTGAATACTATGGCATGAACATTAATAACTTGGTCAAATGTCTGTGTAACGATAAAAACCTTCATAATCATCGGGAAGAAGGAGGCGGGAACCGGCGGACAATCAAATGATATTTTAATGATCAAAACATACACAAAACAGCTCGTCAGCCCCTCACGGACGACTAACGCGCACAAATAAAAACCAAAACACAACTAAAACCCAGGCCTGGTCCTCTCTCGTCCTTCACTGTCGTCGCTCCAGTTTTATATCCTTCCATCTCCTCTGTGGGACTCGAGACCGGTGGGTCGAGCAGTTGTCGCTCATCTCCAATCACTCCACCGGCCTCGCTCTGTTCCCACGTCTCTCGGCCCCGCCCCACTCGTCACAGTCTGTTGTTACGGATAACTCGGAGACAGACGAGTAACAGATGGAGTTAGTATTTATTGTAAGACACAAGCAGAGGAGCGGGAAGTGAGGAGTGGATGGGTGTTGGGATCCGTGCCGGGAAGGTAGTGACCACACACACGCACCGTAGGGGCTTCGAGGATTAATAATAATTATTAATATTAATAATAATAATAATAATCAATGTCAATGTCAATGTCACCTTTATTTATATAGCGCTTTAAACAAAATACATTGCGTCAAAGCAACTGAACAACATTCATTAGGAAAACAGTGTCAATAATGCAAAAATGATAGTTAAAGGCAGTTCATCACTGGATTCAGTTATGTCATCTCTGTTCAGTTAAATAGTGTCTGTGCATTTATTTGCAATCAAGTCAACGATATCGCTGTAGATGAAGTGTCCCCAACTAAGCAAACCAGAGGCGACAGCGGCAAGGAACTGAAACTCCATCGGTGACAGAATGGAGAAAAAAACCTTGGGAGAAACCAGGCTCAGTTGGGGGGGAAGTTCTCCTCTGACCAGACGAAACCAGTAGTTCAATTCCAGGCTGCAGCAAAGTCAGATTGTGCAGAAGAATCATCTGTTTCCTGTGGTCTTGTCCTGGTGCTCCTCTGAGACAAGGTCTTTACAGGGGATCTGTATCTGGGGCTCTAGTTGTCCTGGTCTCCACTGTCTTTCAGGGATGTAGAGGTCCTTTCTAGGTGCTGATCCAGCATCTGGTCTGGATACGTACTGGATCCGGGTGACTGCAGTGACCATCTGATCTGGACACAGACTGGATCTGGTGGCCACGTTGACCTCGGAACAAGAGAGAAACAGACAAATATTAGCGTAGATGCCATTCTTCTAATGATGTAGCAAGTACATTGGGTGTTATGGGAAGTGTTTCCAGTTCCGGTTTACCTAATTAATGCAGCCTAAAAATCCTTTAACGGATTTGGTTAATAAAAGCATATTAGTATGTTATGTGTATGCCAGGTTAAAGAGATGGGTCTTTAATCTAGATTTAAACTGCAAGAGTGTGTCTGCCTCCTGAACAATGTTAGGTACGTTATTCCAGAGTTTGGGCGCCAAATAGGAAAAGGATCTGCCGCCTGCAGTTGATTTTGATATTCTAGGTATTATCAAATTGCCGGAGTTTTGAGAACGTAGCGGACGTAGAGGATTATAATGTAAAAGGAGCTCATTCAAATACTGAGGTGCTAAACCATTCAGGGCTTTATAAGTAATAAGCAATATTTTAAAATCTATGTGATGCTTGATAGGGAGCCAGTGCTGTGTTGACAGGACCGGGCTAATATGGTCATACTTCCTGGTTCTAGTAAGAACTCTTGCTGCTGCATTTTGGACTAGCTGTAGTTTGTTTACTAAGCGTGCAGAACAACCACCCAATAAAGCATTACAATAATCTAACCTTGAGGTCATAAATGCATGGATTAACATTTCTGCATTTGACATTGAGAGCATAGGCCGTAATTTAGATATATTTTTGAGATGGAAAAATGCAGTTTTACAAATGCTAGAAACGTGGCTTTCTAAGGAAAGATTGCGATCAAATAGCACACCTAGGTTCCTAACTGATGACGAAGAATTGACAGAGCAACCATCAAGTCTTAGACAGTGTTCTAGGTTATTACAAGCAGAGTTTTTAGGTCCTATAATTAACACCTCTGTTTTTTCAGAATTTAGCAGTAAGAAATTACTCGTCATCCAGTTTTTTATATCGTCTGTGCAATCCATTAGTTTTTCAAATTGGTGTGTTTCACCGGGCTGCGAAGAAATATAGAGCTGAGTATCATCAGCATAACAGTGAAAGCTAACACCATGTTTCCTGATGATATCTCCCAAGGGTAACATATAAAGCGTGAAGAGTAGCGGCCCTAGTACTGAGCCTTGAGGTACTCCATACTGCACTTGTGATCGATAGGATACATCTTCATTCACTGCTACGAACTGATGGCGGTCATATAAGTACGATTTAAACCATGCTAATGCACTTCCACTGATGCCAAAAAAGTGTTCAAGTCTATGCAAAAGAATGTTGTGGTCAATTGTGTCAAACGCAGCACTAAGATCCAATAAAACTAATAGAGAGATACACCCACGATCAGATGATAAGAGCAGATCATTTGTAACTCTAAGGAGAGCAGTCTCAGTACTATGATACGGTCTAAATCCTGACTGGAAATCCTCACATATACCATTTTTCTCTAAGAAGGAATATAATTGTGTGGATACCACCTTTTCTAGTATCTTGGACAGAAAAGGGAGATTCGAGATTGGTCTATAATTAACTAGTTCTTTGGGGTCAAGTTGTGTTTTTTTGATGAGAGGCTTAATAACAGCCAGTTTGAAGGTTTTGGGGACATATCCTAATGACAATGAGGAATTAATAATAGTCAGAAGAGGATCTATGACTTCTGGAAGCACCTCTTTTAGGAGCTTAGATGGTATAGGGTCTAACATACATGTTGTTAGTTTAGATGATTTAACAAGTTTATACAATTCTTCCTCTCCTATGGTAGAGAATGAGTGGAACTGTTCCTCAGGGGGTCTATAGTGCACTGTCTGATGTGATACTGTAGCTGACGGCTGAATGGTTGCAATTTTATCTCTAATAGTATCGATTTTAGAAGTAAAGTAGTTCATAAAGTCATTACTGCTGTGGTGTTGGGAAATTTCAACACTTGTTGAGGCTTTATTTTTCGTTAATTTAGCCACTGTATTGAATAAATACCTGGGGTTATGTTTGTTTTCTTCTAAAAGAGAAGAAAAGTAATCGGATCTAGCAGTTTGTAATGCTTTTCTGTAGGATATGTTACTTTCCCGCCAAGCAATACGAAATACCTCTAGTTTTGTTTTCCTCCAGCTGCGCTCCATTTTTCGGGCTGCTCTCTTTAGGGTGCGAGTATGCTCATTATACCATGGTGTCAAACTGTTTTCCTTAACCTTCCTTAAGCGTAAAGGAGCAACTTTATTTAAAGTGCTAGAAAAGAGAGAGTCCATAGTTTCTGTTACATCATCAAGTTGTTCTGAGGTTTTGGATATGCTAAGGAATTTGGATACATCAGGAAGATAACTTAAAAAGCAGTCTTTTGTGTTAGAAGTGATGGTTCTTCCATACTTGTAACAAGAAGTAGAATTTACAATTTTGGCTATATGAATTTTGCAAAGAACTAAATAATCTGAGATATCATCACTTGGCTGAATAATTTCAACACCATCAACATCAATTCCATGTGACAGTATTAAATCTAGAGTATGATTTCGACAATGAGTAGGTCATGAAACGTGTTGTCTAACACCAATAGAGTTCAGAATGTCTATAAATGCTGATCCCAATGCATCGTTTTCATTATCAACATGGATATTAAAATCACCAACTATTAAAACTTTATCTGCAGCCAGAACTAACTCGGATGTAAAATCACCAAACTCTTTAATAAAGTCTGTATGGTGCCCTGGTGGCCTGTATACAGTAGCCAGTACAAACATAACAGGGGATTTATCATTAACATTTGTTTCTTTGGATAATGTTATATGAAGTACCATTACTTCAAACGAGTTATACTTGTAGCCTGCCCTCTGAGAAATCCTGAAAACGTTGTTATAAATTGAAGCAACACCTCCACCTTTGCCTTTTAGACGTGGCTCATGTTTATAACAGTAATCTTGGGGGGTGGACTCATTTAAAATAATGTAATCATCAGGTTTTAGCCAGGTTTCTGTCAAACAGAGTACATCTATATTATGATCAGTGATCATATTATTTACAAAAAGTGTTTTCGTAGAAAGGGATCTGATATTTAATAAGCCAAGCTTTATCATTTGTTTATCCATATTGCTTCTGTTTTTTATTTGTTGAACCTCAATTAAATTGTTAATCTTAACTTGGTTTGGACGTTTTTTGTATTTTCTAGTTCGGGGAACAGACACAGTCTCAATAGTGTGATATCTAGGTGAAAGAGTCTCTATGTGCTGAGAATTAACTGACCTCTGTGACGGGAGGCAGCTAGCAGACGGTCGGTTTAGCCAGTCTGTCTGCTTCCTGACCTGGGCCCCAGTTAGTCAAGTATAAACACTAAGACTATTTGCCATATTTCTAGAGAGAAGAGTGGCGCCACCCCAGGAGCGATGAAGACCATCTCTTTTAAACAGGTCAGGTCTGCCCCAAAAGCTCGTCCAATTGTCTATGAAACCTATGTTATTCTGTGGGCACCACTTAGACATCCAGCCATTGAGTGATGACAATCTGCTATGCATCTCATCACCACGGTAAGCAGGGAGGGGACCAGAGCATATTACAGTGTCTGACATCGTGCTTGCAAGTTCACACACCTCTTTAATGTTATTTTTAGTGATCTCCGACTGGCGAAGTCGAACATCATTAGCGCCAGCATGAATAACAATCTTACTGTATTTACGTTTAGCATTAGCCAGCACTTTTAAATTTGCCAAGATGTCAGGCGCTCTGGCTCCCGGTAAAAATTTGACTATGGTGGCTGGTGTCTCTATATTCACGTTCCGTACAATAGAATCACCAATAACTAGAGCCCTTTCATCAGGTTTCTCAGTGGGTGCATCACTGAGTGGGGAGAACCTGTTTAATGTTTTGATCGGAACAGAAGAGCGGTGTTTTGACCCACGACTACGCTGCCTCACCGTCACCCAGTTGCCCTGCTGCTGGGGCTCTGTTTCCGGAACCGAACAATGTACAGGAATCCCTGAGCTAGACGCATCCAAAGCCGTATCTAGAGCCCTAACATTCTTACTGTCCTCAATTAAAGTTTGGATGCGTGTCTCTAATTCTGAAATCTTCTCTGTCAGCCTAACTATTTCCCTGCATTTATCACATGTGAATCCTTCATCAGCGACAGAGATAGATAAACTGTACATGTGGCAAGAGGTGCAAGTAACAATGACGGGAGAAGCCATTACTCACCGTGCTTGATGAAATATTCTTACTGCGGTTGTTTGATGAACTTGTGAAAAACTGGAGCGAGGGAGAGGAGAAAAGAAAACAGCGATAGGTTCGAATGAAAACACTAATGACAAGCTAACGAGTGCTAACGCTTTGCAGGTGTACTGCACTCACGGATATAAAATAAAAGTGAACGATCAAAGTTAATCTGATAAGATTGATCGATAATATCAGAAATATGGTGTGAATTAAGTTATATTTTACCACTTTAAAAAACAGAGAGTGATAGTAAGATAAAGATTCTAGAGAAAAAATAAAATAAAAACAGCTACACGGAGCTACAATTTGCTACAGAAGGCCAACAGGAAGTAGAGAAAACACTGTCCAACCGAAAACACTGTCCTAATATAAATCAGTTTTATATTAACTCTGTCCCAACATGTGTACCTCTTTTTATTCATCATTCAAAAAAGGTGTGTGTGTGGGGGGTGGGGGGGTGGGGGGGGCTTTAAATCTTTAGGCAGGGACATAAAACTCATCTTAACTATATTTAGACAAATTTTATAATAATAATAATAATAACAAAAACAGCAGCAACAACAATAATAATAAATAATAATTATTATTATAATTATTATTGCAAATAAAATATTAGCAAAATAGGAAAAACTATTTAATAACAAATGTTTAAAATATCTAAATAATAATTAAATTATTATTATTATTATTATTATTATTATTGTTATTTTAATATGTTAAACACACACACACACACACACACACACACACACACATATATATATATATATATATATATACATATATATATATATATATATATATATATATATATATATATATATATATATATATACTGGCAAATATTTTATTCTTGGTATCCTTATGTGTTTTCATACCATTGAACTTAAAAAGTCTTAAAACGCTTATCAAATCCTTGCATGCCTACAATCAACACAAGTTGTTTCGCTTGAGAAATAAAAGGACAGCTCCACTGGACAACACTGTTTGCTGAATCCCTTAAAATGTAAATGTACGAAGCTCACCTAGAGTGGAGACTTGAAATTTAAGTAGCACACCTTTCCTTTGTTTTGATGAGACCTGACAATGATTGCACAACAGGAGTCTGATTGTGATGCGCCACCGGTGTGTTGCTTTAGGATATCGATTGACACTCTGCATAAAGTTTACGGCAGCACCTGTTTCTTCCTCAGCGTGAAATCGACAGTCGAGGCAAACTAATCCAATGGAGACCCAGTGTTTACTGCAGGCCCTGGGGCTACTCAGAGTTGCAAGCACACACATATACGTACCAGCAAGCACACAATCAAACACATAAAGCAAGTGCTGTTTATAGCAGAGGTGTGCACAAATACCAGAGATTTAATTTCCCTCTACAGTCCTTGCAGGTGACATGCAAGAAGTTGAAACAAATTTGGTTCTTTTTCAGATGAAAGAGGGCAAGTGTTCAAACTGTTCTGAACTTCTGGAAAAAGTTTAAGAACAGGAGATGATAGGATACTACTGCCATGCTCAATTATGGATGATGGCCTTTTATCTTCTCATCACTAATTAGAGGAGCTAACTGCTTTCAAGTTCATCTTTACATACTAGGCTTTTCAAGTAATACTTGCAAAAACCAGTAACAAGTCAATCCCATTGACAAATGGATGCATATGCTCCATGAAAACCATAAACATAAAGATACTGTATTAAGTGCATATTTCATTACATTTCTTTGTTAATATAACACTAAAGGAAGATTACATGGATATTTGTTTTTTGAATAATTTTTTCTGTCTTTGATATTAAGATGATGTAAATGGCAGACCATAATGACAGATGGGGCGATTGTTTTGCCAACCTGCTTGAAAACATTAGTCATTAGTTTTGCAATTCCATTTGGTGTTGCTAGTGGCGCAGAAAATTACACACATGCATGAAGTGCAGAAGCAGAGTATATATGAATACTTTATGGACTCTTCTTACTTTATTCTAAAGGATAGTCGAGATGGACTGTAAAGTTCATAAGAAAATAGTTCAGAGGTTGACCTTTCATGGCTCATTAAATTTAGTGGAGATTTTATTTAATATTATCTATGTTATAAAATATTTTTCTAATAAACAATATATAATGTACACTAAATATTATAATATTAAAATAATTATAGTTTGTATTATATGTATTATATTGATCAGTTTAAACACACAAATACACACTTAGGTATTTGAGCTACATAATATAAACCATATTGATTAAAAAAAAATATTTAACGTAGTATAATATTTAAAATATATTTTATTTCGTGCTGTCAAATGATTATTCATGATTAATCGCATCCAAAATAAACGTTTTTGTTTACATAATATATAAATGTGTACTGTTTATTTATTATCTATATATAAATACACATATTTAGAAAATATTTACATGTACATATATTTATATTCTTATATTTTATATTATATATAAATATATTTTATATATAAACAACATATTTTTCGTAAATATATACATGGATGTGTTTGTACTTATAAATACATAATAAACATACACAGCATTATTACAAAAAAGTATATTATACATTTTATATAGTTATATACACACATACACACATATTAATATTACTTAATTTTGTAAACCACTGTATAATATTTAACCTAAATATATTTGATTACATAATAACAAAAGTATAATTACACTGTAAAAAATAATCCATTAAATGTACGGTAAAAAAACAGCAGCTGTGGTTGCCAGAATTATACCATGAAAAATACAGTAAAACCGTTTTAGGTTTTACCTTAAATTTATAGTTTAATACTGTAATTTAACTGATATAATATTAACATACCAACTTATTGAAGTACTGAAATCTGTTTTATACCTTTGTAATACACTGGTAACCACCAAAAGCAGGCGGTGATGAGAAAGTCACATGATGAAACAAAGCCCATCTTAAGCAGCTTTTAAATAATAAGATACATAGAAGGTGCACAGTGTGATTCACACAAGCACTAAACACCATCATGGTGACTCATTAAACTGAAATATGCAATAAACATTAATTTAACAACATTATATGTAACATACAACCCTAATTAATATAACAGATAAAAAACAAGAAGAACATAGTTATTTCAAAGAAAAAACATCAAATTCAAACAAAATTCAGGGAACATCAGTTTACGTTTATTCCCTGTACATTTTAACAGGTTTGTAGTGTAGCATTTTCACAGTTATTTACTGAAATTAATAAATATTGCAATTTATATTATACTATTGTATTATATTTCAGAACCTTGAAGGATTTTAGCAGAGCAGTCAGGCACAAAAATAGTATAAAAGGTCAGTGTATGAGGAGGTCTCCATATCTGATGGAGTGGGTCCAATTAGTGGTCCTAATTAAGGATCTGTGACATCTGAATCAGCATAGCTGTTGTGATTGGCTGATTGGAATTATACTGCGCTTTCCATAGTGCTCTGGGAAACTCTCGGAGAAAATACTAGAGAACAGACGAGTCACGACTCCAGCTGAACACCCACCACATTCTCATTAGAGGAAGCCTCTGCCGCCCACACAGGGGTGATTATCCGTTACTCTTCTTCCTCAGAGCTTCCCCTCTTCTTGTACGCTTCTCGAAGAGCTTTTCTTTCTGTGTCCTCTTCTTCCTCCAATATCTTCTCATACCTCCCTCCAATTTCAATTCAGCTCTTTTTTTTTTCTGTGGTTGAGATTCTCTCTTTCTCTCTTGCTGTATCCTAAAGGGAGCAGTTAGTTGAGAAATATTGGCGTTTGATCATTTTCATCTTATGCTCTTTTTATGTAAACGATTTTTATATCACTTGCAAACATTAAATAGCTGCTAGCCAATGAAAGAGACTCAATAGCTTATCAGAAAAACTGAATTAATAAACAGAATAGTGATCCTCACTAATAGAATTGTAAAAATAGCATTGGCCCAAATACAGATTCCTGTGGGAGCTTTGGGAAAAAGTTGAATGCATTTTATATAATTTTTCTCAATGTGTTTCCCATGTATTAGTAAAAAGAAGAGAAAACACCAGACTTGAGTCAAAGGTTGTACATCAAATCAAAGTCTGGATTTTTAAGCACAACTTTCTAGAAGGAAACCAAAATAAGCAGGTGCCAACTTTTAGGATGAGTCCATGAACAAAATGATGCATTATAAAGGAAAATATGGTCCAAACAGCAATAAATGCAAGTTACGTTTTGTCAGCTTCTCTGTCACATATCCAATGTAAAACCTGAGTCTTGAAGCAAAACCATTTGAAAACCCAGTTTAATAATCATACTTTCTCCCTAGGCTGACACAAATAAAGATATGTACCCTTCTATTACAGGAAAGCCACGGAAAGAAAACCTGAGCCCTGAGGTAATCAGTTTTATTATAAAAAGTTTCATCATCTTGATTTATACTGAAGCAAAACCAAAAGCTCCTTTAGTAAACTGACAAAGTTGTGATGTATGATGTGTATGTTTTTTTTTATTATTATCTTTTTTTATTATTATTATTCAGGGTGTCATTAGATTAATTTACAGTGGTGTTGACAATGGATTCTTGATCCCAAACACATCTCCATCCAACAATCCCAGTTTTTTTCTTAGGGAAAAGCAAGGTCAGACTGGATAAAACCAGAAAAATATATTAAGAGAGTTTTCATCAAATGGAACAGACACCAGTGAGAGAAAAATCATTATTGCTTGACTTCAAGAATCTTTTAAAATTATGTTCATACACAGTTAAAGGAGGAAATGAACATTTTAGAGAATATCCTTTAAAACATTGATACTTGGCGTTATCTCCAGTATTGAACCATTTTCATATCATCTGAATTTAAATCAGATTGTTAGCTCTGAAATTTAAATTGAATGTAAATGTAATTTTAGAAACTGATTAGGAGCTCAGAGGTATATATATATATATATATATATATATATATATATATATATATATACAGTATATCCACCTGGGTCATGGTTCAGTAATTTTCTACAGTATGCATTGTGTTAATTTGTTCACATTTTTGTACGTTACCATTGCCCCTTGACCTTATTAACTCTGATTTCATGTTTTAATGAGTGCTACTTCACGTCCAATGTCCACTCCTTTGTACGTGGTGTGAATGTGAGTCTCTGGTAGTCAATGAATTATGTGTTCAGCTACCGAGTTCCATGCATTCATAACCTTTCAAAATATACTCCATTTGATAGCGTGGTTGAACACTGAAAACCAGCAACGTAGAAAGTTAATTCTTCTAGTGGCTTTGCTGTTTCTAATTAGTGGTTCAAAAACAAGATCAAGGCTGTGCATACAGTATGGACATACTATGCTGGTGATGAGAATTAAACCTTAGTATTTACACATACTTTACGCTAAGGTATGTCTACTTGGTAAACAATAAGAATCGGCTTAAAGGTTCTATGACATGAAAATTTCACTTTCTGAGGTTTTTTAACATTAATATGACTTCCCCTAGCATGTATGTGGTCCCCAAGTTTCTAAAAATTTTAATCGGTGTAAATCGAGATTTTACTATCTTTCTCTGCCTTTGAGAAAACGGAAGCTCAAACGGGCTGATCTGGAATCTCCTCTTTGTGACGTTGTAAAGAGAAATGTTACCTCCCATTTCTCTGCTTTGCCCGCCCAAATATTTACATATAATTCAGTCGCAATGTCAGGACAGGCGTTACAAACAGACTTTTATGATATGGATTCGACAGCACCGGCACAAACAGTGAGTAACAGTGTTCATTAATGCCTGATCTGTGATCAGTGATTTCTGATGTGTAGTTAATCATTCAAGTTCACACAGACTTTTTTTCTAAATCGTTTAATACTGTTTATGCATCAGTGAATCAAGCCAGTGACTAAACGATCAACTTCACGTTGTTTCTCTTAGTAGCATGAAACAAATCTGTTATTTAAATTGTGATTTAACTAACGTACAGGGAGCGATCAAAGAACGCTCCCTTTTTTCCGGAGCTGTCACACATCGCGAGTATATCTGCACACTTGCCCAAACTGCCGTTACAATGAATGACGCTGTTATGCTGCACAACAAAGCTCTTACTGTATTCATGTGTTTGCTGTTAGTTGTGGTGAAAGCATTTTGTGAGAGAAAACGTGTTGCAATAATGACGAGATCACTGCATTCACGCGATAAACAGACTCTGTCTACTCAATGCTCATCACTGCAGCCTTTCATGTGATGGGAAAAGATCGAAAAAATAATTATATAATCAACAAATCCACGATTTGTTAATCTCGACAGCTGTAGTATATATATATATATATATATATATATATATATATATATATATATATATATATATATATATATATATTTGAGAGGGGTCCACATGTAATACGCATTTCGAATGCAAAGATGTCAGCCAATCACAACAGTTGTCGTTTACTCGGAGTCTCACAGCAGACACGCCCCTTCAACAGAGCATTCAAGCCAGAGGGAAAATATCAGGATATAAAAAATGCTTTTTATTTCTAAATTTTAAATGTAAAAATTATACTAACAATATAAGTACACCTAAGGAAACATTAAAAAGCATTTAAAGAAAAGGAAATAATCCATGTCATGGGACCTTTAAAACACATCCCTTCCATCTTTATTTGACCCTCTAACTTTAACACTCACTATTCTAATTCTATTCTTTAAAAAAATCTAACTACCTTTATAATATTTTTGTATTCTATTTTCTTTTCACTTATTATGCAATTGTATGTGTGTGTCTGTGTGTGTGTATGTTTAAAGATCTCTAACACTAGCTTGCTCTATTCTTTTTTTTAATTCTATCTGTTTTCTTTTTATTTATTATATTATTTAAAATCCCATGCTACGTGTACTGTGTTAACCTAACTGAGACTTGTTATAGCACTTATATATCATTGCTCTTTTTGTTGTTTTTGATTGCTTCCACTGTCCTCATCTGTAAGTCGCTTTGGATAAAAGCGTCTGCTAAATGAATAAATGTAAATGTAAACACAAATAAGTTGGCAAAAGTCAGTTTCATGTAATCAGTTACATAACTTTATAAGTTAAGAAATTCAAAGTCAGAGATGTTAGCTCCTAACCTAGAGCAAGTTAACACATACATTTAATTTATTTTTTTATTAGCAGAAACTTGAATAGCTAATTAATAGGTGCTAACTTGCTAGTTGGTAACAATGCTTTGATTAGCAGATGAATTGCTAAAATGCTAAGTGAAGCAATATAAACATATTAATATTAACATATTTATCAACTACTCTCAAACAAAATAAATAAATACAATTAATAAAGCACTTAATTTTAACACTTACCCTCACTGTTGAGTTTTTATGAAAAAAAATGCTGGGAAAAAAAACAACCCAGTGTCAGTTAAAATCAGTTTAGTTTAAATGAAAAGCAACAAGTTCATTACACTCAAAACTCTGAAACTTCTGATTACTTAAAATGTAATTTTTTTGTGAACTTTTAGAACTTTAATAGTTTTGTAAGAAAAAAAAATGAATAATAATAATAAAATGTGTCAATGGGTCTATCATTGGCACAACACAGTGTTTTTTCTTCAAATCACACCTGCTTTGAATAGTTTTTGCACCAGTTATTTTGTCCCAAAGGTGGCAACACTGGCCATGGCCATTGTTTTACAGTTGGAAAAGAAACCAAGGGAAAGGAATAAGAACGACAACAAACTACTGAAGATGGCAAAAACAACAGAGGTCCATAAATGACAATTACCCTAATTACTCTAAATTAGTGTTATTTTAAAGATATTTTTATCACTCATAGCATTTGAAGAGAAAAAAACGTACTCGGTTACTAACGTAACCTCGGTTCTCTCTAGAAACGAGAACGAGTACTGCGTCTTAGCTAAGACGCTACGGGAAAAGTCTCTTTTCACGAAATACTGAAGCAAAAAATTATCCTTAATTTTGAATTTTTGTAAAGCGCATTTGCAGCAGTACACAGCCATAGGCGAGACGGCTCGCTCGCTCATTGGCTGCTCTGCAGCAAGTGCACAGCCTATCGAGCGCAGGCTGATGCAATATCAGACCAATTGGGACGCTTCGCGCCCATCACGCCACTTCCCGCCGAAACGGGTGTGGCCCAACCCTATAAAAGGAGCTCGAAAAGGCTGACTCACCTGATTTATTTCATCGCCGAAGCGAACCAGAGTGAATCGTACGCACGGCAGAGAACGCAGTACTCGTTCCCTCTTCTAGAGAGAACCGAGGTTACGTTAGTAACCGAGTACGTTCTCTTACGAGAGTTCTCTCGTACTGCGTCTTAGCTAAGACGCTACGGGAACCCCACGTAAAACGCCATGCGCGCAGGGATCACACACCAATAAACCTGAAGCAACGCCCAGGATTTACAGTGCACAGTCACCCGAGGGACTCACAGAGAGCCCAGGACAGGAGAGGGGGGGAAAGCCTTCCGTCCCATATCTAGCAGCACCCGTAGATGCGGCAATACAATCATCACACAGTCGAGGCAAGGCCTGACCAATGTGGCAATGCGGGTCTTACTTAATACTGCCCATATAACAGATGGTAGCGCATAACGCTCACGAACTCAGAATTCCCATCAGGGCCCTGATTCGGCTATACCGACAGCAGCCTTGCTTGCAAGGCGGGAACCTCCAGGTTATAGAACCTGATAAATGTAGACGGCGAGGCCCAACCTGCCGCCATACAAATATCCTGCAAGGAGATCCCAGTAGACCACGCCCACGACGAAGCGACGCCTCTCGTGGAGTGTGCTCTGATGCCCAGTGGGCACTGAAGGCCCTTGGAAGCGTAAGCTAACGCTATGGCCGAACGTCCACTGAACGAGACAAACAGCTGCTCAGTCTGTCGAAAGACAGCGGAGCGAGACACATAAGCTCTTAAAATCATAACAGGGCAAAGAAGACTCGAGACTCCATCCTCTCCTGACACCGACAGGGCAGACAGGGCAATAACCTGAGCCCGAAACGGCGTGTTGAGGGACTTTGGCACATAACCGTGCCTAGGTTTGAGTATGACCCTCGAGTCATTAGGCCCAAACTCCAAGCACGACTGGCTCACCGAGAGCGTGTGCAGGTCACCCACACGCTTCACTGAAGCGAGAGCCAACAAGAATACCATCTTGAACGACAGATGCTGGAGGCTAATCGATTGGATAGGCTCAAAAGGGGGACCCTTCATGGCCTCCAAAACTGTCGCGAGGTCCCATATAGGGACTGGCGGAGGTCTGGGAGGATTCAGCCTCCTAGCTCCTCTAAGGAAGCGGATGACCAAATTGTTCCTTCCTATTGACTGACCCAGCGCTGTTTCAGAAAACGCTGCGATGGCCGCCACATAAACTTTGAGCGTGGATGGGGCTCTGCCCTTATCCAACAGCTCTTGCAGGAAGGAGAGAACCTCCGTCACCTCACAACTAAGGGGTGAACATCCCCGAGCTGTACACCAGCTGGAGAACACAGACCACTTCAAGGCATACAGCCGTCGCGTCGACGGAGCCCTAGCCTGAGTGATGGTATTTAGCACTCCCACTGAGAGATCAGCGGGTAACCGTTGAGCGCCCACACATGGAGGGACCACAACTCCAGTTGAGGGTGCCAAATCGAGCCCCTGGCCTGCGAGAGGAGGTCCCTCCTCCACGGCACTGGCCACGGGGCGATGTCTGCTAACCGCATCAAATCTGGGAACCATGGTTGGTTCTTCCAAAAAGGTGCTACAAGCAGTATTGAACATCTCGTTTCTCTCACCCGTTCTATCACCTGCGGAAGGAGGGAGACGGGAGGGAAAGCATAAAGCGGGCGGCACGGCCATCTCCGTGACAGCGCGCTTTCGTTCTTGGAAAAGAACGCGGGGCAGTGAGTGTTTTCGTGGGACGCGAAGAGGTCCACCTCCGCCAAATCTCTCCCACAACAGCCGGACTGTTTGCGGGTGTAGAGACCATTCTCCCGTGGGAATATTGTTTCTGGACAGCCTGTCTGGACCCAGATTCTGTAGCCCAGGCACATGAACTGCCCTCAGCGAGCGCAAGTTGCACTGAGCCCAAACCAGGAGGCGTTCCGTCAGCCTGTACAGGTTTCGTGACCCGAGACGGCCCTGGCGATTTATGTAGGACACCACAGACATGTTGTCCGAACGGACTAAGACGTGGTGGCCCTTGATTCGGGGACAAAAGAGCGTCAGCGCGTTCTCCACTGCCAGCATTTCCAGACAGTTGATATGTTGGAGCTTTTCCCGTTCTGACCACAGGCCAAAGGATGGTCTGCCCTCGAGCAGCGCTCCCCATCCCGAAGTGGAGGCGTCCGTCGACACCATCTTCACTTTCGAGGAAGTCCCCAGGCTTACACCTGATTGGTACCAGTCGTTTACTGTCCAGGGTTTCAGGGCTGTAACGCAGCCTTGATTGACCTTGAGACGCAGTCGACCAGATACCCATGCGGAGCAGGTCCAGCTGCAGAACCGGAGATGCGGAGGCCATGAGACCCAGCATCCTCTGACATTCTCTGAGCGAAACATTCACGCCGCAGCGGAGAGAACTCGCCGCGCGCTGCATGCTCAATGCGCGCTGTGGTGACAGCGCGCCGTCATGGAACGTGAGTCCAGAGCTAAACCCAAAAACAGTATCGTCTGACTGGGGTTCAGCGAACTCTTCACCCAGTTGACACTGAGACCGAGTCTCTCGAGGTGATCGAGTATAACGGTCCTGTGCTCGACGAGCTCCTCTCGTGATTGAGCCAGAATTAGCCAGTCGTCCAAATAGTTCAGCACTGTCTTAGATCCAATATGGGCCTGAGACCCCCGTCTCTCTTGGGCACCAGAAAATATTTGCTGTACAGCCCCCCTTCGCTTTGAGCTTGAGACACAGGCTCTACAGCCCCCTTGCTCAACAGTTTTGATATTTCGGGCTGAAGTAGGTGTGCTACTTCTGTTTTTACCGTGGTTTCGACGCGCGCTAAAAAGCGCGGAGGACGTCGAGAAAACTGTAGCGAGTAGCCTCTTTTTATAATGCCTAGCACCCAATCCGAAACCCCTGTAAGCGCTGACCATGCATCTGCATGAATGGCTAAGGGCTGGATGCGAAGCACACTCTGTTGCCTGGGCAACGGCGGCGCTTCGGTGTGCTGTAACATGGGCGTCACGCCTGTGGCATTTGAGGCGGGGAGATCGCTCCTCCTCGACCCCGTCCCGGCGCTTAACCGATCGAGGGAGGGCTGAGCGGGTCCCATAGGACTCGTGATGTCTGCGAGTAACTGTGGGGTGCAAATGTGCACATTTACTGCTTTTGACTCGCTGTCTGCCTGGGCAGAGCGTACGCGCACGGGTTTCGTTTTTACAGAAACCACGCGCCGTGTGTGACATAGTGTTTGTGGGCACTGAGGAGTGGGCACGTTTACTATGGGGTGCGCGTGACCGATCTGAGTCGATCTTATAGGCGCGAGCCCCGTGTGAAGGGCTGTGCTTACATGCGGAGATGGGCACTGAGGAGTGGGCATCGTCACTACATTTATGCCACAAATGCCTCTCAGCCACCGTAGCGGAAGCCATAACCCGTCCCATGGCCTGTGCAGCGGACTTAGTAGCGCGGAGGGAGAGATCCGAAGCACTCCTCAGATCCGCGAGACAGATCGCTTCAGGCCCCATCTCATCCAGCTTGCGGAGGAGATCACCCTGGAAAATCTGCAGCGTGGCCATGGTGTGCAGCGCAGACGCAACCTGCCCAGCAGCAGAGAAGATCCGTGTGAGCAGCGATGACGTCATGCGGCAGGCTTTGGATGGCAACGCCGCCTTAGTCTGCCGTCCAGCAGAGGGCGGGCAAAGGTGCGCTGCTATAGCCTGTTCCACCGGTGGAAGTGACAGGTAGCCTCTGTTTTTAGCATCGTCCAGTGTGGAGAATGCTGATGAAACAGATGAACGAACTCTCGCCGAGAATGGAGCGTTCCAAGCTTTCGCCACTTCTTCGTGAAGCTCAGGAAGAAAGGGGGCGTGCTTTGAGCTGAGAGAAAAACGCTCGTCCGGGAGAAAGCTACCATCCAGCCGGGAATGAGAAGGGGGCGCTGGTGCAGACCACTCGAGGCCGAGGCTCACCGCGGCCAGCGTGAGCACTCGCATCAGCTCTTTATCAATATCCGCCCGTCTGCTGGGCCTCTGAGCAGAAGGCGCGAGATCCGCGGAGCTCGCCCAACCCTCACTGCCCGAAGCAAGCAGAGAGCACGTGTCCTCTTCCTCCGACGCGGCCCTGAGATCCATTTCCTCTGATGACGCGGCGGCAGACAGCGGACACTGACCATCGGGAAGCGATGCAGGGGAGGCCGGTGAAGCGGAGGGAACCGGCGAGCTCGGCAGAGCTGGAGGCGGTTCCGGTAGACGCTGTGAGCGGCGCTTCTTATGGCGCTGCGGCGCAGCGGATGATGCAGGCTTCGAGAAGAACGCCAGGCGAGTCCTCAGAGTCACCATAGGCATTAACTCGCAGTGAGGGCAGCCGCTGTCAGCGAGCGCGAGCGCTGCATGGTCCTCACCCAGGCAGAAGACGCAGATGACGTGATGATCTCCTTCGCTGAGCGGGGCTCTGCACGAGCCGCACGAGGGCATCTTTAAAAAGACGCAGCTCTTTTATGAGTGTGCGTCGCAGAGCGAACTCACACAAGGATATAAAGGATATAGGCGCCGGACAGCGCAGCAGGAACGGCAGTGGAAGGCGGCGAGACCAGCAGCTTCAGAATGGCTCATCCCACTGATATGCTTCTCAGACGGTGCTTGCTTCCTCCGTGATCCAGCAATGCGTGAGCTTCGCTGAAGAGATGAAAAATCAGGTGAGTCAGCCTTTTCGAGCTCCTTTTATAGGGTTGGGCCACACCCATTTCAGCGGGAAGTGGCGTGATGGGCGCGAAGCGTCCTAATTGGTCTGATATTGCATCAGCCTGCGCTCGATAGGCTGTGCACTTGCTGCAGAGCAGCCACTGAGCGAGCGAGCCGTCTCGCCTATGGCTGTGTACTGCTGCAAATGCGCTTTACAAAAATTCAAAATTAAGGATAATTTTTTGCTTCAGTATTTCGTGAAAAGAGACTTTTCCCGTAGTGTCTTAGCTAAGACGCAGTACGAGAGAACTCTCGTAAGAGAACCACACAAACTGGACAAGGATGAATCTTTGCATGCCTGGAGTATTCTTCAAAAAAAGTTTGCATTTGACTGTCAGAATGATAACAAATGTAAAACAAAGTATATTTTGGGCATATTATGTATATTATGCCCACTGTATGCATAACGTAGGGTACACATAAAAACTGTTACAGTACAGATTGGGATTTATCCTTTGATTTGTTTTTCTTCACCCTATTGGAAGACCTAGACACTACTTGAAGAGAACCAAGATCTTCTTCATCACTAATAGAGAGACGTCTCTCCTTCAAGCACTGGCCCACTCAATTCTCGGATGAATAGAGAGACAAAAAGAACATTGAGAATAACTCTTCCTTCCTCCTACCTTCCTTCTTTCTTTATTTATTTTTTTTCTTCTGAATATTCTCATTCCTCACAATCAAACACATCTTACACACTCTCCTGGAGCGCTAAAAACTGAGACTTTTGCTGTGTTTGAAATGCCATTCTATCATACTACTCTTACTATTTCTGCAGTATCCAGTATGTATGTTGTACATAGTGTGCAAATCTTCTGTATGTATCAAATACCCCGATGCCCTACTATATTTACCAGAATCTGCTAATTATAACTCAAGTACACTGAAATCAGTACAGAAAATGTGTTTGGAATGGCATACTACCATACAACTCCTACTACATTGCAGTATGCTGCATGTATACTGTGAATAGTAAGAGAATGTTCTGTATGCATGGAATGCCTGGATTACCTGCTACATTTGCTGAAGTTTCATGTATGCATCTGAAGTCACTGCATGGGATACTATTTCCCAGAACGCGATTGCTCTCCATGTGATGTTTTATCTTCAAATGCGTGAGTGAACTGGAGGCGGGGAATAGTAATTATAAAACAGTTTTATACATGCATGATATTGTAAACTACAAACTATCGCTGTGCATATAAAAACAATATTGTAAGACATAAATTGTTCTTTAATCTCTAGAGCACATTTCTGATCAAGTCAAATGATGTCACCTTTATCTCTGTAGTGCTTTATATAGTGCATATTATTTCAAAGATGTTGAGTAATAAAAATATTGAAGTAATATAATATAAACATTTACATTGTCTGCCCACTAAAGCCAGTCTGCGATTAAAAAGCACTGCAGATGCCCTTTCATCTGTAATATCAGTAGCGCAGCATGGGTAAAAGATGAATGGGGAATGATTTTGAAACAAGCGACCTGAGTTTGCCAAACTTGTTCTAGGCTACTCCTTTTCTCATCACATATCAGATCAGAAAGGCATTTATTTTCAATAAAAATATAGGAAATGTTTGAAAATTTAAAATAAAACGTCTAATTAATAATAAAGTGTTATTAGGTGGTTAGCAGTATAGGTTGTTGTCTCAATAATGTTACATTCGTTTAATAATATTTTAAAGTATGATCATTTAAACAGTATGTTATTGCATACTGTTTTATAATGCACTACAGTACTTAAATATAAATATATACCACCAACTACTATTTACACAATTATTATTAGTTCTGCTCAGTATGTAACGTCCATTAGTTATGAAATGTGTTAAATTGGGCAATATACTGTAGCATTGTTTACTAGTATGAATCCTTAATTAACAAGCCTTAGTAAAAAGAATGGTTAGTATATTTATTTGTGAGGTAACAACCTCAGCAGCTGTGCTGAATTAATGTTTTGTCATGTGACATCACTTTAGCATACTACTCTGAAACATTTGTTGCTAATTGTATACTGTATTACACACTATTCTTTAAAAAATAGTAGGCAGTATACACTGTGTACTGGGCAGTAAGCAGCATGCAGTAAGCAAGTATGCCATTTCGAACACAGCCAATATATACTGTAGGCATCTCAGTAACCACTAACACCTGTGTCCACTAATTAGCCCATCCCGCATCGTTTAGCCCATTAGTGGGTTGCATGCAAGATGCCTGTGATATCTGGAGAAAGCAGTCTGTTCACCTTTTCACTTGCCTCAACTTGGAGCTGTTTGGCTCAGAGTGTGCCATTTGAACTTATGTACGCTTAGTTATGTATTGTTGTCATTGTTGGAGATATTGCAGTTACACCATTGGTTGCAAAAAGCTTGCTCATTGATTGAATGATTTTATTTTATACTTTTCTTTTCATTTTCTTATTTTTTTATTTTTTTCTTGCTTTCTATTTATTTTCTTTTTTTTGCTTATTTTCTTGATAATTTTTTTTGATTTATTCATTTTCTTGCTCATTTGCTTATTTGTTTGCT
The DNA here is from genome assembly GCF_963082965.1 of Carassius carassius. NCBI lineage: Eukaryota > Metazoa > Chordata > Actinopteri > Cypriniformes > Cyprinidae > Carassius > Carassius carassius. Next base: position 4,958,045 of record NC_081759.1, read on the forward strand.
TTTTTTTTTAAATCTTTTTTTTAATGACTGTGACTGTGTGGCTTCTTTCAGGTCCTGGTAGTTTACCATAGTCACAGCCTGACCTAGCCTACTAACTTCTACTAACTGTGTCATGCTAACCACCCCAACCTTGAGCCCTTTGTTCTACATACCAATTCAGTAGAAACAAGCTTATATTCCATTGCATGTCTTGTGTTGTTGAGGTACGAACCAATAGCAATAAATTCTTTTAATGTGTTGTGAAAGGTCTTTGAGAACAAGATAAGATGAGCACTTCACTGATCCCCCAAGGGAAATTGAGATATTACAGCGAGCAGGTTACTCAGTGTACAGCAATAAAGCACAAACAGCCGCTCCAGAAAGTACTTGGACACTTTAGCAACACTTAAAGATCTGTGAATGTCACTGCATTAGATGAAAAAAATATCAAAGCAAGTGGCATTTATTTGAAAAGATAGCCACTCTATCTTTCAAAACGAAGTATGTCCAATTTTGTCTGCATACTTGCAGCATAATTGCATGGGTTGATATATAATATATAGCAAATTTCAGCTGCTTGATTGCTTGTATTGTTACGAAAAGTAATTAGATTATCACTAAGATCTAATCTGCTAAATGCAACTATAAGGCATGAGAATATTAAGATATTACAAACATTAATTGTGAATTTCTGTAAAGCTGCCTTGCCTTGACATATCCATATAATGTGGTGATCTACATTACCTGGATGCTGATGAGTAAGATACTTGTTTGACTTGTTAATTTCACTTAAACACATAGTTCTGCTTTGATTACATTGTACTTGTTTAGTTGAATTTGTTTAGTTCAGTTTAAGAAGCAAGATAAATGGACATGCCTTCTGTTCCTAAAAGCCCATTACTTGTGGCTTGAATTACACAGGCTTATTTCTCCATTCTGAAGCAAAGAAACGGTGGTCCTAGAAACACACAGGAACTGAGATCTCAATGACATCCTGTGTCTAGTTATTATTTTTTGCATCTACAGAGATAATTTATTGAAATTACAATGTGATGGCTGGAATGGAATACTCATCAGCTCCCAGCCAAATCTCTCATTACAGAAAACAGATATAATCGAGCTTTTGCCACCCCTAAAACTTGCTAAAGCAGATTTTATTTGTGCCTCTCAGCATTGTAATTAATGGTTCAATTTCCCAGGCCTTTGTTAGAGAGCGTAATTACTTTAGGAAATCTCTTTATAGTGAAGGCGGTCCCTTACGATTGTCTGTCTCTCTGTCTCTCTCAGAAGTACTGAAACTTTTCAAGCACGAATTTCAATAGTAAAACTAATTTCAATAATCAAAATCAAAATCTATTGACATAAATGTTTAGATAAATGGTGCTTGATCTGTGCATATTTCTCTCCTGATTCAGACAAGACAACTTTTTCACTGAAGACATAAATTTTATAGAGAGAGAACTTATTTGAAGTCAAAAATGCCTTAATGATGAATTTGTTTCTTAAAAACATGCAGTTTTTTGTGGATTATTGTGTTTTTATGAGCTGTTTAGACTCCCATTCTGACGGCACCCATTCACTGGTGAGGATCCATTGGTGAGCAAGTGATTCTCTCCAAATCTGTTCCCATGAAGAAACAAACTATTCTACATCTTGGATGGCCAGAATAGCCAGACCATTTTGGGATGGTCTATTCCTTTAAATACGGCGGTTTTCAAATAAAAGCTCTCAAAGGAAAAAAGACAAATCCTTCTCTGGAAGTTTGTGTCACTGTTTTGCTGATCACATGCACGGCACGTCTATTAGAAGCGTGAATGGGAAAGAAAACAGTATTTGCAGCTGTATTTGGTTCGCTGGCTGTTTGCATTCGAAGACTCTTCCTAGTACCGCCCGTGGTGCTGTTACGAGACCCCAGAGAATCTGACGGCAGTCACATGAGCTGCTTCTCTCCTCCCTGGAGGTCCAATTACTGCTGGCTTTAGAGCAGTGGTCAGGCTGGAGAGAGGCTGAGCGCTCCGGGTCTGCTGCAGCTCTGATTAGTCAAACACTGCCTGAGAATTAGAACATGATCTAGAACACGGTGATCTTTCAGACAGTCTTTGGTGACTTCAAGGATGAACATTTCAAAAGAAATGAGCAAACTTTAGATAGTGAATGAGACAGTCTGACTGATATACTGTATGAAATGCAGTCGCACATGCCTGTAGAAATTAAATATAAAATACAGATGAAAAATTATATATTAATATCCCCATACTGTGAATTTAGTCAGTTTGGTACTTAAATATATGCGGAAAAAAATGATATTAACATCTCCATAACCTTTTATTTTAATGTGATTTTGAAAATTAAATGTGCCAAGTACTTGTTCAAACAGATTTTTTTGTCTCAAACATACATACAGTACATATAATTATTTGTTGGATGCTGTTTGTTTGAAAAGAGCAGAGCTAATTAACAGTATACAATAGTTTCAAAATTCATAAATACCATTAAAAAATATGAATCCAAGCATCATCTGAAACAAATGCACATGTGCAAATATACATGTGAAAGCCTTTATCAGAATTAACTCCTTTCTTAGCTATTTTTGCAACAAATTTCAACCAGTGTTTTAGTATTATTTATATACAATTGGTATAGTTTTAATAGTATTTTGAATTAGCTTTAGTTATTTTTTGTTTACATTTAAAATTATTACATTTAATTTGTAATTTTGTTGTGAGTATTTTTAATATTACTATTTATTTTTATTTCATTAAGTTGGCTTGAGAAAGCCAACTTACTGAAATCCGTCTTAAACTTATTATTAAGTTGGCTTGAGAAAGCCAACTTACTGAAATCCGTCTGTCACGATCATTAGATGGAGTGCCCATGAGCTTCAGTAGAGGGGACTCCACTCAGGACCATTCCACCCATCAACCACCAGATGTCACTTGGACACTAGCACCTCTCATACTGTTGCACCACACCTGAACTACATTACCCATGAGTCACTGCATCACAATCACCCTGCCACACCTGCACCTCATTCATCAGCCAATTTCCTTGCCACACCTGCACCTCATTTACACACACACATAAAAGCAGCACACTCACTCTCACTCACTGTAAAGTCTTGTTTAGCCAGTCTGACATTTCCGAGTGTTTTTCCCTGTGTTTGTTATTCCTGTGTTTTGACCTTTGGACTGTGTATTCTGACTCTGATTCTACACTGCCTGTCCCGATCTCTGCTTGTTTCTGTTTACGATTCTGGTTATCCCTGACACACCTGACGCCATTCCTGATCTCTGCCTGTATGACCATTCTGTTTAATAAATGCTGCATATGGATCCGAACGCCTCCGACTCCTTGTTACACCGTCTTAAACTTATTAAGTTGGCTTGAGAAAGCCAACTTACTGAAATCCGTCTTAAACGTATTATTATGTTGGCTTGGCAACAAGCCAACATACTGTTATGCTATTTAAACTTCTTTTTATTATTATTATTATTTTTCTGATACTAAACTTATCTCCTCCTAGGGCTTTAAAGCTACAAGCCCCAAACTCGGCAGACACCTGCAGCATAGGGGGGTGCTTTATGCTATATGTTTTCATACTGATCAGACTTAAAGTTTTTATTTTATTAATTTTTAAATATCAATTTCCCATAGACTTCCATTGTCTGGGAAAATCGCGCCCCTACTGTTGCAATACCCTGGAGAGGAGGAGGAGTCTGGCTTGGTTTCACTTTTAAATCGGTTAAAAATACAAGTAAATAATACAATTTCCTTAAAACTGACAAGCTAAACCAACATACCTGATTATTACAGGGGTTAGGGCTAATTAATAATTTATTTCTTGGCAGAGAGCAGTCAAAAAGACGAATCACTGCTGGTTAGCTCAGGCATTGTCTTCACGGAGCTCACAACGAGCGAATTTATTCTTATTTAAGACCTTTTAAAAATAAAATATTACAGCGATTGCACACAATCTACCCGTTAGAACACACCAAGAGCTAAATGCAGATGTTTCTGAACTGTTTAAAGTAATAACAAGATATATTCGCAGCAGCCAACTGCCAGCGAGCTCGAGATGTATTTCTCTGAACACTTGAAGTCCACATAGAGAATTTACAGCCTTTCACATTAAAACACTGCAGCGAAACGGCACAAAACAATTAGAAGAATATATTATACACATGAAAATGAGTGTTTATATGTGCTTGTGAGATTTTCTCTGTCAGGCTGAACGTTACAGCGATTGATCGGCGCTGCAAAAAAAAGTCACATGACAGCCGCGTTTCGGGGAGAGATCGGACAAATAAATACACATTTCATTCACACTGACAAGCTAAACCAACATATGTTTTTATTACCGGGTCAGATCTCATTAATAAATTATGTCTCTGGCCAAAGAACCTAGCGAAAGACGAGAGAGAAATGAGTGCTTCATCAGCCAGCCCAGTTATCACTACGAGCTCAGAATAAAAGCATTTTTATATTTTTTAAGAGCTTCCAAAAATAAAATATCACAGCGAATGCACACAATCCACCCATTAGAACACTACAAGAGCAGAATTCAGGTGTTTTTGAGCTGTGTATGTGTGCAAAATGAAATATCATTTGACAGCGTGATACAGCTTATGAATACAGGAAGGAAAAAAAAGTCAGGACAGCCTTTTAACCCTCTGGAGTCGATTAATGCATATACAGTACGCGTTATGAGTCATTTTCTCCTTATAACCCCGAAAAGAACTTAAATTACACTTTCAGTTTTAATCGTACAGATAAGAGCAATACATCAATCGAATCTGTAAAGGTTTTTTTTGGATACAGACATAATAACAACAAAACTTTGTGCACTTATAAAATAAAAATAAACAAACAAGGTGTGCTGTCTGCAGCCTTTGTCTGCGCTGATCTTCATTTACAAACACATCATTAAAATAAACTGTAACTCCATGAATACTCAAGGAAGAGACATGAGAGAGATATCTACAACCCGAATTCCGGAAAAGTTGGGACGTTTTTTAACTTTTAATAAAATGAAAACTAAAAGACTTTCAAATCACATGAGCCAATATTTTATTCACAATAGAACATAGACAACATAGCAAATGTTTAAACTGAGAAAGTTTACAATTTTATGCACAAAATGAGCTCATTTCAATTTTGATTTCTGCTACAGGTCTCAAAATAGTTGGGACAGGGCATGTTTACCATGGTGTAGCATCTCCTTTTCTTTTCAAAACAGTTTGAAGACGTCTGGGCATTGAGGCTATGAGTTGCTGGAGTTTTGCTGTTGGAATTTGGTCCCATTCTCGCCTTATATAGATTTCCAGCTGCTGAAGAGTTCGTGGTCGTCTTTGAAGTATTTTTCGTTTAATGATGCGCCAAATGTTCTCTATCGGTGAAAGATCTGGACTGCAGGCAGGCCAGGTTAGCACCCGGACTCTTCTACGACGAAGCCATGCTGTTGTTATAGCTGCAGTATGTGGTTTTGCATTGTCCTGCTGAAATAAACAAGGCCTTCCCTGAAATAGACGTTGTTTGGAGGGAAGCATATGTTGCTCTAAAACCTTTATATACCTTTCAGCATTCACAGAGCCTTCCAAAACATGCAAGCTGCCCATACCGTATGCACTTATGCACCCCCATACCATCAGAGATGCTGGCTTTTGAACTGAACGCTGATAACATGCTGGAAGGTCTCCCTCCTCTTTAGCCCGGAGGACACGGCGTCCGTGATTTCCAACAAGAATGTCAAATTTGGACTCGTCTGACCATAAAACACTATTCCACTTTGAAATAGTCCATTTTAAATGAGCCTTGGCCCACAGGACACGACGGCGCTTCTGGACCACGTTCACATATGGCTTCCTTTTTGCATGATAGAGCTTTAGTTGGCATCTGCTGATGGCACGGCGGATTGTGTTTACCGACAGTGGTTTCTGAAAGTATTCCTGGGCCCATTTAGTAATGTCATTGACACAATCATGCCGATGAGTGATGCAGTGTCGTCTGAGAGCCCGAAGACCACGGGCATCCAATAAAGGTCTCCGGCCTTGGCCTTGCACAGAGATTTCTCCAGTTTCTCTGAATCTTTTGATGATGTTATGCACTGTAGATGATGAGATTTGCAAAGCCTTTGCAATTTGACATTGAGGAACATTGTTTTTAAAGTTTTCCACAATTTTTTTTACGCAGTCTTTCACAGATTGGAGAGCCTCTGCCCATCTTTACTTCTGAGAGACTCTGCTTCTCTAAGACAAAGCTTTTATAGCTAATCATGTTACAGACCTGATATCAATTAACTTAATCACTAGATGTTCTCCCAGCTGAATCTTTTCAAAACTGCTTGCTTTTTTAGCCATTTGTTGCCCCCGTGCCAACTTTTTTGAGACCTGTAGCAGGCATTAAATTTTAAATGAGCTAATTAAGTGGATAAAAGTGTAAAATATCTCAGTTTAAACATTTGCTACGTTATCTATGTTCTATTGTGAATAAAATATTGGCTCATGTGATTTGAAATTCCTTTAGTTTTCATTTTATTAAAATTTAAAAAACGTCCCAACTTTTCCGGAATTCGGGTTGTATAGAAAGCTTGACATGTCTACTTTTAAACTAAATAAGTGCTGCCGAAAACAAATATTCTGTGATAGTGTAATCCATATGAAAACAACACGATGTCCGTTTTTCACGTCTCCCTTCATTATATCTAATGTGACCACGCCCCCGCGCTGAACGCGCTATTCAGATTCAAACTGAAGCGCACGGCTTGAATACGCCCACACAGCAGAAAAAGCAGCGAGACTGTTCTTCAAGTTTTTTTTATTTTACTGTTTGCTTCGCGATGAGAGGAATAAGACTTAACTCACCCCAAAAAGATGTGATGTGGTAGAGGATTTGAGATTTGGATTTCCTCAGAAAAAAAAAAGAATGAAGCGCTTTATTCAGCAGAGCTCATAAACATGAGTAAGTCTCTTTTTATGTATTTATATACTTGTACTAGTTTTCACATAAAGTGTAAACATTTTACTAGTTAGACTTTTTCAAAACTATAATTCCTGACTAAATGTATAATCAAGTGAAATATTATTTAGTTTCAATAACAATATACAAAACTATACCATTCAAAAGCTTGATGTAAATAAAATAAATGTAACAAATAAATGTAACTGTAACAAATGTAACAAAAAATGGTGTTCTTTTAATTTATCCCCCCTAAAACACCTGAAAACTATTCTCAGCTCTTTTCAACATGAATAATCATAATTATAATGATAATAATAATAATAATAATAATAACAAAAATTATTTTTTTTTTTTTTTTTTTTTTGTAGAAAATAAGATTGTAAAAAAGGATTTCTGAAGGATTGTGTGACTGGAGTAATGATGTCAAAAAAATTGTTTGAAAGTCAGCTTTGATTGTTCCTAATAAACTGTTTAACTGCTCCCCCAAGTGGGTATTAAATTATGTTGTGGGATAATTAAATATATTCTTAATAAACAACAAACATAAAATTATATAGATTTATTTTGTCCTCACACTCTTTCTTGTAACTCCTCCCTCTCAGTGACACAGCTGACTGAATGGCTCATTATGCAGCTCATTATGCAGCTCATTATGCAGGCCTTTGTCTTCTCAGGTGTAAATCACAATGATATTCATGATAGTTGACGTCTACTCGCATATGACTTTTACCAACAAAAAGTGTCTTAGAAAATTTAAATCAATATATTGTTTTCTGTAAGTGAGTAAACAAGATAATTTTCACATAATTTAGAAATAAAATTTCTAGGCTACAAGCTCCAGTTCTCAAAAATCCCGGGAACCATTGTTCTGTATGTGTTTTATTGCCTTCTTCAAGTGTTTTAACATTTTTAGTTTTTCACTAACCACGCATACAATTTTTTTCTCAAAATCACAATCATGTACATACATGCAATTCACATATTATTATAGCCCAGTTTGTGCTGATTACAGTGCGATTAGACTTTACCCATTTATATATTTATAAGAAACTGAAAAAAGCACAAATGTCAGGGCATGACAAAACTTCTTCAGGCCCCAAAAATACACTCCAGAGGGAGTGCAGTGCATCGAATCAACACAAAACAATTAGAAGAATATATTATAGAGATCAAAATGAGTGCTTGTGTGATCTTTTTGTCTTAGGTGAAAATAACATCCATCTCTCCAGCTTCAGAGGACAGTAATTCTGGCTTTTCGTCTGTAGATCGGACAAATCAAGTACAAGATTATTTCAAAATTCATAATAGCTTGGCGAATATAAACGAAAACAGCCACGTGAACATAAACTGTTGAGAAATAAATCGGAAATAGGTATTGATGCTGGATTGGACATTAAAAGATGCTGCATTTACCAGCTGCTTTCAGTAAATTAGATTTTAATGAGACATGAAGGCCACATTGCTTATGTTGTCCACACGATGGCGCCACAGGATAAATACTAAATACTTCAAGATATATTCTGAGACAAAGCAGTTGGTAAATGAAATCACTTTAATATTCAAATCGAGTATCATGATCAACTTCCAATTTATTTCTCAACAGTTTATGTTCAATAGCCAATTCTGTTGAAGCTATTGTCATAGCCTAGGCTTTTTATTAGAACAGAAGACAGTAAGGGTCCATAGAAAATTGCTTGGTGAATAGAAACGAAAACAGCCATGTGAACATAAACTGTTGATATATAAATCGGAAGTTGATCATAATACTGGATTTGAATATTAAAGTGATTTTATTTATCAGCTGAGCACAGGATTCTGGCTTAGTTTCACTTTTAAATCGGTTAAAAATACAAGTGAATACATAAATTGCCTCTTTTCAAGTAAATGATGAGTCCTTCTGTGAGTACTATTATATGCACAACATGAAAATAGATAACTTATATAGTGTCCCTTCTTTAATTTTTCAGTAATGTGTGATAACTTGAGAAATATGTTGTCAGTACTATTAAAATAAGATCAAATCGAATGGTATTTAGGAGATTATAGTTTTTGCATGACTTACTTAGCATCCAGCTAGACAACCCTGTCGTAGCTGTTATCACAGCCTAGGCTTTTTATTAAAAAAGAAAACAGCAAGGGACCATGGAAAAAGACTGTTGCAGGTGTATTTTTTATGGTATTATTATTTTTTTTTTTGCAGCGGGGCAACTCAAGAATGTTGGGCACACAGGTACTGTGGCTCTTTTGCCCCATGGCCAAGATGGCCAAGCCAACATCAAAGTTAGTTCACTAACTTTTAATTCTAGTTATTCTTCTTCTTCTTTTTCTGAGACTAACTGTTCTGACTCTAACTCCTCCTAGAGCTTTAACTCTACAGACTCCAAACTCAGCCCAGCTCTTCAGACTATACCCGCCGGGTGTGCTATATCTTTCTAACTGTTTGGACTTATGATTTTCATAAAAATGAATATTAAAAATTGACCGGATGTTCAGATGAGCCAAGCTCCAAATCCCATTAGACTCAATCAAGCTTCGATGCTAATCAATTTAAACTCATTCAAACTCATCTAATCTATCTATCTATCTATCTATCTATCTATCTATCTATCTATCTATCTATCTATCTATCTATCTATCTATCTATCTATCAATCAAACTAACTATCTATCTATCTATCTATCTATCTATCTATCTATCTATATGACTATTTCTATATATCTATCTATCTGTTTCTATCTATCTATCTATCTATCTATCTATCTATCTATCTATCTATCTATCTATCTATCTATCTATCTATCCTAACAACATGTTAATCATGCTAAAATCATGCTAGCAACATGCTAGTCGCATGCTAGTCATGCTAGAAACATGCTAGCAACATGCTAATCATGCTAGAAACATGCTAGCAACATGCTAATCATACTAAAATCATGCTAGCAACATGCTAGTCGCATGCTAGTCATGCTAGAAACATGCTAGCAACGTGCTAATCATGCTAGACACATGATAACAACATGCTAATCATGCTAAAAACATGATAGCGACATGGTAGTCACGCTAGAAACATGCTAGCAAAATGCTAATCATGCTAAAATCATGCTAGCAACATGCTATTCAACTGCTAGTTATGCTACAAACATGTTAGCAACATGCTAATCATGCTAGCAAAATGCTAGCGACATGCTAGGAACATGGTAATCATGCGAGAAACATGCTAACGACATGCTAGCAACATGGTAATCATGCTAGAAACATGCTATCAACATGCTAATCATGGTAAAATCATGCTAGCAACATGCTAGTCGCATGCTAGTCATGGTAGAAACATGCTAGTAACATGCTAGTTGCATGCTAATCATGCTAGAAACATGCTAGTCACATGCTAATCATGTTAGAAACATGCTAGCAACATGCTAATCATACTAAAATCATGCTAGCAACATGCTAGTCACATGCTAGTCATGCTAGAAACATGCTAAAAACATGCTAATCATGCTAGAAACATGATAACAACACACTAATCATGCTAAAAACATGATAGCGAAATGCTAGTCGCGCTAGAAACATGCTAACAAAATGCTAATCATGCTAAAATCATGCTAGCAACATGCTATTCACCTGCTAGTTATGCTAGAAACATGTTAGCAACATGGTAATCATGCTAGCAACATGATAACGACATGCTAGGAACATGGTAATCATGCTAGAAACATGCTAGCGACATGCTAGCAACATGGTAATCATGCTAGAAAAATGCTAGCAACATGCTAATCATGGTAAAATCATGCTAGCAACATGCTAGTCGCATGCTAGTCATGGTAGAAACATTCTAGTAACATGCTAGTTGCATGCTAATCATGCTAGAAACATGCTAGAAACATGCTAATCATGCTGTAAAAATGCTAGCAACATGCTAGTCGCATGCTACTCATGCTAGAAACATGCTAGCAACATGCTAGTCACATGTTAGTCACGCTAGAAACATGCTAGCAACATGCTAATCATGCTAAAATCATGTTAGCAACATGCGAGTCGCATGCTAGTCATGCTAGAAACATGCTAGCAACAATGCTAATCATGCTAGAAACATGCTAGTGACATGCTAGTCGCATGCTAATCATGATAGAAACATGCTAGCAACATGCTAGTCACGCTAGAAACATGTTAACAACATGTTAATCATGCTAAAATCATGCTAGCAACATGCTAGTCGCATGTTAGTCATGCTAGAAACATGCTAGCAACATGCTGATCATGACAAAATCATGCTTACAACATGTTAGTCGCATGCTAGAAACATGTTAACAACATGCTAACAACATGCTAATCATGTTAAAAAAACACGTTAACGACATGCTAGTCGCATGCTAATCATGCTAGCAAAATGCTAATCATGCTAGCAACATGCTAGTGGAATGCTGGTCATGCTAAAAACATGCTAGCAACATGCTGATCATGCTAAAATCATGCTAGCAACATGCTAATCATGCTTAAATCATGCTAGCAACATGCTAGTCATGCTAGAAAAATGCAAGCAACATGCTAGTCATGCTAGCAACATGCTAATCATGCTAGAAACATGCTAGTGACATGCTAGTCGCATGCTAATCATGCTAGAAACATGCTAGCAACATGCTAGTCACATGCTAATCATGGTAGAAACATGCTAGCAAGATGCTAATCATACCAAAATCATGTTATCAACGTGCTAGTCGCATACTGGTCATGCTAGAAACATGCTAGCAACATGCTAATCATGCTAGAAACATGCTAACAACATGCTAATCATGCTAAAACATGATAGTGACATGCTAGTCGCGCTAGAAACATGCTAGCAAAATGCTAATCATGCTAAAATCATGCTAGCAACATGTTATTCACCTGCTAGTTATTCTAGAAACATGTTAGCAACATGCTAATCATGCTAGCAACATGCTAGCGACATGCTTGGAACATGGTAGAAACATGCTAGAAACATGCTAATCATGCTATAAAAAATCTAGCGACATGTTAGTCGCATGCTAGTCATGCTAGAAACATACTAGCAACATGCTAGTCACATGCTAGTCATGCTAGAAACATGCTACCAACATGCTAATCATGCTAAAATCATGCTAGCAACATGCTAGCAACAATGCTAATCATGCTAGAAACATGCTAGTGACATGCTAGTCGCATGGTAATCATGATAGAAACATGCTAGCAACATGCTGATCATGCTAATATCATGCTAGCAACATGCTAGTCGCATGCTAGTCATGCTAGAAACATGCTAGCAACATGCTGATCATGCCAAAATCATGCTTACAACATGCTAGTCGCATGCTAGAAACATGCTAACAACATGCTAATCATGCTAAAAAAAACATGTTAGCGACATGCTAGCAACATGCTAATCATGCTAACAACATGCTAGTGGAATGCTGGTCATGCTAGAAACATGCTAGCAACATGCTAATCATGCTAAAAACATGCTAGCAACATGCTAATAATGCTAAAATCATGCTAGCAACATGCTAGTCGCATGTAAGTCATGCTAGAAAAATGCTAGCAACATGCTAATCATGCTAGAAACATGTTAGTGACATGCTAGTCGCATGCTAATCATGCTTGAAACATGCTAGCAACATGCTAGTCACATGCTAGTCATGTTAGAAACATGCTAGCAACATGCTAATCATGCTAAAATCATGTTAGCAACATGCTAGTCGTATGCTAGTCATGCTAGCAACATGCTGATCATGCCAAAATCATGCTTAACACATGCTAGTCGCATGCTAGTCATGCTAGAAACATGCTAACAACATGCTAATCATGCTAAAAAAACATGCTAGCGACATGCTAGTCGCATGCTAATCATGCTAGCAACATGCTAGTGGAATGCTGGTCATGCTAGAAACATGCTAGCAAAATGCAGATCATGCTAAAATCATGCTAGCAACATGTTAATCATGCTAGAAACATGCTAGCAACATGCTAATAATGCTAAAATCATGCTAGCAACATGCTAGTCGCATGTTAGTTGGCGGCTGTACTGCGTTTGAGCTCCGTCACTATATTCTTTTCATTGAGTATTTTTAACTCAAAAATCAATTTTATACATCATCGTTTCCGTTTATATAACGTGTGAATATATCCACTATTGTATTCTACAACAAAAACAATCAGAGCGCCTCGCTATCACTAGTTTTATTTTGATCTCCCGGGTCCGCTATTAGCTTTTAGCCCATTAGCATCAGCAGCGTGGTTGCAGCTAACTGCGCTAACATTGCTAATACTCTATTCACACACATTACCACTGCTGTACTCACTGTTACTTGCTTTAATGGCGGATGAATGTCTCCACTCTGTGCAGCTCGAGGCCGTGGGAAAGCAGATTCGCGACCTGGAGGTGAGGCAGGCCCAGCTGAGAGAGCGGAGAACCGCGCTGGAATCATCCCGGGCTGACGCTCACAAGTCCGGGGTAAGTATACAGCGATCTGCTAACAGTCCCACCACGTCTACTCCGTGTGTTTCTCTGCACAGGCCCGGTGCACCCAGGACGCGATCTTCCCAGATGTCCTTCACTGCGACGCCGGGACACCACGGACCCTGGGTGCATCCACAGCGGAGGACGCGAGCCGGGTCCCGGGCGACGACTTCTCCCCCTCCTGCCTTCCACATCTCCATCCGGAACCGCTTCGCTCCCCTCCGCGAGACAGGACGCGACGCTGTGATCATCGGAGACTCCATCGTCCGACACGTAAGTGCTACGTTAGCCGAAGGTAAAGTGCACACTCATTGTTTGCCTGGTGCTCGTGTTCTCGATGTTTCTGCGCAGATACCCGCGATCCTGAAGGTCGACGAGAGCCCCAGAGCGGTCGTGCTTCACTCCGGGGTTAACGACACCACGCTGCGGCAGACGGAGACGCTGAAGAGGGACTTCAGCAGCCTGATCGAGACGGTTCGCAGCACGACGCCCACGGCGACGATCGTCGTGTCAGGACCACTGCCCACGTATCGACGAGGACACGAAAGGTTCAGTAGACTTTTTGCTTTAAATGAATGGCTGTTGTCATGGTGTAAAGAACAGAAACTGCTATTTGTTAATAACTGGAATCTTTTCTGGGAGCGTCCTAGGCTGTTTCGCGCTGATGGATTACACCCCAGCAGAATCGGAGCGGAGCTGCTCTCTGACAACATCTCCAGGACACTTCGCTCCATGTGACTAGTAAGACAATTCTCTAATAACTATTATGATGAGTTTTGTTCCACCCGCTTAAATGATAAAAGTACTTGTGCTCTAAAAACTATTAAGACTGTGTCTGTTCCCTGAATAGTGAGGTCAAAATATAATGTAGGATCTAGAAAAAATCTTATCGTAATTAAACCAGAAAAATGTAAAGTAAATGAACAAAAACAATTTTTAAAGTTTGGGCTCATAAATATTAGATCACTCACACCCAAAGCAGTTATTGTAAATGAAATGATCACAGAAAATAGTTTTGATGTACTCTGCTTGACTGAAACCTGGCTAAAACCAAATGATTATTTTGGTCTAAATGAGTCTACTCCACCAAACTACTGTTATAAGCATGAGCCCCGTCAGACTGGTCGTGGAGGAGGTGTTGCAACAATATATAGTGATATTCTCAATGTTACCCAGAAAACAGGATACAGGTTTAACTCTTTTGAAATACTTCTGCTAAATGTTACACTGTCAGACATGCAAAAGAAATCTAATGTATCTCTTGCTCTGGCTACTGTGTATAGACCACCAGGGCCGTATACAGAATTCCTAAAAGAATTTGCAGATTTCCTCTCAGACCTTCTAGTTACAGTTGATAAGGCGCTAATCATGGGAGATTTTAATATTCACGTTGATAATGCAAATGATACATTAGGACTTGCGTTTACTGACCTAATAAACTCCTTTGGAGTCAAGCAAAATGTCACCGGGCCCACTCATCGTTTTAATCATACACTAGATCTAATTATATCGCATTGAATCGATCTTACTGCTATAGATATTGTACCCCAATGTGATGATATTACAGACCATTTCCTTGTATCGTGCATGCTGCGTATAACTGATATTAACTATATGTCCCAGCGTTACCGTCTGGGCAGAACTATTGTTCCAGCCACCAAAGACAGATTCGCAAATAACCTGCCTGATCTATCTCAACTGCTATTTGTACCCAAAAATACACATGAATTAGACGAAATTACTGACAACATGGGCACTATTTTCTCTAATACATTAGAAGCTGTTGCCCCCATCAAATTGAAAAAGGTTAGAGAAAAACGTACTGTGCCATGGTATAACAGTAATACTCACTCTCTCAAGAAAGTAACTCGTAGTCTTGAACGCAAATGGAGAAAAACTAACTTGGAAGTTTTTAAAATTGCATGGAAAAACAGTATGTCCAGGTATAGACAGGCTCTAAAAACTGCTAGGGCAGAGCATATCCACAAACTCATTGAAAATAACCAAAACAATCCAAGTTTTTTATTTAGCACAGTGGCTAAATTAACAAATTACCAGATGCAACCTGATTCAAATATTCCACCAACGTTAAATAGTAATGACTTTATGAATTTCTTCACTGATAAAATAGATAACATTAGAAATACAATAACAAATGTAGATTCTACAGCGTCTAACACTTCAGTTTCATCCATCGCACCCAAAGATAAACTGCAGTGCTTTACAAATATAGGACAGGAAGAGCTAAATAAACTTATCACTGTATCTAAACCAACAACATGTTTATTAGATCCTGTACCCACTAAATTACTAAAAGAGTTGTTACCTGTAGCCGAAGAACGGCTTCTCAATATCATTAACTCGTCGTTATCTTTAGGTCACGTCCCAAAACCATTCAAGCTGGCGGTTATCAAGCCTCTTATTAAGAAACCAAAACTAGATCCTAGTGTACTGGCAAATTATAGGCCTATTTCAAATCTTCCATTTATGTCTAAAATTTTAGAAAAAGTTGTGTCTGCTCAATTGAGCACCTTCCTGCATAAAAATGATCTGTATGAAGAATTTCAGTCAGGTTTTAGGCCCCACCATAGCACAGAAACTGCACTTGTTAAAATTACAAATGACCTGCTTCTTGCGTCAGATCAAGGCTGCATCTCATTTCTAGTCTTACTTGATCTTAGTGCTGCGTTCGACACCATAGATCATGACATACTCATAGATCGATTACAAAACTATACAGGTATTCAAGGGCAGGCTCTAAGATGGTTTAGATCCTACCTGTCCGATCGCTACCATTTTGTTTACTTAAATGGGGTGTCATCTCATTTATCATCAGTAAAATATGGAGTGCCACAAGGATCCGTCCTAGGTCCCCTTCTATTTTCAATATACATGTTGCCCCTTGGTAATATTATTAGAAAATACGGAATTAGCTTCCACTGTTATGCTGATGATACTCAGCTATATATTTCAACGAGACCAGATGAAACTTACCAATTATCTAAGCTAACAGAGTGTGTTAAAAATGTAAAAGATTGGATGACAAATAATTTTCTCCAATTAAATTCGGATAAGACAGAGATATTAATTATTGGACCAAAAAACACCACACAGAATCTTGTAGATTACAATCTGCAACTAGACGGATGTACTGTTACTTCCTCTACAGTCAGAAATCTGGGTGTTATATTGGACAGCAATTTGACTTTTGAAAATCATATTTCCAATGTTACAAAAACCGCATTCTTCCATCTTAGAAACATTGCCAAGCTACGAAACATGTTATCTGTTTCTGATGCAGAAAAGCTAGTTCATGCTTTCATGACCTCTAGACTGGACTATTGTAATGGACTTCTAGGTGGTTGTCCTGCTTCGTCAATAAACAAGCTACAGGTAGTCCAAAATGCAGCAGCTAGAGTCCTTACCAGGTCAAGAAAATATGATCATATTACCCCAATTTTACAGTCTCTGCACTGGCTACCTATTAAGTTCCGTATCAGTTACAAATTATCATTACTTACCTATAAGGCCCTAAATGGTTTAGCTCCTGCGTACCTAACTAGCCTTCTCACGCTACAACCCATCACGCACCCTAAGGTCACAAAACGCTGGACTTTTGGTAGTTCCTAGGATAGCAAAGTCCACTAAAGGAGGTAGAGCTTTTTCACATTTGGCTCCCAAACTCTGGAATAGCCTTCCTGATAATGTTCGGGGTTCAGACACACTCTCTCTGTTTAAATCTAGATTAAAAACGCATCTCTTTCGCCAAGCATTCGAATAATGTATCTCTTAAATTGTGAGTGTAGTTGCATCTGCATTTTTATTCTTTAGCTTGGGTTAAACTAATTTTACTTTGTTGGATCAGCAGCTATGCTAATGATGTCTCTATTTTGTTTCTATGTTTTTGCCACGGGATTTACATCCCGTGGTAACTAGGATTTACACAAGCTCCAGTCTGGATCCAGAACACCTGAGAAGAGATGATGCTGACCCTCAGAGGACCCCAGATGATGCTAACCTTGAATCAACAAACAGAACTAACAATTATTGCTACATGTGTGACTGCATCCTATAATTACTATTAATTAATAATATTGATAGTTCATCATCTAGCTGACTACGTCTTGTATTATTATTATTATTTTTATTTTTCTAAAATCCTGTCAAACGTTCACAAACTACTAGCTACTACTAAATATTGTAGAAACATAATTTTCTGTAAAGTTGCTTTGTAACGATTTGTATTGTAAAAAGCGCTATACAAATAAACTTGAATTGAATTGAATTGAATTGTTAGTCATGCTAGAAAAATGCTAGCAACATGCTAGTCATGCTAGCAACATGCTAATCATGCTAGAAACATGCTAGTCGCATGCTAATCATGCTAGAAACATGCTAGCAACATGCTAGTCACATGCTAGTCACGCTAGAAACATGCTAGCAACATGCTAATCATGCTAAAATCATGTTAACAACATGCTAGTCAAATGCTAGTCATGCTAGAAACATGCTAGCAACATGCTGATCATGCCAAAATCATGCTTACAACATGCTAGTCGCATGCTAGTCATGCTAGGAACATGCTAGCAACATGCTAATCATGCTAAAAAAACATGCTAGTGACATGCTAGTCGCATGCTAATCATGCTAGCAACATGCTAGTGGAATGCTGGGCATGCTAGAAACATGCTAGCAACATGCTGATCATGCTAAGGTCATGCTAGCAACATGTTAATCATGCTAGAAACATGCTAACAACATGCTAATAATGTTAAAATCATGCTAACAACATGCTAGTCGCATGCTAGTCATGGTAGAAAAATGCTAGCAACATGCTAGAAACATGCTAGCAACATGCTAATCCTGCTAGAAACATGCTAGCGAAATGCTAATCATGCTAGAAACATGTTAGCAACATGGTAATCATGGTAAAATCATGCTAACAACATGCTAATCATGCTAGAAACATGCGAGTGACATGCTAGTCATGCTAGAAACATGCTAGCAACATGCTAGCAACATGCTAGTAACATGCTAATCATGCTAGAAACATGCTAACAACTTTGCTAATCATGCTAATGATATGGTAGTCACTTGCTTGTAATGCTAGCAATATGTTAATCACTTTCTTTTTTAAACTTAAACTTTTCAAACTTTTAAATCTTTTTAAAGGGTCATGAAACCCCCCTATTTCAGCGCAAGTCTAGCTCACACTGTTTTTGAAAAATGCAACTGAAATGGGCGTGGATGGCTGTGAGAAGGGGAGGGGAGTGTGGATGTGGTATTGCACGGCAGGGATAACTGTTATTGCATATCATTACAAATGTGTCGTAAAACGTAAGCAAAAAAAGTTTTTTTTTAAAAAGCTGGCAATACACTGACACTATTTCTGTCATTTCAAAAGTAACTGAACGCCCTGTCATCAAATTCTATTGAATAAAACATATTAAATGTACATATTAATTATAATGTCATTATAAACAACTATATACTTTATATACACACTATAAATTAATATATTTGCAAATAATAGATTTCCGGTTAAAAAAAAATTCCGTGCCTAGATCGACGCGCCACCTGAACAACAATAGTAAAGATGGACAGCGACATAGAAATATACAGTGACGGCAGCGCGCAGGGTTCTGTGGAGGTGGAGGACTTCTCGAGAGGCGAAGCTCTCTCGAGAAAAATGTTTGCTGCATATATATAAATTAGATGTGTCCGTTGTGGATGGCCAACCAGCCGCACGGAGCCAGACTCTAGCCCTGGCAGCATCGCGGGGAAAGCTATGCAATGCGCTTGAACTTTTGCACCACGCATACAAACACTTGCGTCCCATGATCGCCTCTCTCATCGACTACGCAATATCACAGTTTGTTTGACAGGTCTATCATTGAAAAGATCCACGTGGTATCATGATTAATTCAGTGAAATGTCTTCTCATTGGATATGAAGGCTCAGCCTCATTAATAATTATGAGAGAACGATGAGTCATCACTGTATGATCCGTACAGAAAAACGTCACATCCTGTGACGTAGACTTGATGAAGATTTCAAACCCGGAAGACGAAAATAGCCGATACAAACTCAAATTTAACCATTTATATTCTATTATTAAATTTTACAGATTATAACATTGTCTTCTATGGTGTTAAACACACCTACCTCTGTTAAAATCTCAGAAAAATTGGTTTAGGGTTTCATGACCCTTTAAACTTTAAACTTTTTAAACTTTTCACATTTTCAGACTTTCTGGCTAACTTAAAGTTTGTCTTGACAAACTTTTTTATCTAGTTCTAGTTAATCTTCTTTTTCTGAGACTAAATTTTCTGACTCTAACTCCTCCTAGAGCTTTAACTCTACAGACTCCAAACTCAGCCCAGCTCTTCAGACTATACCCGTCGGGTGTGCTATGTCTTTTCTAACTGATTGGACTTATGATTTTCATAAAAATGAATATTAAAAATCATAAACATCCCATAGCTGTTTTGACTTGGTGTGCTATATCTTTTCAGACTGCTTTGACTTTGTTTTCTTAAAAATTAATATTAAAAATCATAAAAACCCCATAGACTTACATTGCAGAGAGCTCAAATTGAGCCAAGACTACGGTGGCCCATTAGTGCACAAGCCAAAATTCAAATCTAAACTCCCTGAAGCCCTAGACTCAATTAAACTACCATTCTATGTCTATCTATCCATCTATCTATCTATCTATCTATCTATCTATCTATCTATCTATCCTAGCAACATGCTAATGTTAGAAACATGCTAGTCGAATGCTAATCATGTTAAAAACATGTTAGCAACATGCTAATCATGCTAGAAACATGATAATCATGCTAGAAACATGATAGAAACATGATAATCATGCTAGAAACATGCTAGTCGAAAGCTAATAATGCTAGAAATATACTAGCAACATGTTAGTCATGGTAACAACATGCTAGAAACATACTAGTTGAATGCTAAAGATGCTAGAAACATGCTAACAACATGATAATCATGATAGAAACATGCTAGTTGCATGCTAATCATGCTAGAAACATGCTAGCGACATGTTAATCATGCTAGAAACATGCTAGCAATATGCTAATCATGCTAGCAACATGCTAGTCGCATGTTAATCATGCTAGAAACATGCTAGGGACATGCTAGCAACATGCTAATCATGCTAGAAACATACTAGTCATATGCTAATCATGCTAGATACATGCTAGCAACATGATAGTCGAATGCTAATCATGCTAGAAATATACTAGGAACATGCTAGTCATGATAACAAAATGCTAGAAACATACTAGTCGCATGCTAATGATGCTAGAAACATGCTAGCAACATGCTAATCATGCTAGAAACATGCTAGTCACATGCTAATCATGCTAGAAACATGCTAGCAACATGCTAATCATGCTAGCAACATGTTAGTTGCATGTTAATCATGCTAGAAACATGCTAACGACATACTAGCAACATGCTAATCATGCTAGAAACATACTAGTCACATGCTAATCATGCTAGAAACATGCTAGCAACATGCTAGTCGAATGCTAATCATGGTAGAAATATACTAACAACATGCTAGTCATGATAACAATATGTTAGCAACACGCTATTCACATGCTAATCATGCTAGAAACATGCTAATGTTAGAAACATGCTAGTCGAATGCTAATCATGCTAGAAAACATGTTAACGACATGCTAGTCGCATGTTAGTAATGCTAGAAACATGTTAGCAACATGCTAATCATGCTAGAAACATGATAATCATGCTAGAAACATGATAGAAACATGCTAATCATGCTAGAAACATGCTAGTCCAATGCTAATAATGCTAGAAATATACTAGCAACATGTTAGTCATGGTAACAACATGCTAGAAACATACTAGTTGCATGCTAAAGATGCTAGAAACATGCTAACAACATGATAATCATGTTAGAAACATGCTAGTTGCATGCTAATCATGCTAGAAACATGCTAACAATATGCTAATCATGCTAGCAACATGCTAGTCGCATGTTAACCATGCTAGAAACATGTTAGCGACATGCTAGCAACATGCTAATCATGCTAGAAACATACTAGTCATATGCTAATCATGCTAGATACATGCTAGCAACATGATAGTCGAATGCTAATCATGCTAGAAATATACTAAGAACATGCTAGTCATGATAACAAAATGCTAGAAACATACTAGTCGCATGCTAATGATGCTAGAAACATGCTAGCAACATGCTAATCATGCTAGAAACATGCTAGTCACATGCTAATCATGCTAAAAACATGCTAGCAACATGCTAATCATGCTAGCAACATGTTAGTTGCATGTTAATCATGCTAGAAACATGCTAACGACATACTAGCAACATGCTAATCATGCTAGAAACATACTAGTCACATGCTAATCATGCTAGAAACATGCTAGCAACATGCTAGCAACATGCTAGTCGAATGCTAATCATGGTAGAAATATACTAACAACATGCTAGTCATGATAACAATATGTTAGCAACACGCTATTCACATGCTAATCATGCTAGAAACATGCTAACAACATGCTAGTCGCATGCTAGTCATGCTAGAAACATGCTATCAACATGCTAGTCATGCTAACAACATGCTAGTAACTTGCTAATCATGCTAGAAACATCCTAGCAGCATGTTAATCATGCTAGAAACATGCTAGAAGTAATCTATATTTCTTTCTTTCTTTTCAACTAATCTTTCTTTCATTCTTTTTCTTTCTTACTAATCAATCATTCTTTCTAACTATCTATCTTCTTTCGGACTTCTATCTATCTATTTATCTATCTCTTTCTAAGTAATCTATCTTTATTTCTTTTTAACTAATCTATTTATCTATCTATCTATCTATCTATCTATCTATCTATCTATCTATCTATCTATCTATCATTCTTTCAAACTAATCTATCTATCATTCTTTCTTTCGATCTAATCTATCTATCATTCTTTCTGTCAAACTAATCTATCTATCATTCTTTCTTTGGAACTAATCTATATCATTCTTTCTAACTAATCTATCTGTCATTCTTTTTTTTCTAACTAATATATCTTTCTTTCTTTCAACTAATCTAATCAATCTAACTTTAAACTATAAACTTCTAAGTTCTTTAAACTTCTTCTAACTTTCTGGTCAGGCTTTCTCAAGCCAACTTAAAGTTTGTCTCAACAAACTTTTTTTCTAGTTTTTTTTTTCAGTTACTAATTTTTGTGTTTCAACAAGGCAAAATTTCATTTAAATAAAATTTTATTTTATTCAGCTTTATTTCAATTAATACTATTAAATACAATACATAAAACATATTAAATTAAGTCAGTTGACAGTTAACCAGAGCCGGCCAAGCCACTAAGCGACCCTTGCAATTGCAAAGGGCCCCGTAGCCAGCAGAGGGCCCCCTAGAGTCACTCTAAAAATAATAGTTTCTGCAAGTATTCTCGTAAACACAGTCGGTTATGTTTTAAGTAAATGTTTACAGTGGCCTGCTGCTCAGAGAAATTTGCTGTACCGGATAAATCTCTCTCTCTCTCTCTGTAAAATAGACGATGTTAAAGGGGGTGTGTTTCAAAATACGCAATGGAGTAGACCAAACTAAACAGGGAGGGAGGGCAAAACACTCATGCAATCCAAACATATCGGCCACGGCCGCGCGATCGACTCACTCATCCAGATGGCCAGTCCGCCCCTGAGCGCAACTGCCCGAGCGCTTTGGAAAGAAAGTGTGTGTGTGTGTGTGTGTGAACTCACTGGGCGCGTTGACACCATAGACAGTAAAAGAAATACAGCGACCCCATTGGATTCAATGGAGACAAGTGAAGTCATTATCTCTTTATTCCTGGGACAACTTTGCCATCGGAAAGGGTGTGTCTGCCACGGGCTTTCCAGGCTGCGCTCCAGACTGACCACACATCGTGACATGTTACATTTCTTAAATAAAAATTGAAAAAAGAAATTATCGAGGCCGAAAAAATTATCGAGCTCATTTTTTTATAGTGCGATTAATTGATTTATTGAATATCACAACAGGCTTCTATTTACATCATTAAATTAAAGTTTACGGAAACTCGTTTTTCCTCGTCAATCATTCTCCATTCATAGACATTATTCAAAAAGGGCGCGTCTCGTGCACGGTAAAACTCTCTCCAATATATCATATTATATATTTACATTATAATGCTTGATCTCTAGATAAAAGGCTGTGGATTTGCATAAAATGACTTTATTTTGTGTATTTGTATTTTATGTTTGTTGCTGTTTTTAAACGACTCGCTACCGTCTGTCTGTTAGATCACACACATCACAAGGACTATGAATCGGCATCAAACGCACAATAACTTGAATTTAAAACTGTGAAGAAACAAATGATCAATAAACTGTTGGACAGATATACATTAGGATTTGCGCGCTCGACATTTCTTCGCTTTGTGCCGTGAACTTTTAAATGCCCACTTGAGCAGCGCAGCGCTGCACACTGTGACTCCATGTTGCTTTGAGCACATCATTCTGCACAAATATGGATTTTAATAGTTCTATTGAAATATTACCTAATTCTTATTATTGTTACTATCAATCTTGTTTGTGGGGTTTTAGATGATATTGTTAATTTTGTTTATTTGAAAAATTCCAACATTTAAATGTTTTATTTATTATTATATATAATATTTTATTTAAATGTTATTCTATTTGCTCGATTTCATTTAAATTATATATAGGCTGTTGTTTGTGCCTCTTAAACTCTGGTGTCAATTAAAAATGTTTCTTTGAAGGTCAGTGAAAATCACTTTATCAGTCTTTATTCAGCTCAGTGGTATCATAATTTTCCTTTTAGACATCAAACATGGAACTCAACTCAAGAACTCAAGGTCTTTTATTGTCATTCTGTACATGTTGCCACATAAGAACAAAATACTTACTCAGGACCAGCAGCGTAAAAAAGATAATTAACATACAGCATACATAGAATAAATTAAACATAATTTAATAGACTAAATTTTTTTAAAATAACATAGTAGATATAATATGTACAGTATAGTTATAAGGTAGTCATTGCTTTTCTTTAGGCCTTACTTAAAACGGTCAAAGGGGCCTCCAACCGAATTTTGCTTAGGGCCCCCAAAGGTCTAGGGCCGGCTCTGCAGTTAACCATAAACATAGAATTGTCAGGGAGTCTCAGGCCATGTCCACACCTACATGGGTGTTTTTTTTTTTATAAATAGAGTGTTTCCTTCTTCTGTTTAAAAAAATAAATTAAAAAAATCTCCATCCACATGAAAATGCAAACGCATGCTATGAAGCACTGTCAAGAGCATGCCAAACCAACAGGTGGCGATATAATCTCAACCGTAAAGCAATGTTGGCCAATCAGAAGCCTTAAAAAGCTCCAGTAGGTGGAGATAACAGTGTAGGCTCTGTCACAAGCCAAAAACTCCAGTTTCGCTGTCTACACAATAACACTGCAACCAGAGTTTTTTAAAACCTTCACCCTGGCAGGCATTTTCAGAAATATTCGGTTTCAGTGACCTGGTTCTGCGTTTGCGTGTGGACATATGGCCAAACCGCGAATAAAAAGCTGACTCACCACAGTCATCAGCCCCAGTGCACACTAGATCCCAATCACCTAAATTGTGATTGCCCGCAACTGTCTCAGCTTGTTAGGCTTCCTATATCACTGCACTCTCCCCACAGCTTCATTGTCTAATCAGTAAGTGGTGGTAATAAACCTAAAAGTTGTATGCCATCCACCATAGAAGAAGAAGAAACTTCTTCATTGTCTGGTATACATGTTGCATAGCCTTACTAGCCTTACTACTCACCCGTGTTTACTTGCCCCTAGATGCTCCCTTTCTCTGATGCTTCTTTGCATCACCTACAAGAGACAATCTTCGTTACTCTCAGCTAAGAGACTTGAATACCCTTACTTCCCCGTATTACTTGAATTCTGACTGTTGCTTCTACTCCTGCTGCCCATTAGTTAATAAACCTGTTTTGACTTCTAACCTCTGTGTTTCTGGCCTGTTTGCTGACATGAGTATGCTAAAGTTTGTCAAGCATAAATACTTATTAACTATTATTATTTATTTGAACATTTATTCCAAATGTTACACTACTCAAAGTGTACTTATGCTGCCAATCATTAATGCCACTTGTTTTGTCATTTTGTTATGTAATGAAATTATATGCATAGTTTAGTGCCTTTTAGTTTGATTGTCCTATTTTCATATACTTTCCATGTCATGTTATTGACCAATACTAAATAAAACCGTGTCCAGCCAAGACAAACATGTACATTTATTCTGTTCTGTGTTTCATGTTAACTGATGGCATTTTTTCACGCTGAGCTGTACACGTACATTTGTCTAGAGTCTGAAAGACTCACATGTTCAAATATTACATTGTGAACGTCAGGTGTAAAGGTCAGTACCTGAAGGCACTGGATTTCCAAATGCGGTCCATCAGCTTTTCTGTCATTCTGGCATTAGCTCATAACATCCATCAAAGCTGCTCCAAAGGCCACAGCACAAGATCTCACTGACTTTTAATGTCCTGAAGAAGGGCAGGATGAGGCTCTCTGCAGCATTGCAATGAAAAAGAATGAATCTCTCACCTATAGTCTCGCAGAGCTTTTACTAACATTTTACCCTTTACTGCTTATTTTGGCCTGAATAGACAAAGATGTTTCTAGGATGCCACCAACTGCATTTCTTTTTTTTATGTGATTTTATAGAGGGAGTAAATCTGAAATGGATGATGCCACAATATTAGGCCTTGTGCAGCAAAGTGCTAACTCATTCAAATAATGACAAAGCAGTCTCTGTAAATGGTTACACGGAAAATACAAAAGGAAATATTGAGAACTGATTATTTAGGTCAGTATGAAATCAAAAACTAGCCAATATTTGTTGTATTGCGTCATATAAACATGACATTGATCTCACTTCTTTTAACCATAATGAATATTGCATTATGGTATTGCATTACACTGCAATATATAAATAATAACAATAATAATAAAATCCTACTTAGTATTTTTGTCTTTATTTCCAGTACAAATGTCTACACATTCTCAAAACAAGATACATTTACTAGAGAAGCAAAGGTTACTTTTACTTTAGATATTAAGTCTTATTTTATAAAAACAATATCAAATATCTTATTTTCTTTTTCTTCTTTCTTTTTTTTATTTATAAAAACTAGATGTTATGTTTTGTGAAATTTATTCTTAAAACAAGAAAAAAAGATCTGTCAGTCGGAGTAATAAAAACACTTATTTCAAAGTGAAAACAAGATCAATGTTCTTACCCAATTGCCAGATGTTTCCTTACATAATTTAAAACATTTACATTTTCCAGAAAACTTAATACAAATTGCAAGATGTAATATCTATGTCATTTTGTACTATAAAACAAGGCAAAAGGTTTGAGTAAGAATGTGGCTTTAAAATGCTTTCTAGGTAGGAAAATTATTTTTTCTTTTTCCCAAAATACTTTTTTACCTCTTTATATTAATGGAGAATTTCACAGCACTAAACCTGGTTTCTATTTCATCTAAGATCTGCCAAGAATTGTCCTGTAATTTTAAATGAATATTGTATATTAGATTCCAGGCACACTTTTCTTTTCTGCTCCACAGTCTGCAGGTCTTCACTCAGGTTTGTTGTTGTTTTTCTGTGTTATTTTGGCTTTCAATCTGAAGAAGTGGGACAACATTAACAGCAAGGCTTTTGAATTATTAAGAGTGAAATGGTTTTTATGCTCAAAGGTACGTTTTATTTTTCCCTCGAGTCATCCATCTTCCTTCCAAATGGCTTTTGCCTGAACCACCGAGGGTAACCAGCCATACATCCAGCAGGAACCATCTTCTCACGGGAAGTTCACAGTTGCTTAGTCCTTTCACACATGCACACTCATAAATAACATTTTACTAGCTCGGCATCCTGCAAACGCAACAATACATGCATGACCTATCAAGCAAGCACTTAAAAAGCAGTATTAAATATTCATGTATGAAAATGATTACTACTGCTTTTCAAATTTATGTTTAGCGATGAAAGATGGAAGTTGACTCCTAAGCTCTAGAGATGTCTGATGGGGGAATTTGGTAAGAAAGAAATGCACCTGCTGTTTGTGTTGTTTAACACTCGATTCGCTAAAGAAATTATGCAAAAAATATTACCCAAAAATCTGAACTGAACTGGTTTGAGCGGCACAGTTCCCCATGAGTCGAATTGGTGTGCTAGGTTGAGTACCTGCTCTCCACAGTCAGGAATAGTGTGATATTGATTGCATCATGCAAATAGCACTGAGTTGTATGAATAATGATGTTAAAAATATAAAGATGCATCGATATTCCAGTGTATTTAGTTCCTGACTATACTGAATTTCCCCTTTTTTAGGGTGATTTTACACTAGGCAGGTTTGGTTGTAACAGGGGTGTCCAGACCTGCTCCTGGAGGGCAATATCCTACAGAGTTTGGCTGCAGCTACTGTTGCTCCAACACTAGTGAGTCTGAAGACCTTGATTACTTTAGTTTAGGTGTTTAATGGGCTGGCTCTCCAAGAACAGGTATGGACACCTCTGAATTAAACAAACGTGTGATTCATTTGAATAAGTGTTAATCAATGCCATCTGAACCTTGATACACACCAAGCAATAGATCAGGATGCCCTGAAAAGGTGGCTATCAGTCCACTTCCAAACAAACTCTGTTGCAGTTCAACTGAAATAGGAACACAATGTGGATATCTTAGTGAAACAACAAAAGGACCTGATGTCACATAAGACTCTCAAAGTAAAGATTTCTCAAGCATGCATGGTTCT
Source organism: Carassius carassius (assembly GCF_963082965.1). NCBI lineage: Eukaryota > Metazoa > Chordata > Actinopteri > Cypriniformes > Cyprinidae > Carassius > Carassius carassius. The sequence goes on from NC_081759.1 coordinate 4,986,296, forward strand.
TTTTGTCATAGAGGCTATGTTGCTCACTACATTTAAATACTGGCTATTACAGCAGATCTATATGTGTGTAACGGAAAAAAATTGTGTGTTAATGCAAGATTGATTACCTGCTTTTCATGATCAGGAATAGGGCAATATTGAATCATGAAATTTGTAAAAATCATGGTGCATTATTATACTGTACCAACACATTTTGTACTGAATTGCAAGATCTGTAAAATTCTAGTTTTCATTAAAAGTTGTGAAAAAATGTAGATTTCTGTGTTTAAACTTAGCAGGTTTGATTTGATTAAATCAAACTCTGGTTAGTGTGGTTCATTTGAATATATGTGAACTCTCTCATCTGAACTTTAGTGCGCAGCAAACAAATGGATTGGGATACCCTAAAAAGCTTCAAACAAACTCTGGTGCAGTTCAACTGGTATATGAACAGAGCATGGACTGAAAATACCTCAACGAACCAAAAACAGGACATGAAGTCATAAGATATGACTCTTAAAATGACAAAATGCTTAAGCATGGTTCTTCTTTTCATTGGAGCTATGTTGCCTGTTACTGTTCGGTATAAGGGTTGAAACTGTCAACTCCTTTCATCATATCTGTGTTCGCTGTGTTTTGACTCTTCAAGAGATATAAACTAGTAAAAATACCACCATATGTAACCATACAATGAACACATTTAGTCCAGCACATAGCAGCTTTGCATGTTTTGTAACTTCTCAAAATATATGTCATGAAAGCTGTCCAATCATGTCTGTTGTTTAGTATCATTAGATGTGATGTTAAAAATGACATTGTGAATGCTAAGTGAACCAGGACTAAATGTACAATTTACGTTTTTGTTCCAGACCAAAAGAACCCTGTGTTTGTTTAAAAATAATACAAAAACCTATTGTAGACATAAAATTAGCATTTATCTCGTGCTATACACACAGTAAGAGCATGACAATATTACAATATTGATTCAGTTTCAAGTGAAATGGAAGAATGAAATTTAGACAAAATCCCGAGCTCTCTTTCTCTCTCCATCTCTACATTTGGACATAACCAAATTTAGCTGGTATGATACAATAACGTCATCTTGTCAGGCAGTTCTCCTCCATCAAATGGCAGCTCTTAAATGCTCTGACATAAAATATCTGTCTGCTGCAATTTCATCTTGCCATTTGCAGCAATTATTCCTGAAGAAAAACAAAGGAATGTTGATTTACCCTTGCAAGTACACAATCAACTGAACAAATTCAACTGAACAGAGTCTCCTCCAGTTTTCCTTTCTGATACATTGTTCATTCATTTTTTATTTCATCGGGAGTGCAGTTTCCATCTGTAGCCAGTTGGATGTTTAATGTGGAGTAGTTTATCGTTACTCATTGGGGAATCACATTATAATTGGATCTTGTTGAAGTTAACATAAAATAATATTCACAACATGAGTGGGAAACCATCAGAATTTAAGAGCTGGCTCACGTTCAAATCATGAGTTAGAATGAATAAATTCAAATAAATTAAAAACAGAGTTCATCAGTCAAACAGAACAAAATAAGCCAAAATGAACTTGATTAAAATCATGTGCTCTTTCATTAAATATAATGAGATTACCGTTCAAAATGTTTGGGTTGGCAAGGTTCTATGCTCACCAAGACTGCATTTATTTAATCAAAAATACAGAGATAACAATAATATTGTTAAATATTATTACAATTTAAAATAACTGCTTTCTACTTAAATACATTTCTAAATGTAATGTATTCCTGTGATGCAGTTTCAGCATCATTAATCCAGTCTTCAGTGCACATGACAAGACATTGTTGATATGCTGATTTGCTGCTCAAGAAACATTTCTAATTATCAATGTTGAAAATCATTCTTGCTGCTTGAGGTTTTTGTGGCAATTGATATTTGTGCTGATGAAACTTGCAGTAACCCAGCAAACCCTGGAGTATATTATCGTTTTTGAGGTCTACCACATTAGCATCACTAAACGAACCTAAAACTATTTTCAAAAAGATTTCCTCAACACTTCTAATAACAATTGAAAATCTCACTCCCAAATTCACACCACTGGTTGAACGTAGTGTTTCTTTGTTGAAATGGTCCGATTGGGGTGTGTTTACACAACATTACTTGTATAAAAAAAAATATTAAACTTTTTATGCTTTTTGTTCATTCGTTTAAATGACAGTGTTTTTGGGGCCTAAAACCACAAGCATATGACACATACTGTTCGTTTACAAACTGACATCGCCAACTACTGGCCTCACATGCAAAATACAGCTTTTTTAGCTATTTTTACAGATCTGTTTGAACAGGGGTCATTTCGACAGTGTTATCATCTGTACTCAAAACTTTTAAAAAACTATTATTATTTTTATTATTATTTTACCATTTTTATCACAATTATTTTCAAGTAAATGTACCCTTAGTCAAAATTGGCTTGTTACAATGGCTCAGTGGAGCCCTGCTGGTAGATATCGGAATTACACCATTTGGACACAAAAACACGTTTTTCCTTATAACAGCCATTTAAACGCATTTTTTTTATTGCATATTGTATTTTATCTATTTTATATATGTATTTATTCATAAATGTTATGGTAAATTTTAAAGACTCTTGTGAACTTCTATTCTAAGTAATTCTGGGCCAATGAGCATCATTATGTCACGTTCCAGCAGCTCCAAAACCATTAATAACTTAGTCATAAGTATTTTAAAAGAAAAAATACACATTCATTGTAACAATATATATATATATATATATATATATATATATATATATATATAGTTTTTTTTTTTACACAGATTAGAGTTTAACAGGTGTAACATTTGTGATATTTGATCCTGAAACATTATGGCATCATTTATTACCCTAATGCCACCTTACCTTGGCATCACACTATAAATATCTACTCTCTTCACGGTCTACAGTGTACTGTCACCATCTAAAAAAAATCATCCACACCACCCAGATAGATAAAACCTCTCCTCAATCATCTGAGACCTGTCAGAGGCTAAAACGGCTCATTAATAGCTAAATGAATCACATAATAAAGCCCCTGGCATACCGCCTCATGCACCGCTATACGTTCACGTCATCTTTATTGATCCAGCCCCTGAGGGTTGATATACAGCACCGATCTAATTGTGTTCAGTGAAGAGTTTATGGCGTTAGCAAGGAGAGGCATCTATTAAAGGCTTCTTGGCTAGAAAGCCACGTGACGACCTGTCAACAAATCCCTGAGATGAAATGGTGCCTCTGTCATTAAAAATAATAGCGATAGAAAAGTGGAAACAGCAAAAACAGCCTTTTATATTGTAAGAAAATCTAGCTTTCAAGTTAAGGGACAGAGGCTATAGCGACAGATGGGGTGAAAAGATGAGAAACAAACACCAGAAAACACAGCCACAAAGTGCTAATTGGAGAAATCAAACTCTTTTTCAGAAGCTGCTTTTGAGCGCAAGACTAATTTAAATGGAATCTCTCATTCCCACTTTGTCACTCCCAGAATGCATTGCCTTTGGGGATGCATGGCAACACATTTCTGACAGAAGGTGTTTGCCAACTTTGTGAACAATGTCAGTACTCCGAGGTGGAAATGGAGACACACTTCACTTTTTGCTTCTGTCACATTGTTGATACTTATTTTTCAACAAATAGTACAGAAAGTATTATTGTAGATTTTTATACCAATTCGCAGGTAAGATCAAAAATAGGGCTGAGAATTATATGGAGAAAAAAAAAAACATGTAGAAAACATTAATGCAATTCAAATAACAAATAAAAATCCTATCTGATAACACTAAAGAAATTCTATCAAAATATGCAGTTTTTAATGATGTTTTACAGTAAAAGTGACAAAATTCAAAATAGAGAATTTTAACTCGTAAGTGCCATTTGTACGCAAATCAGACTACAACTGACCATGCCATATGGTTTTGATAAAAAAAAGATAAATAAATAAATAAATAGGAAAGAACAAGTTTCAGCTATTTTAGAAGGAAAACTGCAATAGTTTACATATTGACTTTGCCTTTCTAATTGAAATTCTGCAGTTACTGTGCATTCGCAAAAGCGAAAATGCAAACAGTAACGCAATATTCGCAACTGCCTTGGATTGTCACAATTTATATGTCCACATATGGAAAGTCAATGCAATGTGCAAATCCTTTTGAAAATAGATACAACAGACAGAAGGCAAATCAAATTTGACTTCACACTGCTCATTTGAGCATCATGGCAAAGTGTTATAAGCACACGAAAAGACAAAAAAGCCTCTAAAAAGATAAACAATTATACAAGAACAGTTTATTTGGATCTTGAAAGCTAATAATTGCAAGAAGATGGAAAATCTGTTCTTTTTATGAATTATTCATGAATTGTTTAAAAATTACTGTAAACTACTGGTCTAATACCTAAATATTTTGAGTATACATATCATAAAAGCTTCTCATAGGCCCATTTTTGCATGATTATTAAGAGTGTCACTGTGGAGGTCATCAGAGAAGCAATTAGAAGTTTCCCTGAGGAAAGTCAGCAGGAGGGACAAAGACATATGGAAAGAGTTAGAAGGATCCAGCCGCTTTTGTGCTTTATTCTCTCCTGCGACCTGGAAGAGACCTGTTTACTTAGTTAAAATTGTTAAAACCTTCCCCAGCCTGCCAATATTCTTGTCAAGCATAAGGGAGGTTTGGGTGACCTTGTGTTTTCCTGGAAAAAAAACACTATTGTGAGGTAACTGAGCGTCTTATTTAATTGGAGTAGGATCAGAACTGACACTGCAAACTCGCCCTTGATAAGATAAGAAAATCTTACTAAATAAATCCGCTGCATCCAATTCCCCAGCAGAGTTTCCCCTACAGCTCATCTATGGCGACATTAACCATGAAATCCAAGTCAGTTTGGTCAACGGCCAGCAGATGGGCGACTGAAGGTGGTAATTATATTTCATGACAAGTTTGCATATTTCCCTGCAAGCTCTAACAAGATGCTAAAGCTCCTTTGCTCAGAGACTCACTGAGGCGAGTTCACACTAACGTCATGTTAATTGGACATTACATTGGCTCATCATGACTGACCACTCAGGGTGTGTTTTATTTAACACATCCATTGTGCTGATGAAACTTGCAGTAACCCAGCAAACCCTGGAGTATATTAGTGTTTTTGAGGCCTTAGAATGAATTTGAAGTACAGATGCTGATCATAAGCAGCATGATATGTAGCATGATTGGTTCAGAAAATAATTTTGTGATTATTATTTACCACCAGAGTTACTCTGTATGATTTCCTTTGAACACAATAAGCGAAAATAACATAAATGTACCATAAAAGAATATGGTCCATATGATCTCTGCACTATATTCCAAGTTAAGTCATTAAAAACTATAAACCTTATTTTCTACCAATGACAATCTAAGATCAATGACAAGACCAATAACATGTAACAATATGTCAAACCTGATGAAGTGTCATAATTTGGCAAATTTATGCTGAATGTGTTTTAGACATTTTGCTATGTAAACTGTATTTGTCTGGCTTTCACACACAAAATAAAATACAGATTTGGTCAAATGTAAATGATGACAATGTTTTTTTTTATTTCATTGTATGGCAGTCTTTCAAGACAGATGGTTTCGTTCGCTGTTCCCATCACTTATCTCATGTTCCAGCTGCGTTGAGTTTATTGCACAAGAGGAATGTTGAGAAATGTTTGAAAACATGTCAGTTTATTGTAGGGGTCTTTACTGTGGTGGCAGAATCCCAAGTCAGCTGACTTTGCCATTTTACGTTTTCTAATTGGATATAATTTATTGTGACATGGAAGGCTTGATGCAAATAACATCCAGTTGGAAACAGAACTAAATTCAAGTGCAAGTGTCTGCTTTAGACTTTATTGACTTAGAAGACCATTTGGATGAAATATGACAAAATATAACACGTTTTTAAAAAAAAAAACTGGTAATGATTTTCTTAATTCAATTTAATTTTCCAAAAACAATGAAGAAATAAATGTAAATGATGACTATTAATTTCAGATTTCATTATTATTATTATTATTATTCGCACAGTGAAGTACTAAGGATGAAATGGAATAGATATTCCTATACTAGAAGAACTAACAACTATTAGAAAGTAAAATCTGAAGTTTTAAAATTGTGAAGTTTCTTCCTGGCTGTGCTGCACCTGCCGCTCTTCATATCCTTCAGAATATTAGAAACGATGGGCTGAAGTTTCTTTTTAACAAGGTCTGTCATCATTTCAGTTTGATCTTAACAGTTTGAGCAACATATTTAATCACAGATTGTTTTGCCATTCTGTCAAAATATAATGTGGCTTTATAAAATGGCTGTTATTGAACCATAGGTTGAAGCAAAATTACGACAGCAAATGCTGAAGTGAGCCTGCTGCCTGTTTAATTAGAGCGAGAATGTGAAATAGGTATGGAAAATTAACTTACAACTCTTCTAATTCAAAAATATATTAATGAAAAAAAAAAAAAAAAAAAAAAAAAAAAAAAAAAAACTTACTAGATATGTAAGGGAAAATCATAATAATAAATGTATTATATTACCTGTATTCAGAAAAATAGCTGTGGTTTGACACTATTGTCTTCATTTTATGCATTCATCTGATTTGCATTTGGAGGTAGACCTCTTGTATGACATCTGAAATAGAATACGTCTAGAATAAGTTGGGAGGAAAAAGAAAGGAAAACAATCCCTGTGTTACCACCATACCAAGTTGGGAAAAATGAATAATACCTTTCAAATGAGTTTGTCGTATCTTATGTGTCAGCAGCGTATTATTTTGGAGAGAGCAGCTGTCAGAATGAGGCTCTATTGGGAAGAAAGCGGCAAAGAATGAATTACTTTCCTCTCTGAAGGCTGACTAAGAATATATCAACAGAAAAAAAAGAAAAAGTTTTGACATGACAGTGTGAGTTAACTTTGAAGCAGCATTTGTGATACATATATCTCATCCCTCTGTGAAATTTTCTGTATATTGGCTAAAAGTATTTGGAAGTAGATTGAAAATCTTTTTCTTTTTTTTTTGGTGTTTTTAAAGAGAATTCAATATGAATAGATTAAGAAATCAAAGCACTAAGCACCATAAAGCATTGCTGTATCTGCTTTCATCAAAACATCAGACTAGCCAATAATTGATATATATTGATTTTATTGGTAACAGGTGTAATTGCTGATTGTTCATATATCAAGTTCATATTTCCAGGCCACTAGTATAAACAAATGTGAAAATTATTGTTTTCAAACCAGTTTCTTGTTTGTTTTCGTTAGTATTGCTGTTTCAGGTTGGATGACTCACTTTTTGAAAGCATTGTAAAAGTACTGTATCTTGGCTAATGATGCACCAATATGTACAGTACAGACCAAAAGTTTGGACACACCTTCTCATTCCAAGAGTTTTCTTTATTTTCATGACTATGAAAATTGTAGAGTCACACTGAAGGCATCAAGGGCTATTTGACCAAGAAGGAGAGTGATGGGGTGCTGCGCCAGATGACCTGGCCTCCACAGTCACCGGACCTGAACCCAATCGAGATGGTTTAGGGGTGAGCTGGACCGCAGACTGAAGGCAAAAGGGCCAACAAGTGCTAAGCATCTCTCGGGGAACTCCTTCAAGACTGTTGGAAGACCATTTCAGGAGACTACCTCTTGAAGTTCATCAAAAGAATGCCAAGAGTGTGCAAAGCAGTAATCAAAGCAAAAGGTGGCTACTTTGAAGAACCTAGAATATGACATATTTTCAGTTGTTTCACACATTTTTTTGTTATCTTTATAATTCCATATATAATTCCACTTGTGTTAATTCATAGTTTTGATGCCTTCAGTGTGACTCTACAATTTTCAGTCATGAAAATAAAGAAAACTCTTTGAATGAGAAGTTGTGTCCAAACTTTTGGTCTGTACTATATATATACTATATATATACTATATGTATACCATATACTATATATATATATATATATATGTGTGTGTGTGTGTGTGTGTGTGTGTGTGTGTGTGTGTGTGTGTGTGTGTGTGAGAGAGAGAGAGACAGAGAGAGAGAGAGAGAATTGGCCGAAAACGAGGTTTGACTCAGAATTAAAAGTCAAAAGTTATTTGACATTATTAAAAAAAAATATATCTCCATGAGAAATGTTAAAAACTAATGCAATACAGAAACTGCAAAGTTATGACATGACCACTGGACAGCAAAATGCTCACTGGATCAGCGGGATCAGAAAAAAAACAAAAAACGGTTTAGAGGAAAGGACACATGTTAACTGCAAAAAAAAATAAAAAAATGTAAGAATTAACTGCCTTGTGTGCTCGTCATTTGGGAGTCACACTCGTGGTCTGAAATTAAACTTTTAACACACATGGTCACACCTGAAATGTAACTTTTTTTTCTTCTTCAGTAAATTCAATCTAATATATTTTTGCTTAATAATATTTTCTTTTCTTTTTCTCTTTTGTATTCTGAGAGAATTTTATGGACATTTTAACAATTATTTTTCAATTAATGCAGTAGTTCAGATTAAAATAGAGACTAGGGCTTTAAAATTCAATTTTTTAAGGTAGAATAGTACCTCCTGGTGCGAACAAAAGAAGAAAATAACCTGTAATTTCATGGTGTAACCACCTAATTCTTGTATAGGACTCTATAGAGAGGCTTGTGAATTTAATTTATATTAAGGCATACTCAAAGACCACTTTTTATGTTTTAAATGTTGATTTGAAGTGTAGGTTTTTGCATTATTATTACTACATGCAAACCTGAACACAGAAGTAATTTTGTTATACAAATCATTAAAATTCTATAAAATCTCTTTATCAGACCTTAATCATTCTGGGTCTAATCTGATTTTAACCTCTTATTTCAGTCTTCTGACTAATTTTGGCTATATTGTTATAGCCATACCAATTAATTTAAATATGTTTAATTCTGTATGTGTGTGTCTTTGAGTGTGTGTAAGTGTCACGGTTGGTAAACCATGATCTCTGGGTTATTATGTGGGTGAAATTTGTGTGTTTCGCGTCAGCACTGATTGTTTCATGTGGGCGTCTCCGCTAATTGTTATCAGCAACAGCTGTCACTCATTACTTCTCCCTATATATTGCCCTGTCTAGCGTCTTGTGTTTGTCAGAGTGTTGTTTCAGTTCCGTGTCTCATGTTCGGCTCTCCTTGTGTTGTTTGCTTCATTGGATTGTCTTGTCTCCCCGGAACCCCGTCCACTCATCTCATCTCACCGCTGGATACTTCACTTACCTTCTCGGCTCACTTCCCCGCAGTTCCTGTGTCACCCTCTCCTGCTGCCAACTCACCACCGCAATTCAGATCCTCTGCACACCAGCATCTTCCCGGACTGTGTATCCCCTGCCAAGTATAACCTGTGTGTAACGATCGCGATCCAGTAAGACACAAGGCGAGAGCGATCCAAATGCAGGTATTTTTATTGTGGGGTAATCCAAAGAATAATCCAACAAAGCCGGGTCAAAACCAGAAAATCATCCAAAAATAAAACAAACAAGGAAGGGACAGGAAAGGGAACAGGCAGACGAGGAATCTCGGAGGACGAAAAGACTGGGATCACGAAAGGTAAGGACTCCATACAGACAACAGGAAAGGACTGGTAAATATAGGGAGGCTAATGACAATTGAGTGAAGGCACCTGGTGCAATTAGCAGGAGTGCAATTACTGTGATGAAGGGACAAGGCTAGTGGGAATTAGTAGTGCCTACGGTGAAGTGCCTAAGGGGAAGTGAGCCCACTAGTGGACACCCAGGGAAACAGAGACTAGACAGTGTGACATTACCCCCTCCTCCACGGAGCAGCTGCCAGATGCTCCACCCGAACCCAAGAAGAGACCAAAGACACAAAGAGACCAGGATGGAGGTGGAGCGGCGGAGGACCAGGGGGAGGGACGGGGGGCCAGGTAAAAATGGGGAAACAGAGACAAGAGGACCAGGTAAAATGGGGAAACAGAGACAAGAGAAGTGCCACACAAAACAAGGAGTCCAGGAGGGAGGTTGACCGGCGGAGGATCAGGGGGAGGGATTCCAGAAGATCAATGCTGACTTGACTCTGCCCATGAAGATTATTGGTGACTTGCATTTGTTCATGAAGATCATTGGTGACTTGCCTTTGTTCATGAAGATCAATGGTGACTTGCCTTTGCCCATGAAGATCACTGGTGACTTGAATTCTCCCATGAAGAACCCCGGTGACTTGACTCTGTCCTTGAAGATCACCAGTGACTTGACTCTGCCCTGGAAGATCACCGGTGACTTGACTCTGTCCTCGAAGATCACCGGTGACTTGACTCTGTCCTTGAAGATCACCGGTGACTTGACTCTGTCCTTGAAGACCACCGGTGACTTGACTCTGTCCTTGAAGATCACCAGTGACTTGACTCTGTCCTTGAAGATCACCGGTGACTTGACTATGTCCTTGAAGATCACCAGTGACTTGGCTTGACCCCTGAGGTCTAACTGTGATAGTGCTTAACTCATGAGTATCAACGGTGACTTGACCTGACTCTGGAGTGTCAACGGTGACTTGACCTGACTCTGGCGTGTCACAGTGACTTGACCTGACTCTGGAGTGTCAACGGTGACTTGACCTGACTCTGGAGGGTCAACGGTGACTAGCCCTGACTCTGGAGGTTCAACGGTGACTAGCCCTGACTCTGGAGGGTCAACAGGAGCCTGACTCGACTCTGGAGGGTCAACGGGAGCCTGACTCGACTCTGGAGGGTCAACCGGAACCTGACTCGACTCTGGAGGGTCAACCGGAACCTGACTCGACTCTGGAGGGTCAACGGGAACCTGACTCGACTCTGGAGGGTCAACGGGAACCTGACTCAACTCTGGAGGGTCAACGGGAACCTGACTTGACTCTGGAGGGTCAACTGTGGCTGTCATTCTGTGCAGAGGTGCTGGACAAGCAGCCATCTTGTGCCATGACTCTGGACCGGCAGCCATCTTGTGCCGTGGCGCTGGGCTGGCCGCCATCTTGGGCAGTGGTGCTGGGCTGGCGGCTATCTTGTGCTTTGGCGCTGGGCTGGCGGCCATCTTGTGCTGTGGCGCCGAGCTGGCGGCCATCTTGTGTCGTGATGCTGGGCTGGCGGCCATCTTGTGCAGTGGCGCTGGGCTGGTGGTCCTCCTGTCTGTAGACCCCAGTCTAGAATCGGCCATCCCACCAGGAGAGACAGGTGTGGCTGGGGTATTCCACGGGGATCGATGACGCAAATAAAAAACAAATTGCCAGAAACTTTAGGCGTCCAACTGATTCATCTCGATCCGAGGAACCGGGTCATCCAGCCCGATATTGAAAGTGTCTTTAAGGGCCGCATCATTATAGCCCATGCCCTCGGCCAGGGACCAGAACCCCCGTGCCATGGCACCCATCTCATTGCCCTCTTGGCGGAGGGTGATCAACTTTAAAAACTTTTCCCACCACTCCACCATAATGGCTGGGGAGGAAACAACAACAAACATACCGCTAGATTGTATACTTGATGGAGTCCTTCTGTAACGATCGCGATCCAGTAAGACACAAGGCGAGAGCGATCCAAATCCAGGTATTTTTATTGTGGGGTAATCCAAAGAATAATCCAACAAAACCGGGACAAAACCAGAAAATCATCCAAAAATAAAACAAACAAGGAAGGGACAGGAAAGGGAACAGGCAGACGAGGAATCTCGAAGAACGAGAAGACTGGGATCACGAAAGGTAAGGACCCCATACAGACAACAGGAAAGGACTGGTAAATATAGGGAGGCTAATGACAATTGAGTGAAGGCACCTGATGCAATTAGCAGGAGTGCAATTACTGTGATGAAGGGACAAGGCTAGTGGGAATTAGTAGTGCCTAAGGGAAAGTGAGCCCACTAGTGGACACCCAGGGAAACAGAGACTAGACAGCGTGACACTGTGTTCCTGTCTTCATGTACTTTGTTTATTCATTCCATTAAAAACCACTAACTCGCACTTGCTTCCTGCCACTCCTTTCACCAGTCGTTACAGAACGCTCTGACCAACATGGAAGCAGCGAGCACCACTTCTCTCTCCGAGTTCATCCACCCGCTGCGCCACCCGGACCGCCTGCACTGCCCGCCCCCCGGGATGTCTCCCATGACCACTTCCGGCCTGAGCCGTGACTTCCGGAGCCGGAGAATTATTCCGGTGAGCCTGACTTTTGCAGAACTTACATTAACAAGTGTTCCATGCACTTTGCATTACAACCCCGCACCTTCGCGACAGAAGAGTTCAAGGTTGTGTTTGCTCTCACTTTGATCTCTGGCAGGGCTGCCTTATGGGGGACGGCGGTGTGGGAGAACCATCATCCATGTTGCACCTCGTTTCACGCCCTCTCCGAGGAGATGAAGAGGGTCTTCGACTGGGCCGCGGCAAGGAAGCCGCTCGTCAGCTATCAGACCTACGACAAGAGGACCTGTCGGTGGTGGACTATTCCATCCAGTTCCGCACCTTGGCGGCCGCGTGCCAGTGGAACGAGGAGGCACAGTGGGATCGACTCCTACATGGGATGGCCGATCGTGTTCATAAGGAGATCTACCTCCTCGAGTTACCCCCAACTCTCAATGGTCTGATCGACTTGGCGCTCCATGTGGACGCCCGGATTAATCGTCTTGGTAAACAGACCAGTCATTCACGCCTACACAACTCTCCTGAACAGGATAACTCACGTCGAGAGAACATGGTTGGTCCCGTCTACGATCACGAACCCATGCAGGTGGGTAGAGCTCGACTATCCTGGGAGGAGAGAGAGAGGCGGAGGTCCCGAGGACTGTGTTTATATTGCGGTGGCTCGGGTCATACCCTTCGTTCATGTCCGGTAAAAGAGCCAGCCTGGTAGTAAGTTTGAGGCTACTATCGGGTGGGATCTCCACCGGGAAGTCCTCAACCACATCATCAACTCTCCTTCAAGGGGAAACTGCGGTGGGAGAACCACACTCATGACTGTCACGCCCTTCTGGACTCTGGAGCTTGAATATTTGGTGATGCCGTTCGGGCTCTCCAACTCGCCAGGCGTTTTCCAAGCACTCGTTAATGACGTGTTGAGAGACATGGTAGATCAGTTTATATATGTTTACCTAAATGACCTACTGATTTTTCTTCATCTCTCCAGGAACATGTGCAACACGTCAGACGAGTGCTCCAGAGATTACTTGAGAATGGTCTTTTTGTTAAGGCGGAGAAATGCATATTCCATGCATAGTCTGTTCTCTTCCTAGGGTACATCGTCTCCTCCGAGGGAATACGTATGGATCCTGACAAGGTTAAGGCTGTGATAGATTGGCCAAGTCCAGATTCCCGTAAGGCCCTACAGCGGTTTCTGGGGTTCGACAATTTTTATCGACGTTTGGTTCTTTCTCAACGTGCTGCCTCGGACGATAAGATGCATCCCTGTGCGTTTTTCTCCCATCGTTTATCTCCTGCTGAACGTAATTATGACATTGGTAACAGAGAATTGTTGGCTGTCAAATTAGCTTTAGAGGAGTGGCGCCACTGGTTGGAAGGGTCAGGGGTACCTTTCATTGTTTGGACCGATCATAAGAATTTAGAGTACACTAGAACTGCCAAAAGACTCAATTCCAGGCAGGCTCGGTGGGCACTTTTTTTTGGCCGTTTTGATTTCTCTCTGTCGTACCGCCCGGCTTCCAAAAATGTTAAACCCGATTCTTTGTCACGTCTTTTTGATCCTTCCAAACGCCCGGTGACTCCCGAGTGTATTTAACCTGAGAATAGAGTTGTCTCAGCACTCGGGGTCGAATCGAAGGTCAAGACGGCCTTAGAAGGGTTAATGCATCTGCCCGGATGTCCACCGAATCGTTTATTTGTGCCGGAAGAGTTACGGTCCGATGTTATTCAGTGGGGTCACTGCTCTAGTGTAGCTTGTCATCCAGGGATAAGCCGAACCAAGGGTTTAGTTAAGCAACGATTCTTATGGCTCGCGACGTTCACGATTTTGTTTTGGCTTGCTCAGTTTGCGCCAGTGGTAGTCATCTAACCGACCTCCAGATGGGCTTCTTCAACCACTGTCTGTCCCTTCGAGACCCTGGTCCCATATCACTCTAGATTTCGTTACCGCCCTCCCACCCTCTAATGGCATGATGGTCGTTTTGACCGTAGTGGACCGGTTCTCGAAGGCGGCACATTTCATTCCCTTGCCCAAATTACCTACAGCCAAGGAGACAACGGTCACTGTCATTGACCATGTCTTTCGGTTACATGACCTCCCGGTAGACGTAGTTTCTGACAGGGGATCCCAATTTATATCCAAATTTTGGAAGGAATTTTCCAAAAAAAAAATTCCGGTCGATTCCAAAAATCGACCGGTGGAAGCCTCCCATATACGTCGTGGGTCAAAAAGTGTGGCTTTCTACTAACAACATTCAGCTCCGCTCCGTTTCTAATAAATTAGCTCCCAAATTTATTGGCCCATTTCGTGTCACCAAGATCATTAGTCCGGTGACAGTCCGCCTCAAACTACCTCCGACGTACAGGAGGATTCATCCCGCCTTCCATGTGTCCAAAATTAAGCCTGTGTTTTATTCATGCATTAATCCGCCTACCCCGGTTCCCCCACAGCAACGTCTCGTAGATGGGGAGCCAACTTATTCGGTTAATCGGATTCTGGACTCGAGACGGAGGGGACGAGGATTCCAGTACTTGGTGGACTGGGAAGGTTACGGTCCAGAGGAGAGGAGTTGGGAACCTGCTAGGGACATACTGGATCACTCCCTGATTGATGATTACAATCAGCAGGTAGGCCCGTCTGGGTACTGTCACGGTTGGTAAACCATGATCTCGGGGTTTTTCACTATGTGGGTGAAGGGTGAGTGTTTCGCATCAGCACTGATTGTTTCATGTGGGCGTCTCCGTTAATTGTTATCAGCAACAGCTGTCACTCATTACTTCTCCCTATCTATTGCCCTGTCTAGCGTCTTGTGTTTGTCAGAGCGTTGTTTCAGTTCCGTGTCTCATGTTCTGCTCTCCTTGTGTTGTTTGCTTCGTTGGATTGTCTTGTCTCCCCTGAACCCCGTCCACTCTAGGGCTGTCAACGAATATTCTAAATTCGAATATGTATTCGAATAGTTAAAAAAAAAACTAATTTCGAAGGTGAAAATTAATATTCGAATAAAAAAAAATGTTGGAAAAAAACGCCCGCGGTAGTAGAGGCGTGGTTGTCTGCTTTGTGAGTGGGCGCACCTGAGGGTTCAAGGACAGGTCACAGCCTCACAGGAGTCGCACTGTCTGGCACAGCATCACTGCTGAAAGTTGACGCGTCTTCATGGAAGATGCCAGCAAGTGCAGAGCCCAACTCGACCGCAGCAGAGAAAATGAGGTAAAATTGTTGACCCGCGAGATAAAGTTGTATGCAAGCTATTTAAGATACAGTTAGCAGTTAGCATACCATTCGACCACTAGCAACATGAGGTCACATCTAAAAAATGTGCACCCAAATGAGCATGGCATAATGTGTGGAACTCCAGCTAAACAGTCACGTCTTGACACTTAACGTTACTTTGCATCGCCCGCCGCAAGCTCTTTGTCTGCAACACGACAAGAGCCCATAACGGATAAATTAATTTCGCTCATTTGTAAGGACATGAGACCGATCAGTATTGCGGATGGGGCACACTTCGGGGAGTTCTGTCAAGCAATGGATCCGAGGTTTGATTATTTATCGTTTCATGTCAAGGAAAAGTTCCATGTTTACCACAGCACAGCTCGCTCGGAGCATTCCATGTCAGTTCTATATGCTGTAAAACTTCAATTAATATTAATAATATTTGTTTCAATCACTGATGAAGACTGCTATATTTGGGACAACAGTCGCGACCTTAAATTGCTTGCACAAAAATTTGTTTGTTCATTTAAACCATTATGTGCAGAGAGCGTGAGGGTGAGAGAGCGTGAGGTCTGCAGTCTTGGCCATTAGTTGATTTCCTTGTTTTTGTGTAGGTAATACATTGTCAAATATGTTTAAACTTAAATAGACTACCTATACAAGTAGTTATGTCTCTTTGTTTTATTTTTGCCTGTTATTGACGTAATGCGCGTCATTGACAACATGCGCAACCAGATGTTTGTATAGTTCGAATATTCGTGTATTTTTTAGAGGGAATATTCGAACGTCATTTTGAGCAATTTTGACAGCCCTAGTCCACTCATCTCATCTCACCGCTGGATACTTCACTTACCTTCTCAGCTCACTTCCCCGCAGTTCCTGTGTCATCCTCTCCTCCTGCCAACTCACCACCGCACTTCGGATCCTCTGCACAACAGCATCTTCCCGGACTGTGTATCCCTTGCCAAGTATCACCTGTGTTCCTGTCTTCATGTACATACTTTGTTTATTCATTCCATTAAAAACCACTAACTCGCACTTGCTTCCTGCCACTCCTTTCACCAGTCGTTACAGTAAGTAAGTGTGTGTCAGTGGATGTATCTGTTTTACACACTTGATGTTTTAGAGTGTAGCCCGTTCCTTGCTGTCCACTTTTTTGATTTTATTTTACATAGAGGAGTTGCAGTGTTACAGTCAGACTAGTTCATATATATGTGTGTGTGTGTGAGTTGGTGTGTTGATTTTGCACTCTAGATGTTTTAGAGTTTTGCCCCTTCATTGTTGTGCAATTCATATATATATATATAATTTTTTTTCTACATTGTGGGGGATTTGTAGATTGTTCACACAAAAATGTTCTATATTTTAGATTTATTCCCCATTTCCCATTTATTTCCTATGGTCGGTCATTCTTCACTCAAGACCATAAGTTTGACTATTTATTTGTTTTTTATGACCACTAAGCTCTTTAGAATCACCCCCTTCTTGTTTTTTTGTTCACATACAAGTGCCATAAAAGTGCATTTTCTTACCATTCTTACCAGGTGAAGCTACGATTTATATTTATATATATATATATATATATATATATATATAATATTGATGTTTAATATGGCTTAAAAATAGGCTATGAGGATATAATTTCCAGGGAGCAAACATTGCCCATTAATTAAAATGCAAATTTCTGGAACCAATACTGTCCAATAAAAACATCTCCTTTGAATAAAGGTACAGTGGGTTTACCTCCACTGAGGACTACACAAGGCAACCATTCAGGTCAGTGCTTTGCTTTCATTAAGTTAATGAATTTTAATGAAACTAATTAAATTAACAGTCTGTCACATCTTATAAACCCATGCAGAATAATGTAACTTAGATTAGGAAGCCAATTACCTGTGGAATTCTGGGGCGGCCTCTCATCCCCATGGGCTTATTAATGCTGTTTGCATCTATGAGGCACAGTTGAACATATTAATGTTTGTAATAAACATCTGAAGCAAAGCAGGACTTTTCATCTGTTCCTGCAAATCTCAAAGGTCTTGATCGCAGATTTCCTGGGGGCCCTTAGCAGGTGTTGTTCTCTAACAGGGGCCAGATGAATTGTGTTTTTACAACCTTGAATTTAATCTATATGCAGTTATTAGCACATTTAAGACTTTTGATGCATGAACAGACACTTTAAGCGCTGAGTGATACATTCTGCTTTGTGCATTTAGTGGAGTAAGTATGCTTGCCAATTTGTGTTTCTTGAGAACTGTGATTCCTACGGTCCCCGTAAAGTGACTTGTTCGGTTTACTTAGTTTTGTCCTGGCCACGACATAATAACTCGTGGGAACGTGATAATATGTCATGGCCACGAGATATTAATTTGTGGGAACGTCATATTAACTCGTGGGAACATCATATTATGTCGTGGCCACGAGATCATTTTGTCGAGGTAAGGACATCCTTATGTCGTTGCCTCGAGATGCTATGTTAAGGGAACAACATCCATTTCTCGTGGCCACGAATTCTTATGTTGAAGGAACGACATGTTTTTCTCGTGGCCACAAGCTTAATGCGTAAACAAACCTGCGTGACCATAGCAACCCAGAATTATCAGAGATGGATTCATTCATATTTTATTTTGAATTACGAAATTATTATATTATTTATACATATAAAATGTATGCATTTACATTATGACATTTTATGTTAATGTCGAGCATTTACAGTACGTTATTATTTACAAAAGTATTCAGAATGTTAAGTAAAGAGATCGAAATTAAAAAAAAAAAAAATGTAA
Organism: Carassius carassius; assembly: GCF_963082965.1. Taxonomy (NCBI): domain Eukaryota; kingdom Metazoa; phylum Chordata; class Actinopteri; order Cypriniformes; family Cyprinidae; genus Carassius; species Carassius carassius. The sequence goes on from NC_081759.1 coordinate 5,004,456, forward strand.
ACGAAATAAAAACAATAATAAAAAATAATAGGCTAATAATAATGATAATGTACTCATATTACGGGGGAAAGACTATCAGTTAATGGACTTACAAGACTGTAGGATGGATAAAAAAAGTTTTTATATTTTATCATGCACTTCATGTAATATTTATTTATGATAAACTTAATTTGAATGTAATACAGCCTGGTAGCCAAAGCATATGGTTAATATAATTATTACTTAATTCAAGATAAATATGAATGAATCCATCTCTGATAATCCCGGGTTGCTATGGTCACGCAGGTTTGTTTACGCATTAAACTGGCCGAGGAGAGGCATTTGTGGCTGATCCTCTCTCAAATAAGAGAACAGGACAGGGTCTGCCTCCTGGACGCCCCGCTTCAGTCCTTCAGTCAGGCCTGTTCGGCGACACAGTCAATACTGTCGTTGACAGGTTCCAGGAGGCGCGCAAGCAGGCAGTGGCGTTCCCCCTCATCGCTCTCGTCAGTCATCTGGGCGGGAGATACCCACACCACAAACCAGCTCCTCATACCTTGAGGTTCTCAGCGACACTCTGAGTCGGGGACTTCCAAGCCCATATCAGATCTTCTGGCAAATATCGAAGCAAGGAAGTCCTCGACAAAGAGGTCCTAACGCCAGAAGCGCAGTGACGCAGAGGGGTAGAGCGATGTCCACCTCATTACACGGCTCCCGTCTCACCTCAGTGCCCTCTGGAGGCCGGTCTGCCAACCCTGCCAGAGTTTCAGGGCGCAACGGTCTCCAGCGAGCGATACTCCCAGTTATTTCCGCCCGTGAGCGTAGCAGAGCTGGGACGCTCCCCACCTCTCCGGGGGCCTCTTACACCAGAGGTCAGTCTTGAGAGACTGATTCCCTTAGTACATTATCCAGCAGCATGGAAACTTCTGCCAAATGTATCTCAATGGGTCCTGCACACAGTAGAAAGAGGCTATCGCATTAAGTTCGGCCATCCACCGCCGACATTCAATGGGGTTACACCGACAGTAGTCGACCCCCAGCAGGCTCTGGTGATGGAACAAGAAGTGAATACCATATTAAGGAAGGAGGCCATCGAGGTGGTCCCTCCTCTAGACAGGGAGTCTGGCCTATACAGCCGGTATTTCATAGTTCCAAAGAAGGATGGGGAGTTGCATTCGATCTTAGACTTACTTCATCTAAACCTCTCAGTAATGTCACTGAAGTTCAAAATGCTTGCTGTCAAACAGGTTGTAGCTCAAATCAGATCCGAGGACTAGTTTGTCACAATAGATCTCAAAGATGCATACTTCCATATCCACTATCCTTCCATACAAGCTAAACTGTATGTGTCCAGTTCGAGTGCTGAAAATCAGACTAATTGCTTGCAGAGGTGGAAAGAGTACAAAAATATTCTACTCAAGTAAAAGTACCATTACATTAATGAAATTTTACTTAAGTACAAGTAAAAGTACCAGTCTAAAAAATCCACTCAAGTAAAAGTAAAAAGTAGCTCATTTAAAATTTACTCAGAGTAAAAATTACTTAGTTACATTTTAACCAGTGGGAGGGAGTCAAAAATGGGACAGACCAAGGGTGTCAAACTCAGTTCCTGGAGGGCCACAGTCCTGCACAGTTTAGATTTAACCCTAATTAAACACACCTGATCCAGCTAATCTAATCATTTAGGTTTATTTGAAAACTACATGATATGTGTGCTGGAGCAGGGTTAGAACTAAACTCTGCAGGGCTACGACCCTCCAGGAACTGAGTTTGACACCCCTGGGATAGGTCTATTAATCTCAAACTAGTTGTTTTTAATTAAAGGAATCAGTTATTTAGAATAATAAAACATTTGGGCTGTTATCTGGCAAATCAGTATCAACAAACTCATCTTTTCAATACAGAGGAAATGCAAAAGCTTCATCGGATGTGGCATTTAGATGTATTACACTGTTTAGTGCAGGACAAGAATGCATTTAACCTGCAGTTACAAATGCATGAATAATGTTTTGATATGCCAGACATAAAATGTTGAATACTCATTTGAAATTATAAAAACTTAATTATAAAAAAAAAAAAAATCAAAAGATACTTTAAATGTGAAATTAAAATGGCCAGTATGTGTCAGCAAGTCACTGTTAATAAGTGAGTCATTGCGATTGAACCGAATCATTTAAACGGTTGATTCATTCAGAAACGAAACACTGTCATGTTGCTCAGAGATGCAAAATTTTGCTTTGGTGGCTGTGTTTGGAATACATTTTTGTTGTAGAAATAGAGCAAAAACAATGGCAATATGGTGTCTAAAACGCAAGTCTCTTAGTTTACTGTCCTGTTGTAAAAAAAAAAATATATATATATACATCAGTGGCGGCTGCTGGTCTTTCAAAGAGGGGAAGCTCATTTTCGGCCTACATTATAACCCTCTGATGGTCTTCATTTGTAGTGACACTCGGGGTCTTTTTGACCCCAGACAATAAAATTTCATTTTGTAATAGTAAAATATTTAAATTTTTTACAAATATAATTTTACTCTGTTCATTTATGTTTTTACTAAACTTTGTACAGTTTTTGGAGGATTTAAATCTTTTACATTTCTATAAATAAATAAATATTTATTTAAATAGGCTTTTTTTTTTTTACAAAAAAAGAAAAAAGCCTTTCAGGTAAAATTCACTTCATAAAAGACCCAGATTTCTAACTTTCATACATGGGGATACCATGGATAATTTTATAAGGTTTAATGTAAGATTTTTGCCCATTTTTGGGGAAATTCAGTTTAAAAATTGTAATAAATCACTAGATGGCTATAGTGTGTGTGTGTGTGTGTGTGTGTGTGTGTGTGTGTGTGTGCGCGCGCGCACATTTTCAATCTGTCTTAGTTACCAATTTAATTTTGTGGTGGTTCTGCATTTTACAAATATCAAGAAATATTGCCGCAGTTTGTCTTTCGAATACACTTGAGAAATCCGCGATCATGGGACTGAGTGTGAAACAGCTTCAACGACTTCTTATGGTGCAGATCGCTGTCAGTCAAAAGGAGATCGACAGATCCTCCAATCATCACGCGGAAGCCCAGTCTTCATTCACCTCCAGAGACGCTGAGCGTCCGTGGGCGGGACATAATCGCAGCATTTATCCAATGACCGTCTAGCTTCGGAGCACTGAAAAAACTGTTCAAAGCAGCCCCATCGAAGTCAATGGACGCTCGGCTTCAACAGGGAAATGCACTGTGACGCTACGGGAATGTATGAGAAGAAAATCGAGTCAGCCGACATGAAGCTGATTAACACAATACATAATACACAATAGTACATATTTGACCGTTGGGTTTCTTTTTTTACATTAGAGGGGAAGCTGAGCTTCCCTTGCAGTCTTAAAGAAATCCCCACTGATCTATATATATATATATATATATATATATATATATATATATATGTGTGTGTGTGTGTGTGTGTGTGTGTGTGTGTGTGTGATTATGATTTTTAGAGGAAAATACAGCATTCTTTGTGTGATTTTGATTCTAAATGATTTTGATTGATTTCATTCTAAATGCATTTCAACAGACTGAATCACACAGTGAACGAACACTCTAAATGCGCGCGTACATCATTAAAACAACAATTATGATATTATCGCAGACAATATATATCGCACTCTCCGCACCAGTCTTTTTGGCTAATTTGTGCAAAACCTCTTGCTAAAATGTCAAAGCATCATTTTAACCACCAATGCAATGACGCAATTATTTAGCTCACCTCTATATGCTTACGTGGGGTTGATGTCTTGTCGAGATTTTATAAGCTGCTAGTTTGGTCTCCCTAGGCAAGCACAGCATACACAGCATAATAGAGCATACATATGGCCAGGGGTTCACTTCATTTCCTTGAGTTCAACTTCAGAATATTACGGGGTTTCGTTTTCAGCGGTGTCTGCACCACTAACGCCTGTTTTGTCCGTCTGCATCTTTCTTGTGATTTTAGCGCCAGTTTGCCCTCCTGCCCATTATTTACTGACATAGCTTCCAGGGAGCGATTTTTTTTTTTTTTACTCAGTAATTAATGTGTTTTAAAATGTAGCGAAGTACAATACTTCAAACAAAATATACTTAAGTAAAAGTAAAATTACAGATAAAAAAAAATACTTAAAAAAGTAGAAGTACACAAAAAAGCTACTCAATTACAGTAACGCGAGTAAATGTAATTCGTTACTTTCCACCTCTGATTGCTTGTTTGCTACAGTCCTCCTAAAAAGGGTTTTCGTGCCTCTAAGCAGACCCTAAGTCGTTGGATAGTTGAGGCTATCAACGTCTCCTATGAGTCCTCTGGTCTTCCCCTTCCTTTGGGAGTCAAGGCTCACTCCACTCGGGGTATGGCTGCCTCTAAGGCCTTCTTAGCAGGTGTGTCCCTCTTGGACATCTGCAATGCTGCGGGATGGTCCACGCCCTCTACATTTGCCAGATTTTACAATCTCGATATGCGAGTCATTCCTGGCTCTTCTGTCCTCTTGTCTTAGCTGTGCTCTTCGGATACACACTAGGCAGGGGCTTGGAAGTAGGAGAAATCACTTATTGTTCGCTATATGCTCACTGCTCAAATCTGCTGAAACCTTATGTTCATAATGCATTATAATGCTTCCTCTGGTGAAAAACAAAACAAACAAAAATCTGTATTGGATTGTGAACAGTGCTTGATCTGTAAATAGTTCTTGTGGATCATTGTGAATTTTTTTTTTTTCAGCCATTTGGACACTCACTCTGACGGCAACCATTCACTGCAGATGATCCATTGGTGACTTTCTATTTCTTTCTTCTTCTTTTTTGTGTGTGTGTGTGGAGGGGGGACTATTTCTTTAAACATGACAGGAGCTCCAACACAGGCAACTGCATTGATTATATTGGGAGAGATCGCTTCTGCACTTTGTGATGAAAAGAGTAAAAAGTGGAAAGTGAACATACACATATAACCAAACAGTTTTTTTTATGGTTGCAAGAATGCAGGCTTGTTTGTTGTCCTTACAATTGCTGGAATTGTGTGTTTTAGGTCCGTAAGCCAAGCTCAGTTGTGCGTATTGAACTTTTTGGTCATCTGTTTAAAAGCTTGTGTTTCAGATATGAATGCACATAATGAGTTTTTCTCTCTTTATGTGTTTTTCAATATAATTCTTTAGTGTCAAGTTGCATAGCTGGTCGTTCTTAATCAAGCTGGAGAATAAGACACCGATGGTCAATTTCAATGATAACTGACTATGAGATAAATGCATGCTTATCTTGCACTCAAGTTGATGTGAACATCTCTGTGCTGCAATTTAAATGTTAGCCCCCAACTGCAATTAATGTTAGTGCTAGAGTGCTGCTCAAATGGATAATTGACATAAACATGGCAGGTTTTACATGTCAGCGCTTTAAAGGCAGTGCTATGTTAATATTGCCCAAATACTCTTTTAAAAGTTAAGATAATGTGCCATTTACTATGACACTGATATAATGCTCAGCATTCAGAACATAACAAAAATTACATTGCTATATTTGCATACTGAATTCCAAATAATAATATTATTATTGTTTTTCATCTGTTTAAAAATGGAAATGTGATTGGTCTGTTTATAAAAAAAGATTAAAATGAATTAAAAACAGAAAATTAATCACTAAATGTATCAGTTTAACCATAACCGTCATATTATAAACAAAAAATGTTTTATTTATTTATTTATTTGCTTTCAAGCTTTGGAATTTTTTATTAATAAAATTTGTATTCATTAATATTGCTTTGTCATAATCCATGGATGCTTTTTTTTAAGTAGTTGTGTATTCAGCATGTATGTCTGTATTTAGATGCATCTTCTAATTATGCTAATTTCTGCATCATTAGCTCTATCTTTGAAACTACTTATGCACATTTTTATGCATAAATTTTTAGACAAAAGCATTGATGGGAACGGGCTGGTCCTTTGGGAAAGTCTGCTGTCATGTGATAATATAATCTTGTACTACGAATAACAGCTGGAGGCAGGAATAAAGAAGGTTAAAGCCCCTATATAATCTGACATCTACAACAATTTGCAGAGAATTGTGGGAAGCCTTGGAGGTTGGTACAGTCTCTACCTGAGCAGCTTCAGTAAAGCTGTGATAATAGCAGTGTCTTCTCTCTGCTCTCAAATCTTACTGTCACTTATAACTATAACTTACTGTGCTTAAGCACATTTTCAAGTATCTATACTATATCGGATAATTTTTATTTTGACAAACTTTTGCTTCACTACATTCCAAAGCATACTTTTTACTCCACTACAATCCTTAAAAAATGTCATTCCGCATTATTTTGAACTGGAGAAATCGTTACCACCACGAGACACAATAGTTATGAATGAGCTGATTCTTGGCGTAATAAAACTGTTAAGTCCGAATTTAAATGGTTAATTTGGGAATTGGACTGATCGGATTGCAGCTTTTCTCGACTCAACACCTCCCTGATTCAAATGATCTGGTCAGAGCGAGTCTCTAGTAAATGAAAAATCATATTTAGGTCACAACTGTCGGGTGTGTTTATTAAATCTGCTATAAATTGTGAATTGTTTAAGACACCTGAATGAGATGCTTGAATGTGAACATGTCCACATTTGTGTATCACTCAGTGGCATAGGTTTTAAATAAAAATTTGTGCTGTCCAATGATTAATCACGATTAATCGCATTCAAAATAATTTTATTTACATAATATATCTGTGTGTGTATATATATATATATATATATATCAGTATATAGTGTGTGTGTGTGTGTGTGTGTTTGTGTGTGTGTGTGTGTGTGTGTGTGTGTGTGACCCTTTTTCGAAATTGAGATTTATACATCATCTGAATAAGTAAGCTTTCCATTGACATATGGTTTATTAGGATAGGACAATATTTGGCCGAGATACAACTATTTGAAAATCTGGAATCTGAGGGTGCAAAAAAAATCTGAATACTGAGAAAATCGCCTTTGAATTTGTCTAAATTAATTCTCACCAATGCATATTACTAATCAAAAATTAAGTTTTGATATATTTACAGAAGGAAATTTACAAAATATCTTAATGGAACATCATCTTTACTTAAGATCCAAATGATTTTTGCCATAAAAGAAAAAACGTTAATTTTGACGTATAGAATGTTTTTTTTTGGCTATTGCTAAAAATACACCTCTTATATACGACTTAAGACTGGTTTGTGATCCTCATATATATATATATATATATATATATAGTACAGACCAAAAGTTTGGACACACCTTCTCATTCAAAGAGTTTTCTTTATTTTCATGACTATGAAAATTGTAGAGTCACAATGAAGGCATCAAGGGCTATTTGACCAAGAAGGAGAGTGATGACCTGGCCTCCACAGTCACCGGACCTGAACCCAATCGAGATGGTTTAGGGGTGAGCTGGACCGCAGACGGAAGGCAAAAGGGCCAACAAGTGCTAAGCATCTCTCGGGGAACTCCTTCAAGACTGTTGGAAGACCATTTCAGGTGACTACCTCTTGAAGCTCATCAAGAGAATGCCAAGAGTGTGCAAAGCAGTAATCAAAGCAAAAGGTGGCTACTTTGAAGAACCTACAATATAACATATTTTCAGTTGTTTCACACTTTTTTGTTATGTACAGTATATAATTCCATATATAATTCCACATGTGTTAATTCATAGTTTTGATGCCTTCAGTGTGAATCTACAATTTTCATAGTCATGAAAATAAAGAAAACTCTTTGAATGAGAAGGTGTGTCCAAACTTTTGGTCAGTAATTGACCAAATATACTGTATGGCTGCTTACTGGGCCATGTCAATAGAGTCTGGCCTTCGCTGACACTCTCTTGCTATTTGAAAATCACCAAGCAATTTTGTTTCGTACATTCAAGTGAGCAATGAGCGTGTGATTATACTTCAGGCTGAACTCAAGTAGTCAAGACATCATCTTCATGGTTTATAGTACACAAACACACACACACTTTCCCTATCAGAAACAGCCTTGCAGGTCTCTGAGGGAAAAATTCTGTGATTGATGTCTGTAACTGTCATCACACATTTACAAGCTTGGGATTTTTCAAATAAGAAGCAATGCCTTATGGGTAGTTCGTCTTGCCACATTGATCATTGGCTAATCACAGAAGCATGCACTGAGACGTCTGTCCCCCACAACCAGCCTTAAACACTTTCTGAGGACAGAAATGAGCATAATTACTTGAATTAAAATGATAGATGGTGCACCTAAAAATATACCTTCTGTCATAATTTACTCTTGAATATATTGTTATGAACCCGTATTACTGTTTTTCTTTTGATTGTTTATGCAATAATCACAGAGGTCCAGGTATGGAGGTAATTTAATGCCTAAAAGATTTGCATATGCAGGGTAGGAGTTGTGGAATTGTACATAAGACTTTAAGCATAAATTGAATTTTCATGAACAATAGATGCTTTGTAAATGTGTAAATCACGTTTCAAGCATAAGAAAATATTATTTTCAGCATTTTCCTGTTACTCGTGAGTGCAATTCATGTATTGTGAAACTGCAGCTTCATGCTAATGCAAAATAAACATGATCTGCATTCTTCAGAGCATACACTTTTGGCATGTAGTTTTCGCTAAAATAGAGTCAAAAGCACTGCAAGCCTGTGAACAGTGATTTGCAAGCGAAAACAACAGTTTAAAGAACTGCAAAATGGATCGACTGCATAGAACCAGGGCTGGACTGGGACAAAAAATCAGCCCTGGACTTCATCCAGCCGGACCACCATGCGCGCACACACACACTACATGTCTATACATACATTAATCTGCATGTAAAATTACTGATTAGAATGTATTACTATCAAAACCAAGAAAAAACTATTAAAATAATTAACAAAGAAAATGCAAATGATTTCATCAGGCTTTATTTTAAATATCTAAAGGTCTTAATTTATGTACTTCTTATTATTATAATAAAAAAAATAATGCTTAGGGTACACAATTTCTGCTGTAACTATATTTCATGTGCTGCAACATAACACTTGTTTTTTTTATATTAATTTACACAAATTACCTCTGACCTGTTGGCTGCTTATAGTAGGCTAGTATTAAGACCACTGATCTACAGTAAACGTGATTTATAAAGACCACTGATCTACAGTAAAATAAAAGACTAATTGAGACAAAGAACGTTGTGTAGTGATTTATTTTTTATTTTTCTTAACATAATCAAAGGCCTTTAAAAATCCTTGAAGTAGACTGGCTTATATATTCAAATGCAGAGCTCAATGCTAGGGTTCAAAACTGTACTTGCCCTGCCAAAAATAAATACATAAATAAAAATAAAATTGCTATTGTTTTCTTTGTAAATAAGCTGCAATCTCATTTCACAATTCCAATTTCAATACCACAATAAACACTAACTATTAAGTTCAAGCATTAATGAAGACAAGTGAACAGTCAGTAATAAAATAAGAACAAATTATCATAAATAGCACCATTTTCAGGTACATATATTGCATAATCAAATGTAAAATACTTCACTTAACACACACAGAAATATACATATACATACATACATAGATACATATCCTTGTTAAAGCTGTTATTCAAGAGCAGTGAGTTATTTCTCTTTGTCTTTTGTTCACATTAATGACACAGACCGACAGTAGGTATAAGGCTTCTGCCTGGCACTTTAAGGGATTTTTTTCTCAATTGATTACAAATTGAAAAAATATATCTCACATAAATGCTGTAAACATACAGAGACATAGAGCATCAGCTGGTATTATTAAAGGTTAAAAATTGTATTATTAAAGGTTAAAAATAACAAAATATAATGCAGTGTTCATTATAATAACAATTATTTAATGACAGGTGAAAATATAATATGTATTATAGTGCACATATTTAGCAAAATACTCCTTTCTTATGGCTATTTTTCTCAACTAACCTGCTTGAGGTAAATGTAACGTTATGTGACATAATTGTTCTCCTGCTGTTTTGACTGATGACTGATGACTGATTGATCGATATTATTTATGAGGCATATATACATTTCGGTAAGTTGTACTGTATCTTTAAACAGAAAGTAACAGATGATCGGTTTACTTGAACTGAGGCGCTAAAGCGATCTGTCACGTCACATTTTCTAACGCCAAAACAGTATTGTCTGAATTTTGTAATAAAATGGACAGAACCTGAGAGCTGAGAATTTTAAATGTGATTTATATAGATCAGTGAGTGGTGGCATATTACAGCTGGAATATCCTAACTTTTTGAAACAAAACAATGCAGTAGCCTACGTGTATCATTACATTTCTGTCTCACCTCAGCAGTCAAGTCCCGCCCTGCTGACATCTTCACTTAAGTCTTTAGCCTTCCAGCAAATAATTTATTTATCTTGACACATTAGGTGGTAGCATCTGCCTTAAGTGCTTGTCGTTTTCTCTCTCTCAACTTTTGGCCCCTCCTTTACGTTTAGATATTTTATTCAGTGGTGTCAAAAGTACTGGCATTCATTACTCAAGTAGAAGTATAGATACTAGGGTTTAAAAAGACTTTTGTAGAAGTTGAAGTATCAACTCAAGCTTTTTACTCAAGTAAAAGTGCTGGTTTAAAAAACTACTTAAAGTATAAAAGTAAAAGTAATGTAAGGGAAAAAAATGCCATTAAGAACAAAAGCTTAGGCCGCGCCACAGGGGCCTATTGTGCACTACCCCACCTCCTCAAAAAAACATTTTTCTAAAGGCCATAGGCCATAATGACTATAATGTTATATTAAAATATTCTTGTTGAAAAATTTGGGATGCACTAGGCTACCTGTTTCAGCCGCATATATGCCCATTGAAGATGAATGCACTTTAGTACAATGCAAATAAATTAAAGCACTAGAGATAGGATGACTAGTTGCCTATAAGTATTGTTATGGTGCAAAAAGTCAAACTTCAGAGGCATGTCATCAATAACCTTTGATGGAATGTAAATGTACATCCAAGATTAGCTGCAGGAGGGCAATGGACATGAACATTGGTGCAGGCTTAGTAACAATTACTCTTGAATGGTTGTCTATGTACAATAAACATTATAGTGCTGTCAAAATGAATGATTAATCCAAGTGATTAATCAAAAACTAAAAATGAAAAATAACTCATAATCCTGATATCTTCTTGATTAATAGCTTCCTGTATTCAGTACAAACGTCTGCTGTGTCCAGTGTTGGGGGGGTGGGGGGGTAACGAGATACAAAGTTGGTATAGCCTACTTTTTATTTCCCAAATTTTGCTTCCCTTAAGGCTAATAAATGTATTTCACAATCTTGGTCATTAGCCTACTTAATAAAAAACCACACATAATGTTTCTACTGTATCTCTGTCACTCACTCTGATATTTAGTTAAGATGAGTGCTGTCCGTCACTGTCTTTAATCAGTTCTGTGAATGACTGTATGCTCATTCTTTATAAGGTAGCAACAATGTCGTTTTTAAAATACAGTACTGTGGAAAAGTCTTAGGCACATTAATATTTTCAGCCCAAAAAAAGGGTTTTAATACAGTTATTTATATATTTTGCTGAAGTGTGTCAGTAGGAAATATCAGTCTGCCATTAATTTTAATAATAATCTAGTGCGATTTTGAATGCACAAGCAGTCTGTCAACGGCAAAATGAATGTTTGGAAATGTAAACCGATATTTTATACTGACACACTCCAGTAAAATATATAAATAACTGGCCGAACACCATTCTTTTAAGTGAAAATACTAACGTGCCTAAGAGTTTTGCACCGTAGTTTATGTATAAAGTACGTATGATTAAATTAAGTATATTTAAATAAGTGTAATTAAAGTATTAAAGTATGTGTTCATTCATTTTCGCTGGAGGAAACAGCTGTTTAGTGATGAGCAGTGAACGCAGCAAAAACTTTCCAGTAAATAGGAAACCGACTGCTCCCTCGTGACCTTTTGTAAACTGTATTTATGACAAAGAACTGCACAGATACGGATATTCTAAACAATCTATCGATAAACACACACCTTGTGTCCTCTGTCTCTGTTCGAGCTCGCGCTGCTCCGCCGCGGTCTGTGGATAGAAGAGCGTGCTGAGAGACGGAGAGGAGACCGGTCTGACGCCAGTTTCATATGACATTTAAGGGGATTGACTCTGAGGCGATCGGATACCGGTTCCATACCCAACCCTACTTTTAAGAAATATATATATTTTTTTGATAAACGAACCCAACACTGGCTATGTCCTTAAGGAGTGTGATGTGATTTGTGTCCTGTTCAGGTGCGATGGACGCCGCGGGGGCTAGCTAAGATGGCGGCAGAGACAGTTGGCAATATTCAAGGCTAAAGAAAAATAAATGATTTTCTCACCTTAAAAGTTAAATTCGATCAGTGCAAACAATTGGAAATATATATTTATATTGCTGTCTTAACAAGAGGACGATTTGGACACTTTTTCAGCGTGAGTTTGATTTAAGCAGACTATTTAGCACAGTTGCTAAGGGGTAAAAAGGAAACAAACTCAAAGATGACAGACAAAAGAGCAAGAGATCAAGGTAAAAAGACAAACAAGACGCTTTCATTCACCAATGAGAACAGAGATGTGACGGAGGATGTTATGGAAGTTGTTAAAGCAGGTGATATACATTCCTACACTAACTCTGACGGAGGAGTTGTCTCTCTTCCCGAGTCAGCTCCGTGCACTCCGGTAGCAAAGAGAGGGAAAGTTGAACCTACACTCTCCGAGCTGCAAGATAACATCGTGAGGCTTGTGGCTGAAAAAAAAAAATAGAACGCGGACAATCTTGCAGGCCTGATAAAGAAAAATGCAGACTCCATCGAAGCCTTAAAGGAGTCTTCGGAGTTTCTCTTCAAAGAAGTTCAAGACATGAAAACAGAAATAACAACGGTTAAAAGTGCAAGTGATGACCATCAGAAGAAAATAACAGGCCTGGATGGCAGATTGAATGAAATGGAACGCTATCACAGAAGATGGAACCTGAGGCTGTACGGCTTACCAGAGCGGGAAGGAGAAGACGTAAAACAGCGTGTGATTGACATCTGTAAGGCAGTCATTCAAGACCCCGAAGAAGATCTTCGCACCCAAATTGATGTAAGCCATAGGATCGGGAGGAGAGAGGATGGTAAAACTCGACCGGTGATAACAAGATTTACATCTAGATCGACCAAAGATAAAGTATGGAAATGCGCGAAGAATTCGGAATTCCTCAAGATAAAGAAGTTAAAATTCGGAGAAGACTTAACTACAAAAGACAAAGAGACACGCACTAAACTGTGGCCACAGATTGAAGAGGCACGGAAGCAAGGGAGAAAAGCCTTCTTCGTCGGAGCCAAAGCCATCATTGTGGGTAAGGAAATAAAAATGTAATGAATGATAGTTCTGACGTGATCTAAAAGTGAAGTTTCCTATTTATTTTTGTTGAGAAGTTCAGTTTGCCTATCCTTAATAGGCTACGTTTAGAGATATGCTGTTATAGCATATTTGTTTGACAGTTAAAAAGTCAGATTTATAAACCCAAGTTTGCTTGTTCTAATTAGGAAAAAAAGGTGAAGAAAATCATTTTCTTTCTTTGTTATATTTAAAGCTCAGGCTTTTTCTTTTTCTTTTCGAGTTAACTTGTTCTACTTTTCAAGTTGTCTTTGTCATTTTATTCAGTTAACGTGAGAGGTATACGAGAACAGATTAAGAGGAAAGCTGTATTTTTATTTTGTAAATCTTTCAAGGCAGATTTTTACTTTCTACAAGAAACGCATGCCTTAGCTTCAGATTTTAATTTCTGGAAAAATCAGTGGGGTGACAATATCTGGATGGCTTATGGAAACAGCAAATCTGCTGGCGTTGCCCTATTAAAGGGCTCCTTTCAGGGGAAAATCCTTAAAAATGTTGTTCATGATTCAGGAAGATGGGTCATTTTAGTTATTGAATATATGGAGAATATTTTCATTATGGGCAATATATATGGTCATAATAATAGTAATAGAAACACACACCTTTTTGCGGAATTTGATGAACTAATAAACGAGTTATTGAATTCTTTCATCAACGCTAAACTAATTTTGGGGGGCGATTGGAACTGCATAAGTGACCCCATAAAAGACTGTCAACCTCAAAGATCCTTAAGAGGCACTTATGGAGAGTTTAATAATCTATGCATGCATCTAAACTGTTGTGACATATGGAGACTTAAAAATCCACAGCAAATCCAGTTCAATTGGAACAATAAAGATTTATCTAAGAGATCCAGGATTGACTTTTGGCTTATTTCAAATGAGTTACTAGACAATGTGGAAGAAACCAAAATAGAACCCTCATTTTTTTCTGATCATAATATGATTACATTAGTACTATGTATAAGGGATCATTCAATAAAATATAAACCAAATTATTGGAAATTAAATAATTCACTTTTGAATTATTTAAAATAATTTTTTGAATTATTTATTATAAAAAGCCAAAAAAATCATAAATGAAAATTTGATAAAAGCAAAAAAAGACAAAATATATGGTAAACATTGGGATTATACAAAATTTCAGATTCGTAATATGGCCATCAAAAGGGCAAAAGAATTATCTAAGGAAAAAAGACAGAGACAAGATAGAATACTCAAGGAAATAATTTCTATATATGAAAAAAATGAGCAATCACAAGCTGACATCTATAATTTATTTGAATTACAAGCTGAATTGGACAATATCTATGAAAATTTGGCACAGGGAGCTTTTATTCGGTCTAGGCGAAAATGGATTGAACATGGTGAAAGGAATACGAAATATTTTCATAATTTAGAAAAAAGAAATGTTAGTGTTAATAGTATATACAAACTTAAAATTAATGATCAGATTTCTGAAGATCCCCCAAACATTTCTAATTTTGTGGAAGAATTTTATAAAAAAACTATACTCTGAACACAACAGTAGTCAGAGCTCATATTTCCTCTCTTGTATAAAAAGTGTGGCTCAAGGTATTGATGAAACTCAAAAGGATATTTGCGATCAAGACATATCCCTTGAAGAACTTAAAAAGAACTTTAGTAAGTTAAAATATAATAAATCCCCGGGGAATGATGGCCTTACAGGTGAATTTTACAAGGTATTTCAAGGTTATATTTCTGAATTCTTATTATTAGTTTTTAAGGAGGCTTTGGAAACCTGTAGGCTTCCCCCAACAATGTGTCAAGGTTTAATTACATTGTTACCTAAACCCAATAAGGATTGTTTGCTTCTTGACAATTGGAGGCCCATAACCCTAATTAGTAATGATGCAAAATTATTGGCTCATATTTTTGCGCAAAGAATAAAATTGTGTTTAGATACAATTATAGATGATAGCCAGTCTGGCTTTATGCAAGGACGGCATATTAGCAATAATATTCGATTAATCTTAGATTTAATTGATTATAAGGATTACATAACTGATAATAGTTACATTCTATTTATAGATATATACAAAGCCTTTGATACTGTGAAACATGATTTTTTATTTGATGTACTAGATTTTTTTTGGTTTTGGTCAATATTTTAAAAGGGCAATACAAACTTTATATAGTGACTGTAATAGCTCAGTTAAACTTCCTTGGGGAACTTCCTTGGGCATAAAACAAGGAGATCCAGCGGCTCCGTTCCTATTTCTTCTGGTCATGCAAACAATGGCTCTATATATACATAATGATTCTTTTCAAGGCATCAAAATTATGGAAAAAGAAATTAAATGCTGTCAGCTTGCTGATGATACAGCTATTTTTTTAAAAGATATATCACAGGTAAAAAAGGTTATATATTGTCTCAATATCTTTTCCAAAGCTTCAGGTTTATCTTTAAATGTAAAAAAATGTACTCTTTTTCCACTTAAAGAGAATGATACTCATTTAACCGAATTTGAAGGTATTCCAATTAGGGAGCAAGTTACATATCTTGGTATCAATATATGTAAAAATCAATCGCACAGAGTGCAATCCAATTTCCAACCCCTTATGGGAAAAATTAAAAAGAAATTTGATATGTGGCTCATGAGGGATTTGTCACTCAAAGGTAGAGTTCTTTTGTCCAAAACTGAGGGGTTGTCTCGTTTAGTCTATCCTGCAAAAGTATTAGATGTACCAAAATCTTTAAAAAAAAAAATTGATTCCACTTTATTTAACTTCATATGGAAAAACAAGTCACACTATTTAAATAAAAATATTTTATGTAATTCTTATAATCAAGGAGGTTTGAATGTGCTTGATTTTGGTACTTCTAATACAATTTTCAAGTTGAATTGGATAAAAAATTATATTAAGAATACAGACAAACTATGGTACATAATTCCTAATCTTATTTTTGAAAAAGTTGGTGGTATAGAGTTCCTTTTAAAATGTGACTTTGAGGTTAACAAGCTCCCAATACAGCTATCCAATTTTCATAGACAGGCTCTTTTATGTTGGCTTCTTATATACAAACACAACTTTTCCCCCCACAAACAGTTAATTTGGAATAATAAAACAGTTAAATATAAGAATAAATCAATCTTCTATGACAATTGGGTTAAAAATGATATTCTAATGGTCTCACAACTGATAAATAAAGAGGGCTACTTATTTACATATACTGAATTTTTAAAGACATTTGGGATTCCAATATCTCCTCGAGAATATAGCATTGTTTTTGATGCAATACCAGCCGGTTTTTTAATACTTTTGCGAGGTAGTAGTGAACCTTTTAGGCAATCAATGTTTATATATCCAACAAACCAGTTCCTAAAAAGATATAAAAATGACCTTCCTGAATCTTGTGCATTTTGCAAAAAGGATACTGAAACTATTTTGCATCTTTTCTTTGAATGTATCTATGTTAAATTCTTTTGGATTGATGTGGAATTTTTATTTAATAGGTTAAGTGGATTTAAAATTCACATAGAGAAAAGAGATGTTATTTTTTATTATGACAAAAAGGATATAGAAAAGAGTTAAATTTTTATGTTAAATCTTATTATATTACTTGGTAAGTTCTATATACACAAATGTAAATGGTCTGAAAGGATACCCAACATCTTCCATTTTAAGGCTGACATGAAGATTTACTTTGAAACATTGCAAGGACTTTCCAACCGAAAAGCAACCAGAACTATGGACATCTACAAAGATTTAAACTCCTCTGTATTTTGATAATACAAGTAGGCTATACCTCTTTCTGTTTCTATTTTGTTTTATTTTTTTTCCTTTCTTTTAAGTAAAACATAATGAGTATTATATGTGAGTGTGAAATATTTGTTTATATTGTATTATTACATGTACAATGTTGGAAATAATAATAATAATAAAAAATAAAAATAAAAATAAAAAAAGGTGCGATGGACGCTACAAACCAATAGGGTGTCGGAATGGTATTTGTTTATACTTCTCATCCAACCACAAACAAATTCACTCCATCTGGATGGCGCGATTTATCTGGATAGGGATTTTTATTTTAATATTTTTTGAATGATGACAAGCCGGAATGAAAACAAGCCGAAATGAAATAGAAGTAATGAAGCTATTTTTAAAATGTAAGGAGTAGAAAGTACAGATACTTGCGTGAAAATGTAAGGAGTAGTAGTAAAAAGTCGGCTGAAAAATAATTACTCAAGTAAAGTATAGATACCCTAAATTTCTACTTAAGTACAGTAACGAAGTATTTGTACTTCGTTACTTGACAACTCTGATTTTATTATTTAACATATTGAATTTCGTTGCAGTTGTAAAGCGGCCGCTTTTCAAGGCTAGAACTTGATTCTGATTGGCCAATGAGCAGTGAACACGTCACGTCACGTCTCGCAGCTCGCATCAGCACATTCGGCTTCATGAGAGACACTCATAATGCCGGAATTGGACTATACAACAATATACTTACGAATATATTTGCGATTAATAATGATTTTAAAACAAAATACATAACGCACTTGCCCAACCAGACCACGGCCTACCGGGAATCTCCCGGTAGTCCCGATGGCCAGTACATGCCTGCATAGAACCGATCTGTATGTGTGAAAAAACTAACTGTTGCAAATGTCTAAATGACTAGTTGTGTATGTGGGGCAAAGAGTTCCCGAAATAAACCAATATGTACAACTCCGTCTTTCTTTTCTCTGTGTTTACAATTTTGTCATGATTCTCTCACTGAGTTCCCTTTCAGTCAGTCACGTTCAACGTTACGTCAGTGACTGATGAAATCGGGGATCCCGCTAGAGAGACGAATCGCCTTCAAGTGTTAACAAAACGAGCCAATGAATATTGGTGTGCGAGATTTGCATCGAGCACCCCGCCCCGCAGCGCGGGTATAAAAGGAGAGCGAGTGCAGTCACACAAACAGCTTTTCGCTTTGGAGCCGAGCCTTTAGCTTCCTGAGCAGAGTGTCGTCAAGACAAGCCGATCAACGAGTATTGGTGTTACAGCGTGTCAGCGGGGGTTGCCAGTGGTGCTGCCTTTTTTTTCAGTGTGCTGCAGCTCTCATTCTGCAATCACGCTGCAGAAGCGCTTTAACACTTCGGTATTTAAAGTACTAAAAGAGCAATTACTAAAAGAGCTCCACGAGTGACGGAGCTTCTTTTTAAAGATGTCTGTCCACTCGTGCATTTCTGGATGTGGTCGCTTCCTGGCTCCGTCTGATGGTCACGATCGCTGCATCTCGTACCTGGGCCTCGAGCACACTGTAGCAGTGTTCGTGGATGAGTCATGTTCTCCTTGTGGGAACATGACCATCGCGATTTTGCGATCAAGGTTGCCATGGAAGCCGCCTGCATCTCCTGAATGTTCAAGGCTGGATGATTGGTTTTGGGGGTGCCGCACAACGATCCTCGGCAGTCACCTCCAGTTCCATTCTTCCCGGAAGTGCATGAGGAGATCACTAGGTCCTGGAGTGCACCTTTTTTATCGAAACAGATTTGTGCAAAATAAAACGAACGTAACTTTTGCGAAAATGAACAAAATACATACATTGATAAATGAGAAAAACACTCTGAAAATAAAAACAATAAACTAAATAGCAAAAAAAGTAACAGCGTCTTCAAATAAACTGCATTCTTTGTTGATTTCACTTTCAGCTTCACGTTTGCTGAACATAGTTTTGAATGCGCTGCCAGTGTTTTCGTTTTCGCTTTCCAAGTTTTTGTTTGATTTACGTTCACCATTCTGACACAAACCTCTCGTGAGGGCGGGTTTAATAGCGGCTCGCTCTGATTGGCTCGTGAGATTTTGATCGGCGGCTCATTGAACCGGAAGAAATCGAGATATAAGTGTTATTCCTGTGCAGAATGCTACAGTTGGTCTTCATTTAGATTGTTCGTTACTTATATGAACTTAAATGGTTAGTTCACCCAGATAGCAAAATTATGTAATTAATAACTTACCCTCATGTTGTTTCAAACCCGTAAGACCTCCGTTTATCTTTGGAACACAGTTTAAGATATTTTAGATTTAGTCCGAGAGCTCTCAGTCTCTCCATTGAAGCTGTGTGTACGGTATACTGTCCATGTCCAGAGAGGTAAGAAAAACATCATCAAAGTAGTCCATGTGACATCAGAGGGTCAGTTAGACTTTTTTGAAGCATCGGAAATACATTTTGGTCCAAAAATAGCAAAAATTATGACTTTATTCAGCATTGTCTTCTCTTCCCTGTCTGTTGTGTGAGAGAGTTCAAAACAAAGCAGTCTGGATATCCGGTTCGCGAACGAATCATTCAGTTCACCAAATCGAACTGAATCGTTTTAAACGGTTCGCATCTCTAATATGCATTAATCCACAAATGACTTAAGCTGTTAACTTTTTTAATGTGGCTGACACTCCCTCTGAGTTCAAACAAACCAATATCCCAGAGTAATGCATGCACTCAAACAGTACACTGACTGGACTGCTGTGAAGAGAGAAATGAAGATGACCACCGAGCCGAGCCAGATAAGAAGGATCGAGGAGCTGATGATACTGCGCATGTGTGATTCAGCGTGAAGCAGACTGACACACAGAACGCATGAACCAAACTGATTCTTTTGGTGATTGATTCTGAACTGATTCTGTGCTAGTGTTATGAGCGCGGGTAAACCGAAGGCTTGAATCAAGGGCAATCATCGCAAATGACGCCATTACGTCGAGCGCAATAGAACCGGTGAACCGTTTTCTTCAACCGGTTTATTGAATCGAACTGTCCGAAAAGAACTACTGGTGATCCGAAAACCGATGCATCCGGTTCTTGACTCATGAACGAGTCAGTCTTTTGTTCGTTATCTGGCTCGGCTCGGTGTTCATCTTCAGTTTTCTCTTCACAGCAGTTCAGTCAGTGTATTGTTTGAGTGCATGCATTACTCTGGGATATTTGTTTGTTTTAACTCAGAGGGAGTGTCAGCCATATTAAAAAAGTTAACAGCTTAAGTCATTTGTGGATTAATGCGTATTAGAGATGCGAACCGTTTAAAACGATTCAGTTAGATTTGGTGAACTGAATGATTCGTTCGCGAACCGGATATCCAGGCTGCTTTGTTTTGAACTCTCTCACACAACAGACAGGGAAGAGAAGACAATGCTCATTTTTGCTATTTTTGGACCAAAATGTATTTTCGATGCTTCAAAAAATTCTAACTGACCCTCTGATGTCACATGGACTACTTTGATGAGGTTTTTCTTACCTTTCTGGACATGGACAGTATACCGTACACACAGCTTCAATGGAGGGACTGAGAGCTCTCGGACTAAATCTAAAGTATCTTAAACTGTGTTCCAAAGATAAACGGAGGTCTTACGGGTTTGGAACAACATGAGGGTAAGTTATTAATTACATTAATTACATAAAGCTCTCATTTTCCTATCTGGGTGAACTAACCCTTTAACTAAGTTTCTCAAAAGCATCGCAAGCTAAGATTGTAACGGTACAGACCATTGGTGCCAAAGTAAGTTAAGTTATAACGTTACTTGGGCATATTTTTTAGGTTTAAAATGGATATGTGAAACACAACGTTTCTTAACAATCTTTCTTTAATTGGAAATTGTCTTATTTTGTATTTACGTTAATGATAACGCTGTGTCATTAATCTGGTTAAGAAAACAATTCTATCTTTATGTTTTTTCATACAAAAACAAATATCTAATCCTCTTTTTTTATATTACTTATCAGGACCAAAGATGTCACTTCTCCAGGTAGGCACTGAACCAATTCATGTTGTTCTGTGTATATAAAATACCAACAAATGTGCATATAATTTTTCATCTTTTATTCATGATTATAGACTGGGTAGCTGGCATGGTTCTGAACTATTAATAAACAAACACTTTAATATATAATTCTTTTTTTCTTTTCTACTTTTTGCACTATCGTCATGAAGCTACTCCTTGTCATAGTAAGGGTAGTATGATGTCCCCTTTCCCTTAAAGTAAAAGTGATCTCAGACTCATTTCAGTGCTATGTGTAAATAGGGCCTAAGTTACATGAGATTTGAACGATGTGAACTAAAGTTCAGGATTTCCATTCTTGACCTATTCATTTACTTGAATATAGTTACTTTGGGATTATGTAAGATCCTTTAGCAATTTATCAAACTAAACATAGATCAGGCTTATCTTTTGTGAGATCAACACAGTATTGTAAAACTACCTAATTGTTTCTTTTTCAGATGGTGGAGCAACTTTTGCAAGAGGAAACTATTGCCAATGACACAGAGGATGATGGTGTGGTGGTGCCAGAGATCTACTGTCCTTTATCACACCAAAAACTTACTGTCCTGCAAGGAATGATGAATCCTTTGACATCACCATTGAATGACCGGGCTCTATATCTACAGACACTTGATGTCATCTAAAGATTGTGCTCTATTTAACATTTGACTTGTGAAAGTCATACAGGTTAGAAAGAAGGCAGAAGTTGGATCACAGCTGAATTCTTTCTTTGAAACAATCCCCCAACTGGAATCACAATGGAGGCAACTCTGACTGCTTGGCTTCCCCTCTCAATGTGTTCAGATGCATCTGCAGGGTTGTTCAGGCCAACACTTCATAAAGTTATGCTGCTAATTTATCTTGATAGCTTCTGCCTTCTCACTGTTGTCTGTCAGCCTGTGTTTTGCCTATCTGAAGAGTCAACGTAACTTAATGTTATGGACAAATGCAATGCAAGATGTTTCGCATGTTATTTATCGGCTTATGAATGATTTATATTAGAAACCACTATCTGTTGGTGTTTAAACATCTTTTTTTGCCAAGGAGTAACATGACCAAGACATTTTACTGTCTTTTATTTTCCGGTGTATAATAATTCAGTAGAAAATCACTTTAAATTGCCATTCATTTATTTTGAACAATAATTTTTTTGGGTAAAATACTGTAACAAAAGTATTTGACTTTGTAAACCATTCAAAAGAATGTAAAATTATTAACAGGTGTTGTCGAACAGTATCTATGAAAATTAAATGAAAAAAGTATCTAAGAAATTAAAACTTTTGGGAAGAACATGGTCTAGACATTCAAGTTCATTTTAAAATCTACACTAAAAGCAAGCAAAATGTTGCACTGCTGTTTTCATGATTTCTTAAAATTAATTAAAATCTGACAGATGTGCAGTGGGAAATGTAATGGTTTGGGTTCATGTGTGATAAAACTCAACAGTTATTTTAAAGGCTTGTCTCTGACAGAAGCAGGTGCCTATGTGCTCAACGAGTCAGCCACTGCATCACCCGTTGGACAGAGAGTGCCTCCTCATCCCGAGTATAACCATCTAGGGCAGTAAAATATACAATATTTATTTAAGACATTTAATGACATAATATAGTACAATAATCATTCAAGACATTTGAAAACGTACAATTAGTATATAACTAACTGCTGCTTTACAGAAGTTTACAGATAAGGTAAACATTAGAACAAGTGGTATTAACAAAGCCGTTTCTTTACCTTTTTCCTCTCTCCATTTCCTGTACATTAAAGTACATGTCAAAGGTTGGAAACATTTAATATTTTTGACATAATTCACTTATGCTCACTAAGGGTAAAAATTTGTAAAAGTATAGTAAAAACAAATATTGTGGCACATTTAAATTTCAAATAAGTTTTCTATTTTAATCATTTAAAAAAAACTTGTTCAACAGTTGCACACTGTCCCGAGCGCTGCCCCTGACTCGTGCTGGTTTTGCCCAGTGAATGGTTAAGCACCTCTATGATGTTATGTATAGCTAATGCAGCATCAGCACCAAGGTTTGAGCCTTGCTGCAGAATAAATCTTTGCTAAAAAATCTCACGCAAATCGCACATCCTTGAATATATTAGGTATCATCACCTTGGAATTTTAAGGTTCTCGTTCACATTTTTGTCCAAATTTATTTATTCACATTTGTATTTTATGACAACTTATTTACATTATGTGATTTTTAGGTTATATCTACAAAGGAGTATGGTATACTGTACATAATCTTTGAAGCTCAATATCTCTAAGCTGATCATAAAATTACAATTCCAAGGTGGCAAAATGTTGGGTTATAAAGAGAAATCAGGGTAACGGACTGAATCAAACTTCATAACATAATACGAATACAAAACATAAGAGCACTGCAGACATGTAAATAACAAACCTATACAGGCTGCCTCGAATGTTCTGACGAGGAGGATGTTGACGACGCTCTGTGAGCCTCCCGATTACTCATCTCGAATAAGCCTATAATTCTTCCGATGTGGAAAATATCCGTGTTTTATCATTAATGTTCTTTAATATCCTCTTATTGCCATTACATCTCCGAACATACGCCCGAGCCACTAAAACACTACTTCCGGTTCAATGAGCCGCCGATCAAAATCTCACGAGACAATCAGAGCGAGCCGCTGTTAACCCCGCCCTCACTAGAGGTTTGTGTCAGAATGGTGAACGTAAATCTGCGAAGCGCAAACAATAACTTGGAAAGCGAAAACGAAAACACTGGCAGCGCATTCAAAACTGCGTTCAGCAAACGTGAAGCTGAAAGTGAAATCAACAAAGAATGCAGTTTATTTGAAGACGCTGTTACTTTTTGCTATTTAGTTTATTGTTTTTATTTTCAGAGTGTTTTTCTAATTTTTCAATGTATATTTTTGTTCATTTTCGCAAAAGTTACGTTCGTTTTATTTGGCACAAATCTGATTCCATACTTTTTCTGCCCAAAACAGATCTAGTGGCTCCTCTGTCCTCACTACCCTTGACGGCGGGGCAGCTAAGGGGTATGTGGAGATCCCCCCAGTTGAGCACGCTATTGCGATGCAACTTTGCTTGCAAAGTGCTGCCACCTGGTGGGGTAGTTCACGCCTCCCGTCCAGGGCCTGTAAGTTCTCGTCCACACTGATGGCCAAGGCTTACGGAGCTGCTGGACAGGCCGCCTCTGCCCTGCACACCATGGCCCTCCTGCAGGTCTACCAGGCCAAGACATTAAAGCAGCTGCACGAGGGTAGTTCTGACCCGGGTGTGATGCAGGAACTGCGCACTGCGACGGACCTTGTCCTACGGGTGATGAAAGTCAAGGCGCGGTCCCTGGGTTAGACAATGTCTGCCTTGGTGGTCCAGGAATGCCACCTTTGGCTTACCCTGGCGGATATGAGGGAGTCCGACAAGCACCGCTTCTTGGACTCTACGATCTCCCACGCTGAGAGCCTGCCTGTTTCCCAGCCTGTTTCTCTGGGTCTCAAGAGGGCCAGGATGGAGGTGCACGAAGCACAGCCTCTACTCTCCCACCCCCCTCTCCTTTCGCCAGTGGGCAGTAGGGCCCGGTTCGAGAACGTTCTGCCTTCTAACGTGCCCCCAGCCTAATCGTGGAGATGAGGAGAAAAAAAAACAGCACCCAGACTATGCTCCTTTTGGGAGCACAGTATGGGAACAGGAAAAACACCTCAGCACAAAAGCACATAATCAATACACCACAAAATACATGACTTTGCAACTGGGGACAGAAATTGTGGGGGTCAAGGTAATCCAGCGCAGGCAAACAGTCATCCGGTCCTGCATCTATTAAAGCGCTGGTCACAGACCCGCTTGCCAGACTGGCAGAACAAAGCGGCGAAGGCGAGGGATGGGGAGTGGAGTGGTGAATGCATATCTGTATATGTGTAAGAGTTTGTGTATTTGTAGGCCTGGAGAGTTGCGATTCTCTATAGATGCCTCAGTATTATACAGCGTCACACAGTATTATACAGTATTATACAGATTATACAGTGTCACAGCAAGTTACCATGGAGACAGCCTTGGTCAGGTCCTAGACAGAGTCAACAATAAGCAGGTGTCTGTGGGCGGGATCGAGGAACGCGAGAAAGGTCTGGCTGCACTGCTCGCCCAGGAGAAAATTTGTTATCCAGCCCAAGGCCGATGTTGGTAGAGAAAGCCGAAAGAAGATAAGATACCAGTTGTTTGGTCTAGTAGCCGCATTCCATTTCACGATCACTGTGATTGTTCATTGTCCATTTTGGTCTCCAAATTCTCCAATTTCCTTTCCAAAGCCATGAGCTTCTTTGTGATGCTATCCATATTGCGGTTAAAAGTCTCAGTCTCAATGCTGACCGCTCTGCCCACTGCTTCAACCATGACGGGCAGCTTTGTGAGGCTTTGGACAGCTGTTCCCATCTTACTAATTTTTCGATCCCAGGGCAAAGCCTAATCCAATCAGCAGAAGACCTGTTATCATGGTTCTGAATAGGTAGATGTCTTCAATGTCCTCCACGGAAAGAGCCACCAGACACACGACTCGCCAATTCGCCCACACGTCCATCCTGTAGCCAGCTGTGAACGTTCCAGCAGGGCAGTCAGGTTCCCACGAACCCAAGCTTTTTGTTGAGAAGTTGGTGTCAATTGCGTTGAGAGACCAATTAACCAAATCCATATTCCAGTTTAGGAGAGCAATGCAGAGAGAGTCTCACAAAGTAGACGAGACAAGAGACACAGGCGAAGCAGGGTTGCTTCGTGCTGTTCACGTCCCAGTCAAGCTCAATCGTGCAGCCAACAAGCTCTCACGACAGCCCTCCCTTCCGGGAGAAAGGCGACTCCACCCCGAGACCGTCCAGCTGATCTGGAGACACTTCGGGACGCTCAGGTAGACCTGTTTGACTCCCCAGACACATCCCACTGCCTGCTTTTTTTGTTTTGTGTGTGTGTTGCATTAGTGCTGTCAGTTGATAACTAATTAATCGCACATTTTTCTGTAATTAAGTATTTAATGTCACCTTTCTCTAAGTAGCCTATTATTAATGAAGACCAGTATTATTAATATCAATACTGCTACTAATGTCTTTATTAAATGCTTATTTTCCCCCTTTAATTTTAGCCATTAATTATAACCATTTATTATTATTATTATCATTACTATTATTATTATTATTATTATTATTTTAAAATTAATAGGCTTTGAAAAATATAACAACATTTAAGTGAATTTAAAACAAAACTTTGTAAAACTTTTATAATGTGTTCATATAGTCTACTTTAATGCAGGAAAAAAGTATGCAGAATTAATTGCGTTAAATATTTTTAATGCGTTAAAGTGAAAAAATAAAAATAAAATAAAAATCTCACAATTAACTCTTCATTTTGATGGCCCTAATTAGAACAGGTCTTTCTGTACTCGTCTAAATAGCTTTGACATTTTATATTTAGGACTGGTTAAATAGTAAACATTAAATAAAGTATAAAATGCATGTATGCGTGTAAAAAAAAAAAAACCCTCCTTCTTTGACCCAATTTATGAGAATTATAAAGTAAAATGTGTGTGCGGCTGTTGTGTGGACTTTACAGAGGACATTAATTCTATTATGGCTGTGTCCTTAGGCCCAACACTATAATTTTATTCTAGAAGAAAAGAACAACTTCATCATTTACTTCAATTATTGCACAAAAATTGTCAGTATGCTGCAAAATGAGACAACGTGCAGTCATAAATCAAAAGAGCATAACAGATTCCCCACTGAGACTCATTCTCCTTATGTGGCAAACATCCCATAAAACACACAGATACAGACACACACACATACACATTTCTTTTATTTCTGTTTAATTGTCTGTCAAACACATATACAGACTACTGCAAATAACTTTGCATGCCATATAAGAGAAATCCAAAATCTTTGTGATGTATGAAAGCAAATTTGTCCTGGAACGGAGAGACAGTCCTCTTGTCAAATATGTCAGGTTTCAGTTTTGCTCCCAAAAGAATTTCATATGCATATTTTCAAGATGGCGAATATGCATTCCTCATCTTGGCTGTCTATGCATTACATAGATGCAGAAGGCTTAGTGGTTGTAATAATGCAATACTTTGATGAAAAGATAGTGGGTTTGTCATGTGGAGTGTGAGCGTGTGCTACAGATGACCACCCGCCTGTCCAAATCCAGGTAAAGGGTTCTGCTGTTATGGCTGTGATCAAACACTAAAATGCTCTTCTCAGAAAAAAAAAATAATAATAATAAAATTCCAATAGGTGTTCTGGAACACAACCACTTCAATCTTTCTCCGATGCCTAGACCCTCAGGCTTTGCCTTCAAAATCAGAAATAGTTTTCAATCAGTCTCCCAAAAAGAAGGTGATGGGAAGATGGAAGCTGTCAGGGTCATCTTATTTTGATGAAATGATGTCCTTTGCTAAGAAAGTTACAATTCTGGTTTCCCTGCTCTATAAGAATGATTACAAACAGCACTGGAATCAAGTCTGTGATGGAATATGAATTAAACAATTTACAATGTGAACAATTATACATTTAAAGTAAGCAAAGCCCTGTGGGGGTATTACTAATAGTGAATATACCAACTTTGTGAAACATTTCTCCTGTTGAGACTTGTGATTATTATTTACATTTTGGAATTATTATTATTATTTTTTTACTTTTATTCATGAAATAGATGCTTAAGTACTTCAAATAGATTTGTCTATTTATTTTTATTTTATTGTTTTATTTTATTTTGCATCCATTCTTCAAACCACTCATATAGAGTCATATTTATTTTATGGCAGCGGCTATTGGCACTAAGTATAAATAGCGATAGAAGCTATTTACACTAAGTGCAAATAACAATGGATTATATTTACACTAAGTGAAAATAACAGTATTTTAACAATATGCTACTGTATTTACACTATGTGCAGATAGCAATAGATTCTATTTACTCTATGTTAAATTAGCAGGAATTCCTGCTATTTATACTACTCATTGCAAATAGTGGCAATTATCTGCAACTAAGTATAGCATCTAGAATCTTATAGCATCTCAGCTTGTCTAACAGTCATTTCTTGCTGGATGAAGGACCATCACCTTCAACTCAACCTTGCCAAGACAGAACGTCTTGTGGTTCCATCAAACCCATCGTTTCATCACAATTTCACCATCAAATTAGGCACATCAACCATAACTCCTTCAAAAACAGCCAGAAGCCTTGGCGTTATGATTGATGATCAGCTGACTTTCTCAGACCATATTGCTAAATCTGTCTGGTCCTGCAGATTTGCTTTATTCAACATCAAGACGATCAGGCCCTTTCTTTCAGAACATCCTGCACAACTCCTTGTTCAAGCTCTTGTTCTGTCCAGGCTGGACTATTGCAATGCCCTGTTAGCAGGTCTTCCAACCAGTTCAATAAAACCTCTACAAAAAATCCAGAACGTGGCAGCAAGATTCATTTTTATTGAGCCAAAAAAGAATACACGTCACACCTCTGTTTATCAATTTGCACTGGCTACCAATAGCTGCTCGCATAAAATTCAAGGCATTGATGTTTGCCTACAAAACCACCACTGGCTCTGCACCCATTTACCTAAATGCATTACTTCAGATTATGTGCCCTCTACAAGCTTGCGTTTTGCGTGTGAACATCATTTGATTGTGCCATCCCAAAGAAGAACAAATTCACTTTTACAGACTTTTAAATTAAATGTTCCCTCCTGGTGGAATGACCTGCCCAACTCAATCCGAGTCCTTAGCCATCTTCAAGAATCGCCTTAAAACCCATCTCTTCCATTTTTATTTGACCCTCTGACTTTAGCACTCACTATTCTAATTCTATTCTTAAAAAAAAAAAAATGTAACTACCTTTCTAATCTTTTGTGTTTTTTATTTATTATACATTATGTCTATATCTATATCTATATATCTATCTCTCTCTCTCTCTCTCTCTCTCTCTCTCTCTCTCTCTCTCTATATATATATATATATATATATATATATATATATATATATATACACCTCATTCAAAGAGTTTTCTTTATTTTCATGACTATGAAAATTGTAGATTCGCACTGAAGGCATCAAAACTATGAATTAACACATGTGGATTTATATATGGAATTATATACATAACAAAAAAGTGTAAAACAACTGAAAACATGTCATATTCTAGGTTCTTCAAAGTAGCCACCTTTTGCTTTGATTACTGCTTTGCACACTCTTGGCATTCTCTTGATGAGCTTCAAGAGGTAGTCACCTGAAATGGTCTTCCAACAGTCTTGAAGGAGTTCCCCGAGAGATCCTTTTTGGCCTTTTTGCCTTCCGTCTGCAGTCCAGCTCACCCCTAAACCATCTCGATTGGGTTCAGGTCCGGTGACTGTGGAGGCCAGGTCATCTGGCGCAGCACCCCATCACTCTCCTTCTTGGTCAAATAGCCCTTGATGCCTTCATTGTGACTCTACAATTTTCATAGACATGAAAATAAAGAAAACTCTTTGAATGAGAAGGTGTTTCCAAACTTTTGGTCTGTACTGTATATATATATATATATATATATATATATATCTTTATATATAATATTTAGTATATTATTTAAAAGCCCTTGCTACGTGTACTGTGTTTAAGATAACTGAGACTTGTTATAGCACTTTTTGTTGTTTTGCTTTCATTGTCCTCATTTGTAAGTCGCTTTGGATAAAAGTGTCTGCTAAATGACCTAATGCAAATATAATGTAAATGTAGTACAAAACAGTATGCAGTAATAACGTATTGAGTGTAAATTATAAATGTAATTAAATTTTTTAAATGGATGGCAACTTATTGGGACAATAAAGCCCTCCCTACCCCTACCCTAACACTACCCAATACTTTATTTTCACCTTTTAGATTATTTCCTTAATTTTGATTGAAAATAAATGCATTTCTGATGTGATATGAAATTTGAAAAGGGAGAAAAAAAGTTTGATCAAAGGCAGATTCGAACCCTGGTCGATCGGGTCAAAAAGACTACAGTACGCCCTTTACTATTCACGCCACTGAAGCCATCTTTTATACTGTTGACCATTCTTACCACACGTTTGTGGATGGAGCGAGTGTAAATAGCCTCTGCCAACAAGGTGGGCTATTTGCACTTAGTGTAAATAGACATTCCAATATTATTTTTTTTCTGTATGTAGGATCATGTTTATTTCATTTCATTTTAATATATTTAATAATTTTTAGGGTTAGTTTTTTTATTTTATCTTTATTTTATTTGTAGTTTACTCAGCATCCATTTTTCCAATCACTCCTATAATTTTTAATTTAATTTAATTTAAATTTTAAAATCTATGTATATATATAGTGAAGGATTTCAACCTGTAGACATATAAGGTAATGTGTGTGCACATTTTTATTGCCTTATGGAAAACCAACATAATTTACTTTGACAGCTTACAAACAAAAAATTCAAATAAATATTTGTGTCACCTCAACATTAGTATCATTAGTTAATATTTGTCATCCTTCATTTATCAATATTTGTTGATGAGGTGTTGCTTTTTTTGAATAGGCTGTGTTATGAAGCTTTGGTTGAACTAGATTTACTGCTGCATAAATAATATAAATATAAATAGAATGTGAAAATAATTATTAAGACAATATTTAATTTGTTTTATATGGGTGTTTCTTCAAATTTAATGTAAAAATCAAGCCATCTTTTCACACCTCAATATTTTAATTTGTCTGCCAACAATATACAACATAGTTGTTGATTTGTTTCATACTGTCAATATATTAATTTTTATTTTTTGGATAACTTCATCTGTGACTAACTATTTTGTGCTTTGTAAATACACACAATTATATAATATTTTAACATGTTTTTCATAGACTTTCCAGAATTCAATGTCTGCTGTTTCTTTTAGTGTATTATATAGTTTAAATGTTACATTTATATGGTATATTAGTATATTTGCATATATATTGATATATTTATTGTGTGATACTTGTCTCATTGGTGTCTATATATGTATATATATATATATATATATATATATATATATATATATATATATCTCCCCATGAGGATAGTGTCAGGATAGACTCGGGAGACAGAGGTAGGTGAATTCAGAACAGTGATTTATTGAATGATAATTATACAAAAGTATAATTAATCATGAATCCTTATCCTCAAGTGCACAATGAAACTCCGAAGTTCAGATGCGGGCAGTATGGGAGTCACATGGGTTGGGAATGCAAACAGGTGAGTTTGCTCGGTGCTGTAATGTCAAAGCCACAGTCACTGATTGCTTACTTATATTCTCTTCTTCCTTAGATGCCGAAGACAGTAATCATAGGTCAACTCAGGGTAATCATAGGATACTTCAGCGACCATCGAATCACTGGTAGCGAACTGGTGATCCGCGGTTCTGAGGGTAGCAGATCAAAGACACAGGTTAGTGTAAGCGTATACGTTACGCTTCGCTTGCAGGAGCTCAAGAGACAAGTGGGATGAGACTGTTTCTGTTGGAGACTGACGGGGATTGGCTCTGTGATGTGTGGCAGGTGTGGCTGGTTAACACTCAGGACTAAGTGACAGGATTTATTTGTCTCTCCACTGGGAAGGGTCCGAAATATTTAGGGCTGAGTTTTCTGCAAGGCTGTCTTAATCAGATATCCCGGGTTGAAAGCCAAACCAGTTGTGGTATGGGGTTTGGTCTTCTGTGAACATCTGCGAAGTGTTGGTGGCGATTCACAGCCTGTTGGAGATGATGGTGAGCCTGGTCCCATACCCTCTCACTGTTTCGAAACCAGGTGTTCACTGCAAGGACTTCTGAAGGTTCACAAGACCAGGGAAACAACGGAGGTTGATAGCCTAGGACACACTGAAATGGGGTGAGGTTAGTAGAAGACTGATGGAGCGAATTCTGAGCATATTTAAAGTGAAAGTGAAGTGACATTCAGCCAAGTATGGTGTCCCATACTCAGAATTTGTGTTCTGCATTTAACCCATCCGAAATGGACACACACAGAGCAGTGAACACACACACACACACACACACACACACTGTGAGCACACACCCGGAGCAGTGGGCAGCCATTTATGCTGCGGCTCCCGGGGAGCAGTTGGGGGTTTGATGCCTTGCTCAAGGGCACCTAAGTCGTGGTATTGAAGGTGGAGAGAGAACTGTACATGCACTCCCACCACCCACAATTCCTGCCGGCCCGGGACTCGAACTCACAACCTTTCGATTGGGAGTCTGACTCTCTAACCATTAGGCCACGACTTCCCTTCGTTATTCCGATATTCGCCCATATGATACGATATTCCGCCCATATGAGGTAACGGTTCCAGAGGTTCTTGTTCTGATGACAAAAGGTTCTAAGGAATCGACTGATGTCTTGAATCTTATGCTCAGTTTGTCAGTTGGCCTGGGGATGATATCCAGAAGTGAGATTAACCGTGACATTGAGTAGAGAGAAGAATTCTCGCCATTCTCATGAAATGAATTTGGGTCCTCGATCCGATACAATATCCTCCGGGATCCCAAAGTTCCGGAACACATGCTCGAAAAGCAATTTTGCAGTCTCAAAGGATTTTGGAAGAGCTCGTAACGGGATTAGTTTACAGGCTTTAGAAAATCTGTCAATGGCTACTAATATACAGGTTTTATCATTGGAAACAGGAAGATCAGTAACAAAGTCTACCCCAATGTGGGACCAAGGGCGATGTGGAATCGGCAGAGGAACTAGTTTTCCTGTGGGTAACTGTGGTACCTTGGTCATGGCACAGAGGACGCATTCCCCTGATGTATTCTTGGACGTCCTCGAACATTCCTGGCCACCAATAGTTATGTTGTAAGGAAGCAAGAGTTTTATTTACCCCGGAGTGTCCGGTTCCCACTGAGGAGTGTGCTTGTGAGATAAGAGCCCTGTGATGCTCTTCAGAGACAAAGATCTTTCCTTGTGGGCATGCAGGTGGAGGGGGTCATTGTTGAGCCCGTTCGCAGAGCATTTCATCTAGATCCCATTGGATGGGTTTAACAAATATTTTAGTGGGTAAGATGGGCTCTGGTTCTTCAGGAGTCTCTTCAAGATTGTGAAGATGGGACAGAGTATCCTCTCTTTTTTTTTTTTTAGATCCTGGTCGATAGGCTATCTGGAAATGAAACCTGGTAAAATATAAAGCCCACCTGGCTTGTTGCGGGTTGAGTTTCTTGGCTTCCTTCAGGAATTGGAGATTCTTATGATCAGTAAGTACGAGAAAAGGTTGTCTAGCCCCCTCTAGCCAGTGTCTCCACTCTTCCAATGCCAGTTTCACAGCTAGGAGTTCTCTGTTGCCTATATCATAATTACTTTCTGCTGGAGACAATTTCTTCGAAAAGTAGGCACAGGGCATGGGTCTGGTTGCGTTCTCAGAATACTTCAGACTGGCTGGCACAAGAATCTGATTTACTTTGGGCCTTTCTGTTGAATTTGTCTCCTCGTTTCAACCATGTTTCTGATCGAATCTTAAAACTTCGAAGAGCAGATGTAACCTTGCCATAATGCCTCCCACGATATACTCCTCCATGGCAGGTTGGGATGTTGACTGACTGTTCTCAAAAGGCTTTATATGGAGGTGGAGTATATGGTTAGCACTGGAGGTTTATACAGAACTTGGAGAGAAAGATGTGGAAAACAACTATGGAAACATTGCTGGCTGGTGTTGAGATTGCCAGGGGTAACCCAGGATGATGCCAGTGGTTGATTGCTCCAAAACCAGGAAGGGGATGGATTCTATATGACAGACTCCGACTTGTAAATTGATAGGCCTGACACGGAATCAGATACTTTGCCAGCTGAGAGGTCTTCCAATCACTGATTGGACTTGGTAACAGGCTTCAATACTCCTCTTCTGGAGCTTAAGATGGCAGCAGAGATCCCCTTAGATGAAGTTCCAGAGTCAATGAGAGCTGCAACCTAGACAGACACATCAGACACAGAAAGGTTCACCACAGTAGTTAGTGGCTTAAATTCAATGGAAGGGTCATGAAGGAAAAACTCACCACGGGTCGAGGAGAACGGATGGGACATGCTGTGTTCATATGTCCTCCTGCACCACAGTAAAAACAGAGACCCTGAGCCAGCCTCCTCTGCCACTCAGCAAAATGAAGTCGAGTAATTCCAAGTTGCATTGGTTCCAAGCCTGGATCTGGAGCACTGGCACACACTGTCTGGCAGTGATGGGAAAAGAGTTTTTGGTCCTGTTGGTCTTCCACACAATGCTGCACATGATGGGTGACTCGAATGAAGAGCTGGATAAACTTCTCTAGGCCAATAAGGTCATCGTATGCAGCAAGATGCAGCGACAGCTGACGCTCTAATTGCTGCCAATAGGTCGTGAGGTGCAAGCACTCGTTCCAGCCACCTCGATGGTGCGAAAACTTCAAAGGATACTGTTATGTATATAACTGTTATGGACAGTTTTAATTTTAAGTCAGTTTAAATAATGTACTGCAGCAATATGTAACTAATTGGAGGAGGTGAGTAGAGTTGCTAAAGCACAGGATGATGGAGGAATCAGAGTGGTTATTGTCTTGCAGGTTGACAAGAGATCATAGACATGGATCAGCTTGGAGAAACACTGGAGATAGGAAATTGGAATACACTGACTAAACGCTGAGATCAGGTAAGCAGTCTTTTGCTCAAAGTGAGACCAGACAAAGACTGGCTGTGAGGTGTGTGCTTATACTATATGTAGTGAGTTGATTAATGATAGATAGGTGCTAGAACTCAGATGAGGGTGCTGGTGTAGGAGCCTGACATGTCCGAGACAATAGGGTTGGAGCAACTGAAAATACAGGCTACGTCCACACGAAGCCGGAGCTTTCCCTATCCAATCCGATCCTTTTTTTTTCTCAAGAAATATCTGCGTCCACAAGAAACCACAAAAAAAACAATGTGGTATACATGCCAGACCAATATGTGTTGCTGTAATTCTGCCACAGAAACACTAAAAATGGAGAAGAAGACTTGGACTATGCTCATAAACCTTGCACGTATTATGCAAACGAACATGGAAAAATACATTTGTTCATCTGTGTTAATGTTAGTTAATAATAAGACAATCATTCAGTGTCAGTTCATGTTCTGTTTCTGTTACATGACGTAGCGCTGTCTGACTAGGGGCAAGACATGTGCTAATGACATCATGGTTTCATCAAATATACGGATTTACTGTCCACACGAAAACACAAGGGCGGCGATTTCAGATTTATCCATTATTGGACCCAGTTTCAAAAAATATTGGTTTCACCCAAAACACAGGATCCGTGTGGATGAAACACCGATATGATACAAATCTTATGTGTATACAGCTGAACACGTCTCCATGTGTACAGGGCCACAGTTTGTACAGTATAAAAACCATTATGCCTATGGAATGTCCCCATAAAACATGGAAACAGAATGTGTGTGTATGTGAAAATATTCATAGTTCAATGAGTTTATAAAAACAGAAAAATAACAATTTATCCGTACTGTATGTATTTTACATTTTAATGTATTTTTAATGCAAGGCTTGTAATCCTCTTAATTTGTCATTATCCCCCATTTTTTAAGTTTGTTGTGCTTGAAGTGCAATGATCTTTCTTAGCATGAGTGTTTGTCTAACAAACGTTCTGACATACTTCTAATTACACCTCCTCTTTTCAAAGGATTTCCAAGTTCAAACGTCCATGATCCTGGTTTTCTGTAAACCCCTGCTGTCCCGAATCAATACCGCTTGTATTTAATGAGTTAAATCCCTGTTAGAGGATTTAGCTATGTAATGTCGGTGGTTACTCTTTGACAGCTCATTGTCTTGGTTTGGAGTCTCGCAATGAATTGGGGGAATCCGGCTGATGTGCAGCCTATTTACTATGGCTGCTTATGACAGAAAGCGTCCATCCAGCGGTCAGCCGCACTTCCTCTAATGAGATGACAGGTGTAATGTTTGCGCTTCGATTACTGCTCTAATTTTGGGGGTCAAGTGTGTTTACCGCTCACACCGGCGACCTTAATGACTGTGGATAAAGAGTTGATCCTGCAATTTATGCTGCATAAATTAAAAAGGTCACTGCTTTAGGAAGCTCAGTGTATATCTCTGTGTGTAGACATTCGTTTCCATCAGAGCTTCCACATTTCATTGCATATATATGGTATAAGTTTAGAATTCAGCCACCAGCAAATGGCACCAATAATTTTTTTTATAATTGCCAATTAAATAAATAAATAAATAGATTAAATAAATAAACAGACAGACACTATAATTTAAATAAATAAAATATTTTAATGGTTGTGGTAAAAAAAAAAAGTCTTATCTTAATATTGCCTAAATAGATTTCTTTCTTTATATATATATATATATATATATATATGTGTGTGTGTGTGTGTGTGTTTGTGTGTATGTATATATATTAAACACCGAAAGTCAATACAGTCACATTTAACATCACATTTACATTACCAGTCAAACGTATTATTTATTATAATTTCTTAAGAAAGATAGTACTGTGTATTACACAAACAAAAAGTCTTAAAATTTTTGACATTTTTCCTATTAAAAATTTAAAAAAATAATTTCATACATACACAACTAACGTTTGTGTACAAAATTAACCTCAGTTATCAGTAAATGCACTTAATGGAATTACAGTCCACTGATTTTAACAAAATTTAACAATATGCACTTTTCCATTTATTCTGCTCCATCAGTCAGTTCGTAATTCAGATTATTGTCATGGCACCACAAAGATGTCCATGACATTTTCTGTCACAAGCAATTTGAGTGCAAACCCTCATCTGAAGTCCAAATGTTGGATGAGGAGTGGATTTGAGCTGCCAAAAAAAAAAAAAATCCATCCCTACTTTCTGCTTCACTAACAGTACTTTATACAGATTGGCAAGAAAACTGCTCATCACCTCCTCGTCTGAGGTCATGGAGTGAGCTCAACTGCACAATAAGGTTCTGACATTTACAGAAATTATCCCAGAGCCCCTCCAACACCCCTGATTACTTCAGCTCTTGCTCAGATCCAGTTTTGACCTCCTGGTTTTCAGAGCTGGAGGGTTTTAAGGATTGTTTCTAGATCTAGATTTTTAAAATAAGAACAGGTCATAGAGGACTTTTTTTTTTTTTAGTGAGACTCTTAACTTTTTCAAAATGTATTATTGAAAATAATAATAATAATAATAATAATAATCTGTCTATTCAGGTTTTTTTTTTCACTCTTTATGAAAATAGTCATCATAAAGATTAAGTATATATATATATATATATATATATATACCTCTCCTTGAACTTGAATATATTTTTTTTAACTGAATATATTATAATTTGATTACCAGTAAAAACTTATATACTTAACTAGACTTATCGTGGTGGAGAGGTTTGAGTACCCGAATGATCCTGGGAGCTATGTTGTCTGGGGCTATATGCTCCTGGTAGGGTCTCCCAAGGCAAACAGGTCCTTGGTGACGGGCCAGACTAAGAACAGTTCACAAACCCCTTATGTTAACATACACATCAAGGACCGAGACGTCGCAGAGACGTCCACCCTGGAGCCAGGGCCGGGGTTGGGGCTCGTATGCGAGCGCCTGGTGGCTCAGCCCGAAGGAGTGATGTGGGGCCACCCTCCTATGGGCTCACCACCTGCAGGAGGGAGCGTAAGGGGCCGGTGCATAGCGGATCGGGCGACAGTCGAAGGCGAGACCCCCGACGACCCGATCTCTGGACACGGAATCTGGCTTTAGGGATGTGAAATGTCACCTCGTTGGCAGGGAAGGAGCCTGAGCTTGTGCGGGAGGTCGAGAGGTATTGAATAGAGATAGTCGGGCTCACCTCAACGCACAGCTTGGGCTCTGGAACCACACTTCTTGAGAGAGGCTGGACTCTCTACCACTCTGGAGTTTCCCATGGTGAGAGGCGAAGGGCTGGAGTGGGTTTGCTTATAGCCCCCCAGCTCAGCCGCCATGTGTTGGAGTTCACCCCGGTGAACAAGAGGGTCGCTTCCCTGCGCCTTCGAGTTGGGGATAGGTCTCTCACTGTCGTTTGTGCCTACGGGCCGAACGGCAGTGTGGACTACCCCTCTTGGAGTCCCTGGGAGGGGTGCTGGAAAGTGCTCCGACTGGAGACTCCGTCGTTCTACTGGGGGACTTCAACGCTCACGTGGGCAGTGACAGTGACACCTGGAGGGGCGTGATTGGGAGGAACGGCCCCCCTGACCTGAACCCGAGCGGTGTTCTGTTATTGGATTTCTGTCCTAACCACGGTTTGTCCATAACGAACACCATGTTCAAGCATAAGGGTGTCCATCAGTGCACGTGGCACCAGGACACCCTAGGCCGGAGGTCGATGATCGACTTTGTGGTCGTGTCATCAGACCTTCGGCCATATGTCTTGGACACTCGGGTGAAGACAGGGGCGGAGCTGTCAACTGATCACCACCTGGTGGTGAGTTGGATCTGATGGCGGGGGAGGAAGCTGGACAGACTCGGCAGACCCAAACGTACTGTGAGGTTCTGTTGGGACGTTTGGCCAAGCCCAATGTCAGAGAGATCTTCAACTCCCACCTCCGGCAGAGCTTCGACCGGATCCCGAGGGAGTCTGGAGATATTGAGTCCGAGTGGACCATGTTCTCCACCTCCATTGTCGCTGCGGCTGCTCGGAGCTGTGGCCGTAAGGTCTCTGGTGCCTGTCGAGGCGGCAATCCCCTGGAGGACACCGGAAGTAAGGGATGCCGTCAAGCTGAAGAAGGAGTCCTATCGGGCCTGGATGGCTTGTGGGACTCCGGAGGCAGCTGACAGGTACCGGCAGGCCAAGCGGACTGCAGCCCGGGTAGTCGTGGAGGCAAGAAATTGGACCTGGGAGGAGTTCGGTGAGGCCATGGAGAAAGACTATCAGTTGGCCTCGAAGAGATTCTGGCAAACTGTTCGACTCCTCAGGAGGGGGAAGCTGTGCCCTACCAACACTGTTTACAGTGGAGATGGGCACCTGTTGACCTCAACTGGGGATATCGTCGGGCGGTGGAAGGAATACTTCGAGGATCTCCTCAATCCCACCGACTTGTGTTCCGTTGAGGAAGCAGTGGCTGGGGATTCGGAGGAGGACTCGTCCATCACCCGGGCTGAAGTCATCGAGGTAGTTAAAAAGCTCTTCAGTGGCATGGCACCGGGGGTGGATGAGATCCACCCTGAGTACCTCAAGTCTCTGGATGTTGTGGGGCTGTCTTGGCTGACACGCCTCTGCAACATCGCATGGCGGTTGGGGACAGTACCTCTGGACTGGCAGACGGGGGTGGTGGTCCCTCTTTTCAAGAAGGGGAACCGGAGAGTGTGTTCCAACTATAGGGGGATCACACTTCTCAGCCTCCCCGGGAAAGTCTATGCCAGGGTACTGGAGAGGAGAATTCGGCCGATAGTGGAACCTCGGATTCAGGAGGAACAGTGTGGTTTTCGTCCCGGTCGTGGAACACTGGACCAGCTCTATACCCTTTCCAGGGTGCTGGAGGGTTCATGGGAGTTTGCCCAACCAGTCCACATGTGTTTTGTGGATTTGGAGGAGGCATTCGACCGTGTTCCTCGCGACATCCTGTGGAGGGTGCTCTGGGAGTATGGGGTCGGCGGCCCCCTGCTTAGGGCTGTTCAGTCCCTGTACGACCGGAGCAAGAGCTTGGTTCGCATTGCCGGCAGTAAGTCAGACCTGTTCCCGGTGCATGTTGGACTCCGGCAGGGCTGCCCTTTGTCACCGGTTCTGTTCATAATTTTTATGGACAGAATTTCTAGGCACAGCCAAGGGCCGGAGAGTGTCCGATTTGGGGACCATACGATTTCGTCGCTGCTTTTTGCGGATGATGTTGTCGTGTTGGCCTCCTCAGACCAGGACCGTCAGCGTGCACTGGGACAGTTTGCAGCCGAGTGTGAAGCAGCTGGGATGAGAATCAGCACCTCCAAGTCCGAGGCCATGGTTCTCAGTCGGAAAAGGGTGGATTGCCCACTTCAGGTTGGTGGAGAGTTCCTGCCTCAAGTGGAGGAGTTCAGGTATCTTGGGGTCTTGTTCAAGATGGAACGTGAGATTGACAGACGGATCGGTGCAGCTTCTGCAGTAATGTGGTCGCTGTACCAGTCTGACGTGGTGATGAAGGAGCTGAGCTGTAAGACAAAGCTCTCGATTTACCGGTCAATCTACGTTCCTACTCTATAGGGTGAGAAGCTCGGTCACTCCGGAGGACCTCAGAGTAGAGACGTTGCTCCTCCACATTGAGAGGAGCCAGCTGAGGTGGTTCGGGCATCTATTTCGGATGCCTCCTGGACGCCTTCCCAGGGAGGTGTTCCAGGCACGTCTCACCGGGAGGAGGTCCCGGGGAAGACCTAGGACACGCTGGAGGGACTATGTTTCCTGGCTGGCCTGGGAATGCCTCGGGGTCCCCCCGGAAGAGCTGGAATAAGTGGCTAGGGAGAGGGAAGTCTGGGCGTCTCTGCTTACACTGTTGCCCCCGCGACCCGGCCCTGGATAAGCAGAAGATGATGGATGGATGGATGGATTTATATATATATATATATTAGGGGTGTAACGGTATGCAAAAATCACGGTTCGGTACGTACCTCGGTTTTAAAGTCACGGTTCGGTTCATTTTCGGTACAGTAAGGGAAAGAAATGCAAACATTAAACTGCAGGTCGTTTATTACTATAAACTTTTTTTAACAATTTGTTTACACTTTTTTTAAATACTTTTTAATAAAATATATATAAAATTAAAAAAGAATAAGAAATAAAATACTGCTGCAAAGTTCTCCACTAAATAAAATATTCTCAGTCTCAAACCCCACATAGTATCACATAATAAAATATAATGGAAAAATATAAATAAACAACTATAATTACAGTGCAGCATTACCAATCCCAGCTTGTAGGCCTGCTCATATTTAAAAAATATATATAACTTTTCAAAAAGTGTAAAGTGCAGCATCAACCGTTTCAGTTTTTAGACCTGCTCAGATTTCGTTATTGCGTTGGCACGATCGGAATTAAGAGCAAAGGTCTGTTTAAATGCCGATGGGAGCTGCGTTTGAATTACAATCATTTTTTCCTAGTTGTAGTGTTGTTCACACTCGCGTGATGCCTTTTGAAAACATTAGGCCGGTGACACACTGGCATATTGCACCTGTGAAACATAGTCTATTTTGCCGTCAATACTGTTGAAGGTGTCCTTTATCAGTAGGATTTATATTTATGCTCAACATGAAGTATATATATTGTTGTCGTGAAGACAAGATCCTGGTCTGTCAGCGGCCTCCCTCTATGTCACCTACAGCAGCAGCGCGCCAGCGCCGCGTCAGGCACGATTCTGGTGTGTAAAGACACAGAAAACGCGAAGCAGCCGTCAAGCAACTGACACGCAGCAGAAACGCCACGCAGCCAGTGTGTCACCGGCCTTAGAATCAGCTGCAGGGCAGGATTTGCGCTGAACACGGAGACTTCCACCACTTAATATGTTCGTTTGGAAACACGAAAATGTACTTATGTTCCGCATACAAAATATTGCATTCCGTTATTCGGTACACACGTGCACCGTACCGAAAGCCCTGTATTGAAACAGTCCGGTACGTATACACGTAACGTTACACCCCTAATATATATATATATATATATATATAGCCCAGATTGTTTGTCAGGGAAACCCAAGGGATGTAACTTTTCTGTCACTTTTTCTGCCAATCAGAGCACACCTCGCTTTTCAGAATGATGATCTTTGTAAAAATCTATGCGTTTCCGAAAGGCGGGGCATAGAGGAGCAAAAATAATGTACAGTATGTGGAAAATAATTGTTTTATGACCCCTTTAAGGTATAGTGTGAGTCCTGTATGTATGTATGACTTGCTGCTAAATCAGTTGGATTTTTTTCTTTGACCTGCATTATGAATATGAATAATATTGATTTTTATTCATCTTTCCACTCTTTCCAAAAACTTAGGATAAACCAATTTCATGTGCTTGACCTACATTCATGATTAGAAGTAGGGATCCACCGATCATGATTTTTCATGGCCGATTCCGATACCGATTTTTTTACCAGCAAACTGGCCGATTCCGATACCGATTTCTGATTTTTTTTTTTAAGCAACAAAAAAGAAAGAAGGAAAGTGTGCATAAATAAGATATTTGGTATTTAATAGGCCAAACTTGCTTTCGGCTATTGAAAACAATAACTGTAACCATCTGAAATTAACAGCAGTAACTGCACAGTAAGTAGCCTACAGCACATTTAATACAAACATAGATGGTACCGACATCAGCATTCGCTTTTGTTTTTGAATTGGGTTGAAACTATATAGAACTGGCCTTAAATTCAAAGATTAACTGTAACCATGTGAAATTAAAGGCAACAACTGCATAGTTCTACAATCCAAACAACACAATCAACACACATTCAATAAGATGTTTCTTAATCAGCATTCAGTATTTTAGTGTTTAAATTTGGTTTTAAATAAAAAATAAAAGGTCTTTACCAGTGAGACTAAATAAAATTATGCTATATAAATACATTTTCCAAAGTGTGCAGGAAAGGCTCTTATTTGTGCGCCAATACACCAACGGCTGATCGCTTCCTGCTATCTGTGCCTCAGACATGAAACTCTGCATTTCCAGCAGAGGTGGGTAGTAACGAGTTACATTTACTTCGTTACATTTACTTTAGTAAATTTTTTGGGTAACTAATAC
Organism: Carassius carassius; assembly: GCF_963082965.1. Taxonomy (NCBI): domain Eukaryota; kingdom Metazoa; phylum Chordata; class Actinopteri; order Cypriniformes; family Cyprinidae; genus Carassius; species Carassius carassius. Next base: position 5,047,309 of record NC_081759.1, read on the forward strand.
TTTTTGGAGTATATTTAAAGATGGGTACTTTTACTCTTACTTGAGTAAATTTGAAAAAAAAAACCTATGCCTAGACACAATTAATAATGATATTTCCACAATATTTACGCTTGCAGAAATATACATTTGTTTACATTTTGCAGAACAGATGAAAGAAGATCCGTCAATGTGCATTTGGTTCGTTATGTTCAGATGTTCAGTAACTTAGCAGTTATGTTAGGAGTTCTCTTACGAGAGTTCTCTCGTACTGCGTCTTAGCTAAGATGCTACGGGAAAAAAATCTTTTCACGAAATACTGAAGCAAAAAATTATCCTTAATTTTGAATTATTGTAAAGCGCATTTGCAGCAGCACACAGCCATAGGTGAGACGGCTAGCTTGCTCATTAACTGCTCTGCGGCAACTGCACAAGCCTATCGAGCGCAGGCTTCGCGCCCTTCATGCCACTTCCCGCCGAAACGGGTGTGGCCTAACCCTATAAAAGGAGCTCGAAAAGGCTGACTCACCTGATTTTTCATCTCTTCAGCGAAGCTCACGCATCGTTGGATCAGGAAGGAAGCAAGCGCCGTCTGTTAAGCATCTCAGCGGGACGAGCCACTTCTGAAGCCTTCCGAATCTTTTCTGCTGCTGGGCAGGCCGCGTCTGCGCTACACACGATGGCTGCAGATATTCCAGGGTGATCTCCTCTGTAAACTGGACGAGATGGGACCTGAGGCTATCTGTCTCACGGATTTTAGGAGTGCTTCGCTACTAAATCCGCTGCTCAAGTCATGGGACAAGTTATGGCTTCCGCTACGGTGGCTGAGAGGCATCTAGGGCTGACGCTCTCAGACATGGCAAGCGCTCCGGTTCTGCAGCGAATCGTGCTAGACCGGCCTCGCAAAGCTCTCAGCCACACCCCCCGCCTCCTGTTGCTTCATCAAAGCGCCGGTGTACGAGTTCTGCTGTGGCCGAGCTCGCACCCAAGCCCGCCACTGTTTCAGTTCCAGGAATTGTGACTGTCTCATCGTTTTCTGCAACGCGCAAGCCTGCACAGTTGCCCCGCTTGCCTGCACACAAAAGCCGTTGTCACAACAGCGTCAGCAACGCAGCTCGAGACCCGTTCTCGCTCTACCGGCCGTCGCCCCGCGCCGCGCGGACCACGGCAAAGGATTATGGTGAGGCCGGAAGCCCCGAAGCCATCCTAGCATTCCTAGGGAAGCGCCGGTGTACGAGTCGCCGCGGCCGAACTCTCACCCAAGCGCGCCGCTGTTTCAGTTCCAGGGATTGTGACTGTTTCAGCGTCTTTTGCAATGCGCAAGCCTGTACAGTTGCCCGCTTGCCTGCACACAAAAACCGTTATAACGGCTACCCAGATATTTCCCGAAAAAGGTGTAATTTCTGGTGTCCCGGCCACGGCCGATGGTGCTATAAATGTAGTGATGATGCCCACTGCTCAGTGCCCATCTCCACATATAAGCACAGCCCTTCACACAGGGCTCGCGCCCATAAAAGCGACTCATGTCGATCGCGCGCACTACATAGTAAACGTGCCCACTCCTCAGTGCCCACAAACACTATGTCACACGCGTTATGTGGTTTATGTAAAAACGAAACCCGTGCACGTTCGTTCTGCCCAGGCAGACAGCGAGTCTAAAGCAGTAAATGTGCACACTTACAGCCCACAATTACTCACAGACAGCACGAGTCCTACAGGACCCGCTCAGCCCTCCCTCACTCGGTTAAGCACCGTGGAGGGGTCGAGGACGAGCGATCTGCCCGCTGTGATCAGCGCCCTCCCCGCCTCAAATGTCACAGGCTTAACGCCCATGTTAGAGCACATCGAAGCGCTGCCGTTGCCCAGCCAACAGAGCGCGCTTCGCATCCAACCCCTAGCCATTCATGCAGACGCATGGTCAGCGCTTCCAGGGGTTTCGGATTGGGTGCTAGACATTATAAAGGGAGGCTACTCGCTACAGTTTTTTTCGACGCCCTCCGCGCTTTTTAGCGCGCGTCGAAACTACGGTCAAAACAGAAGTAGCACACCTACTTCGAGCCGAAATATCAAAACTGTTGAGCAGAGGGGCTGTGGAGCCTGTATCTCAAGCTCAAAGCGAAGGGGGGCTGTACAGCAAATACTTTCTAGTGCCCAAGAAAGACGGGGGTCTCAGACCCATACTGGATCTAAGACAGCTGAACAAAGCATTGGCGAAACGCAGTTTCAAAATGCTTACAACCAGGAGACTCCTCGCGCATATTCGCAAAGGAGACTGGTTCATGTCGATAGATCGGAAGGACGCGTATTTTCAAATACAGATAGCGTCACGTCACAGGCGATACTTGAGATTCGCCTTCGAGGGCCAGACATACCAGTATACAGTCCTGCCGTTCGGCTCGTCCATGGCTCCTCGTACGTTTACGAAGTGCATGGACGCAGCGCTCGCTCCTCTCAGACTCAGAGGCATGCGAGTGCTAAACTATTTGGACGACTGGCTGATTCTGGCTCAATCACGATCAGACCTCGTGGAACACGGGGCCATTTTACTCGATCACCTCGAGAAACTCGGTCTCAGTGTCAACTGGACGAAGAGTTCGCTGAACCCCAGTCAGACGATACTGTTTTTGGGTATAGCTCTGGACTCACGTTCCATGACGGCGTGGCTGTCGCCACAGCGCGCGTTGGGCTTTCAGCACGCAGCGAGCTCTCTCCGCTGCGGCGCGACCTTCTCGCTCAGAGAATTTCAGAAGATGCTAGGTCTCATGGCCTCAGCATCTCCAGTTCTTCGGTGGGGCCTGCTCCACATGCGCCCCCTGCAGTTCTGGCTGAGAGCGCGAGTACCGTGCGGAGCGTGGATATCCGGTCGGCTGCGTCTCAGGGTCAATCAGAGCTGTGTTACAGCCCTGAAACCCTGGAAAGCGAACGACTGGTACCAATCAGGTGTAAGCCTGGGGACTTCCTCGAAAGTGAAGATGGTGTCGACAGACGCCTCCACTTCGGGATGGGGAGCGCTGCTTGAGGGCAGACCGTCCTTTGGCCTGTGGTCAGAACGGGAAAAGCTCCAACATATCAACTTTCTGGAAATGCTGGCAGTGGAGAACGCGCTGACGCGCTTTTGTCCCCGAATCAAAGGCCACCACGTCTTAGTCCGTTCGGACAACATGTCTGTGGTGTCCTACATAAATCGCCAGGGCGGTCTCAGGTCCCGAAACCTGTACAGGTTGGCAGAACGCCTCCTGGTTTGGGCTCAGCGCAACTTGCGCTCGCTGAGAGCAGTTCATGTGCCTGGGCTACAGAATCTGGGTCCAGACAGGCTGTCCAGAAGCAACATTCCCACGGGCGAATGGTCTCTACACCCGCAGACAGTCCAGCTGTTGTGGGAGAGATTTGGCAGGGCGGAAGTGGACCTCTTCGCGTCCCACGAAAACGCTCACTGCCCCGCGTTCTTTTCCAAGAACGAAAGCGCGCTGTCACGGAGGTGGCCGTGCTGCCCGCTCTATGCTTTCCCCCCCGTCTCCCTCCTTCCGCAGGTGATAGAACGGGTGAGGAAAACGAGATGCTCAATACTGCTTGTAGCACCTATTTGGAAGAACCAACCATGGTTTCCAGATTTGTTGCAGTTAGCAGACACTGCCCCGTGGCCAGTGCCGTTGAGGAGGGATCTCCTCTCGCAGGCCAGGGGCTCGACTTGGCACCCTCAACCGGAGTTGTGGTCCCTCCATGTGTGGGCGCTCAACGGTTACCCGCTGATCTCTCAGTGGGAGTGCTGAATACCATCACTCAGGCTAGAGCTCTGTCGACACGACGGCTGTATGCCTCAAAGTGGTCGGTGTTCCCCAGCTGGTGCACAGCTCGGGGATGTTCACCCCTTAGTTTTGAGGTGACGGAGGTTCTCTCCTTCCTACAGGAGCTGTTGGATAAGGGCAGAGCCCCCTCCACGCTCAAAGTTTACGTGGCGGCTATCGCAGCGTTTTCTGAGACAGCGCTCGGTCAGTCAATAGGAAGGAGCGATTTGGTCATCCGCTTCCTTAGAGGAGCTAGGAGGCTGAATCCTCCCAGACCTCTGTCAGTCCCTGTATGGGACCTCGCGACGGTTTTGGAGGCCATGAAGGGTTCCCCTTTCGAGCCTATCCAAACGATTAGCCTCAAGCATCTGTCGTTCAAGACAGTGTTCTTGTTGGCTCTCGCTTCAGTGAAGCGTGTGGGTGACCTGCACGCGCTCTCGGTGAGCCCGTCGTGCTGGGAGTTTGGGCCTAATGACTCAAGCGTCATACTCAAACCTAGGCCCGGTTATGTGCCGAAATCCCTCAACACGCCGTTTCAGGCTCAGGTTATTGCCCTGTCTGCCCTGTCGGTGTCAGGAGAGGATGGAGACTCAAGTCTTCTTTGCCCTGTTAGGGCTTTAAGAGCTTATGTGTCTCGCTCCGCTGTCTTTAGACGGACTGAGCAGCTGTTTGTCTCGTTCAGTGGACGTTCCAAAGGAATGGCTGTTTCGAGACAGAGCCTATCCGGATGGATAGTTGACGCCATAGCGTTAGCTTACGCTTCCAGGGGCCTTAAGTGCCCACTGGGCGTCAGAGCACACTCCACAAGAGGCGTCGCCTCGTCGTGGGCGTGGTCTACTGGGATCTCCTTGCAGGATATATGTATGGCGGCAGGTTGGGCCTCGCTGTCTACATTTATCAGGTTCTATAACCTGGAGGTTCCCGCCTTGCAATCAAGGCTGCTGTCGGTATAGTCGAATCAGGGCCCTGATTGGAACTCTGAGATCGCGAGCATTATGCGCTGCTGGCTGTTATATGGGCAGTATTGCGTAAGACCCGCATTACCACATTGGTCAGGCCTTGCCTCGACTGTGTGATGTCATATTGCCGTGTCTACGGACGCTGCTAGATATGGGACGGAAGGTCCCCCCGCCCTGTCCTGGACTCTCTGTGAATCCCTCGGGTGACTGTGCACTGTAAATCCTGGGCGTTGGTTCCAGGTTTATTGGTGTGTGATCCCTGCGCGCACGGCGCTTTACATGGGCTTCCCGTAGCGTCTTAGCTAAGACGCAGTACGAGAGAACTCTCGTAAGAGAACGTACTCGGTTACTAACGTAACCTCGGTTCTCTCTAGAAGAGGGAACGAGTACTGCGTTGTCTGCCGTGCGTACGATTCACTCTGGTTCGCTTTGGCGATGAAATAAATCAGGTGAGTCAGCCTTTTCGAGCTCCTTTTATCGGGTTAGGCCACACCCGTTTCGGCGGGAAGTGGCATGAAGGGCGCGAAGCGAGCTAGCCGTCTCGCCTATGGCTGTGTGCTGCTGCAAATGCGCTTTACAATAATTAAAAATTAAGGATAATTTTTTGCTTCAGTATTTCATGAAAAGAGACTTTTCCCGTAGCATCTTAGCTAAGACGCAGTACTCGTTCCCTCTTCTAGAGAGAACCGAGGTTACGTTAGTAACCGAGTACGTTTTCACTCTTCTTTGTGTGAGAGGTTATTTAGACATATATAATACATACTTATACATATATAATACATAATTTATTTTGTGATGCAAATCAGAATTTCAATCAACTGTTACTCCAGTTTTCAGAGTTATGATCCTTCAAAATATAAATCTAATATATTGATTTATTACCAGTGCTGGAAACCGTTTTGCTGCTTAATATTTTTTTGGAACCTGTGAGATTTTGTTTATAAAAAGAACATCACTGATAGTAAATCAACATATTGGAATGATTTCTGAAGGATTATGTGACATTGAAGACTGGAGTAAAGGCTGATGAAATATATATATATTTATACACACATACATTACATACATTTTATCTATATATCTAAATAAAAATAGGCTCAGTATATATGACCCAAAGTAACTAGTAACTAACTACTTGAGTAGATTTTTTATCCGATACTTTTTTACTCTTACTCAAGTAAGTATTCAGACTAGTACTTTTACTTTTACTTGAGTAATTATTTCTATAAGTACTTTTACTTTTACTTGAGTACAGTTTTTCGGTACTCTACCCACCTCTGATTTCCAGTACTGATCGGCTGCCTGTGTCGGTCAACCTGTGCATCCCTAATAAGAAGTAACTAACCAAGATTAAACTTAAGAAGAAGATTAAAAAGAAGAAGATGAATTATTTCATTATGTATGCACATAGAGGCATGGCAGAAAAATCATGTCAGTCTTAAATTAAACGTTAAGAAAGTGATCTAAATGTCAAACAAAATGACAGAGCGACTAACTGAAAGATTTTTACCTCATATGGAAGCTGACAGCAGCTCACAAACTTGTCTAAGGTTTCTCCAAACTCTTTTTGTAGTCTGAGAATACATTTCATCAGATAAGTGACAAAACCAAACTGTAGATGAAGCGTTTATTAAAAACATATTTCCGTTTCTGCTTCAGGAACCAAATGAGATTTTATCTTTATTTTTGTAATGCAATGTGCATGTCAAAAATATTCTGCATAACTTACTTTATTTGTAGTTATTATGCAAAAAAGCATTTGAAAGGCAACATCAACACTAAATCATTCTTCTACCGATGCTTTACATACAGTACATTCTCAAAAATGGACAATCACAAGACAACAAACTATTCTGACTATTGCATTTTGTATTTTTCCGCTACTAAACATTTTAGTTACCAGATCAGTCTTAGATGTCATGCAGTATGATCTGATCTATGATACTGACATGAGTAGAGAGGCTTGCGATTATGTTTGGTCTATCATTCAGGGAGATGAAACGGGAATTATGAATATGCTTGGACCATACATAGAGGATCAGCCATATTATTGGGGATAAGCCTCAGCTTTAAAGCTGCTTTTGATGCTCTCTGCAGAGCTCAAAGCACAAGCCATATGGTTTTAAATGATTTGTGGTCATTTTGGGGTAGTTTAAAGCTCAGGCCTTAATCTTTACTTTTTTTCATAAAACAGTTCTTTCACTATTTCATACAAAAAGTTATTTAGCTATACTGCAAGCGATCTTTTTAATCACTAGTTTTGGGTTTATTTGCGTGTTTTATTTATATATAATGTAACGGAGAAGAAACTGGTCAAATAAATGTCCTTATATAGGATGGACCACATTGTTATAACTAGTTGTATGAGCAACCAATGCAATTTTTGCCATCTCAAAAAAAAAAAAAAAAAAATTGAAAAGGTAATTATTATTATTATTATTATTATTATTATTTATTTTATAGTTTATTATTATTATTTATTTATTTATTATTTATTCAAAATTTATATTTTGCTTTTGCACTTTGTTTCTTGCAATTCTGAAAAAGAAGTCCATATTGTGTAATGTAAACTCAGAATTCTGAGAAAAAAAGTCACTATTTCTAAAATATAAACTCAAAATTCGGGGGAAAAGTCATAATTGCACAATGTAAACAAGAATGCTTTGAAAAAAGTCAAAATTGCACATTGTAAATGCAGAATTTAGAGAACAAATTGAGAACTGCATGATGTAGAAAATAATTCTGAGAAAAAAAAGTCAGAATATAAATTCAAAATTCAGAGAAAGAAAGAAAATCTGAATTTCTGAATGAATTTCAAAATGTAAACTCAATATTCAAAGAAGAAAATCTGAATTGTGCAATGTAAACTCAGAATTGAGAGAAACCAAGTTTGAGTTGTAAGATATAAAAATTAAATAAATAAATTAATTAATTAAATTGACTTTTTTCTAATCCCACAGAGATTCTCTACAGTCATTTATCATAGTAATTTTAATGCAAAATTGTGAACTATTTGACTCCAGATTGCCCTGCACCATAAGGTGGATTGAACATATACTGTAGCTGGTTTGCAATACTTCCCAGGAATCCATTCATGTCCAACAGGTAATTATATAATATGTGAGCTATAAAACTGACAGTGTGGCTCTCCAGCATTGGCTTTTTGATCTTCGGTGGTGTTGAGGTGCATAGTTTGACAATTACTAATCCATTTCACGCCGTTTCGTGAAAGGCCATCTTTTTGTTTTTTGTTCCCAATATTACACCTGTTTTCAGAATTATCTGATTGACCAATCAATATTATAAATGACTTCTGGGAATTCTGTGCATCTCACAAGCCCCTTTGTAACACTAATTGATGACATGCATAATGGCTAGCCACAGGGAAATCATTTCATTGCTCAAAAAAGAATAAAAAAAGAATAAAAGAAAACTGGGTTATTATTGTAAATAGACTTTAAAGAGAGTATAAATGTACCTGATGACATAGAGAGAAACAAACTTGCTGCATCTAACCTCAATGATAACATAATTACTGCAATGCTTATCAAATCACAAAACACCAAATCACATTATTCCTTCTCCTGACAAAAGGATTAAAATTACTTAAGATTGAAGGTCAGAAATAGCTCAACAAGATTTGAACATGTACTCTGTGATATTATAAAACCAGTGGTTCACAAAGATCTGTTTCAGGGCCTGTCAGAGCATGTCAAGGTTATTTGTTAAATAAATATTCTCCTCTACTGTGCAAAGGGACAATGCATCTGTGAATCTATAACACAGGCCGCGGTCACAATAAATCGATAACCGAGTTCACTCGACACATTAGGCACTTTTATATCTGCTCATATCCATTATTCTTCATTTAGGTTTCTCAGTCACAACTTGCCTTTGAAATTCACTTCTTTCAAACAGGAGACACTTTTATCAGTATCTGCAAAGAATATAGAGAGCATTGCATTATATTGACAGACAAAAAAATGAAAAGAGAAGTGCCTTTAGAAGTTAATATATTGTTTGTTTTATTTAGTTTTATATTGAATGTATGTATATCACTATCCTGTACTCAACCTAAATCTATTTTATAATCAGATTTGTGAATCTATGCAAACATCTGAGATGTTTTATTTTTATTTCTACTAAATGAACAGCCCTGCTTTGAAATCTCATGTCCAATAAATTGTTTCAGATTCCCCATATGATGTGACTCCAGATGTTGTTATGGCAACTGGGGAGATTATTGGATGGCAGAAGAGGTCTAGATGCTCTTTTGGTATGCAGCCTTTCCTCTCAGTGATTACTTTCCTATTCTCACAAACTGTTCACATCTCTTCAAAGGCATTTTCAAGAGTGCCTCTGTGCAACACCACACATCACATGGTTTTCCTCTTTTTTTTTTAATCTATTGCCACTTAAAAGTCATTGAAATGACAGATGAATTCATAGTTGTTATGGTTACTTATTAATGGCCATACATAAAGCTGTCATTATTCTATTAGCATCTTGTCAATTTGAGTTTATGATCTGGTTGCCCTTTGCTGGGCTAGATTAGCGCAGGGACAAATCTGTGTTAAAATTGTCTGATATTGTTATTAATACTGATGAATATAGTGAAGATGTAGTAATTCAACCTGCTACTGTTGTGATGCTTTTTTAATTAAATAATCAGTCATGCAATCATGCATTTCTATACTTTTGAATATCCTGCTGAATATTACAGAAACATTGTTTTCCTTTCAGACAATCCAGTTCTCTCTGAGTGAAGTGTGACTACCTGTAGTATATGGGAATGAAACACTCGTCCTTGACTCTTGGTTTTATCTTCTCTTTTCCCTGCTGTCAGACTCACCAGGTAAATCCACACATTCACAAATGAATGCAGATTTATGTTTTGATTGAAACTGATTTATACCTTTTGAATGATGTTAAAATTAGCTATACTATATTATTGGCAACTCTTTAAACATGGGAAGCATTCACAAAATAACAAAGGATTATTTATTTGCACATCAAGTACAAAATAAATAAATAAATAAAATTAAATAAAACATACCCAGAAATGTTGTACTGAGTGATAATGACTATTAACATTAATACCAATTTTTACAACAAATTATTTTTAATTACTTTTATTTTTAATACTACGCAGCCTAATTATTAGTCTACTGCAATCAAAATCAAATGAATAACATCAACAACAGTAAAGCAACAACAGCAGTATTTCTAGTTATTTTTATATTTATAGCGTGAAGCAAACCGACACACAGAGCATCTGAACCGAACTGATTCTTTTGGTGATTGATTCTGAACTGATTCTGTGCTAATGTTATGAGCCCAGGTAAACCTAGGCTTGCAGTCATCGCCAATGACGCCATTACGTAGAACGCAAAAGAACCGGTGAACCGTTTTCTTCAACCGGTTTATTGAATCGAACTGCCAGAAAGAACTACTGGTGATCCGAAAACCGATGTAACCGGTTCTTGACTCGTGAACGAGTTATTATCGGGCTCGGCTCGGTGTTCATCTCTCTCTTCACAGCAGTCCAGTCAGTGTATTGTTTGAGTACATGAATTACTCCGGGATATTGGTTTGTTTTAACTCAGAGGGAGTGTCAGCCACATTAAACAAGTTAACAGCTTAAGTCATTTGTGAATTAATGCATATTGGAGACGCGAACCGTTTAAAATGATTCAGTTCGATTTGGTGAACTGGTTCAAAAAGATCCGGTTACATCGAATGATTTGTTCGCGAAACTGGATATGACAAACTGCTTTGTTTTGAACTGTCTTACAACAGACACAGAAGAGAAGACAATGCTGAATAAAGTAATAGTTTTTGCTATTTTTGGACCAAAATGTATTTTCAATGCTTCAAAAAATTCTAACTGACCCTCTGATGTCACATTGACTACTTTGATGATGTTTTTCTTACCTTTCTGGACATGGACAGTATACCGTACACACAGTTTCAATGGAGGGACTGAGAGCTCTCGGACTAAATCTAAAATATCTTAACTGTGTTCCGAAGATAAATGGAGGTCTTACTGGTTTGGAACGAGTTATTAATGACATAATTTTCATTTTTGGGTGAACTATGCCTTGAAGTCATCCTAGGTGTATATGACTTTCTTCTTTCAGACAAATTCAGTTGGAGTTATTTAAAAAATGGTCTTTGATCTTTCAAGTTGTTTGATTCCACTCAGCGGGTGTTGCACTACATCGTAGGGGTGTAACAGTACGTATATTCGTACCGGACCATTTCGGTACAGGGCTTTCGGTACGGTGCACGTGTGTACCGAATGACCGAATGCAATATTTTGTTTGCGGAACATAGGTACATTTTCGTGTTTCCAAACGAACATATTAAGTGGTGGAAGTCCCCGCGTCCAGCGCAAATCCCGCCCTGCAGCTAATTCTAAGGCCGGTGACACACTGGCTGCGTGGCGTGAGCGTGGCGTTTCTGCTGCGTGTCAGTTGCTTCGCGTTTTCTGTGTCTTTAAACAACAGAATCATGCCTGACGCGGCGCTGCCGCGCTGCTGCTACTCTAGGTGACATAGAGGGAGACCACCGACACACCAGGATCTTGTCTTTACGACAACAATATCTATACTTCATGTTGAGTATAAATATAAAGCCTACTGATAAAGGACACCTTCAACAGTATTGACGGCAAAATAGACTATGTTTGACAGGTGCAATATGCCAGTGTGTCACCAGCCTAAGGTTTTCAAAAGGCATCACGCGAGTGTGAACATTACTACAACTAGGAAAAAAAACCATTGTAATTCAAACGCAGCTCCCGTCAGCATTTAAACAGACCTTTGCTCTTAATTCCGATCGGTCCGACGCAATAACAAAATCTGAGCAGGTCTAAAAACTGAAACTGTTGATGCTGCACTTTACACTTGGGAAAAGTTATATATTTTTTTAAATATGAGCAGGCCTACAAGCTGGGATTGGTTATTCTGCACTGTAATCATAGTTATTTATTTATATTTTTCATTATATTTTATTATATGATATTGGTTTGAGACTGAGAGTATTTTATTTAGTGGAGAACTTTGCAGCAGTATTTTATTTCTTATTCTTTTTTTTTAATTTTATTATAAATTATATTTTATTATTTATTTTATTAAAAAGTATTTTAAAAAAGTGTAAACAAATTGTTAATAAAAAGTTTATTGTAATAAACAACCTGCAGTTTAATTTTTGCATTTTCTTTCCCTTACTGTACTGAAAATGAACCGAACCGTGACTTTAAAACCGAGGTATGTACCGAACCGTGATTTTTGCGTACCGTTACACCCCTACTACATCGGTTTAATATAAAGCGCATCCGTTGAAAAAAAGTGTCTCACGTGGCTCGGGGGTGTGAACAAAGGCCTTCTGTAGTGTATCGATGCATTTTTGTAAGAACAATATCCATATTCAAAACGTAACAATCACTTTAATCTAGCTTGCATTACAGTTGTAAATGAAGCAGTTCCGGGGGAATGACACATTCCCCTGGACATATTATATAATCGTCACATTTCCAGAATATCAATCATAATACCGCAGACCAAGTCACAGTCTATGGTAGCCTATATTAGCTTCAGGACTGCAGAAAATGTGCGTGTTGGATGTAAAATGCCCTCATTATCTTGACAAAATGAGTGTTGAAAGTGTTGAAGTGTTGAATGAGTGTTGAAAAAACTATGCGCTGAGGATTCACCTCACACAAAAAGACACAGACAAGTTGTCACACAAAAGACATGCTGGTGCATGGAATCGGATTACTTCAATCTTTGCACATCTTTTATTCATGACGGCTGTTGTACGCAGTGTGAAATGGAATTGGTGTGATTTGAAGATCCTGCACAAATATAGAACATATTTCCACATAATGCAGGGTTTTTTTTTTTTTTTTGTGACCAGGTCATTACTGATGTAGCGGATTGCATTCCTCCCCTGAACACAGTCTGGGTTAAACTCAGTGAGTTGCCCTGTTGTGCTGATTCAGAACTGACTTTCTTCAGTAGATGGCTCACTTTAACTCATCTGAGAGCTGCACGAACAGGTAGGCCTAATATTCACATATTCTCATGATACAATAAAAGATTAATTAACTTTTTCTGAAGTCTATCCCTAGATATTCTTTGTGCGCTAACTCGAAGCTTTAAGCTGAATCTGATCTAGATACATATAGTGTGCTAGGGCAACCATCAATATTACAATTGCTTATACTAAAGGTGAGGGATTTCAATAAACCTTTAACACTGTTATTAAATGTGCAAATAACATGTCTTACATGAACAATCTGAAATTGTTGCACGATAATATATATCTGCATTGTTTTCCAGCCAGCCAAACACCAAACATAATGGCTCAGGTGCAGCTGTTTGCATTTCAAATATTTAAGCCATTACTATGAATGTTTCATCATATTTACAGAAATATCTGCAACTGCAGTGTTCCTTTCACACTGGGAAACATCAATCCATTCAGCAACGATCTGAGGAGTGTTTCTGGTACATATGTTCAGACCCCTGTTGAGCAGAAATATTATAGTTTCTCCCTATATCTTCCTTTTAAATAACTATGTATCAGATGAATATTGTACTCAACATAATTTGAACCTTCCTCTCTCTATCACGCCTTCATGTTCACAAACAATGTTTACCCAGTGATCAAGATGATTATGGGTACTGATGCAGATCCTAAGACGTTATTATTGTAAGAGAATATTGCATAACCAATAATATTGTTTATCTGTTGTCTTTAAGGATTTTTTTTTTTTTTTTTCAGCTTGACATCAATAATGTTTGATAACAATAATTGCTATTTCATTCCCGGTCCTCCTTATAGCATTTACATAAGCGAGTGAATGCAATTGTGGTCATCAACAACCTCACTGATGTCTAATCAGTTTCTTTGTAACATTTCTGATTGTAACATTTTTGAATGCAGTGGATGATTTATTTATATGATGAAAACTCAATTTAAACTGAAGAAATAGCAGTGGATGTCTGATTTACATGTATAAATAAAGCAAAAAGACATTAAAGCATGTGATTTTACCAGGTAAAGAGCTGGTGTTAGGTAGATATAAAGCCTCAGTACCTTTTACATCTCTGTACAGTAATTATTTGATTGAGATGGCTATAAGCAATGTAAAAAGCAAATAAAATCAAATAAACAATTATTTAAACAATCAGTTCAGTAGCTGTTTGTAGTTGCCATTTCTATATAGTATTCAGTATTCAGATGTGTGGCCACAGGTGTGCATAGTTTACAGTGGCTTTGAAAGTGGTTTACCTAATAAGACTGAGTGGGAGCCGTGCGTTTTATAAATGCATATCAGTAATAGGAACAGCAAGCAGGGCAGCATATTGACTGCATGTATGCTGAACATAATGAGATACTTTAAAGGGATTCCAACTGGCATTTCAGGAGTTTTGTGTACTTCTAAATAATTGATGCCGAGCCACATTCATTGGCATGAGCTGGAATGTGCTAGCTAACCTTGTGGTTCACACGCCGCATGACGAATATGAACCTAAATATTACATCAGACAGCATTTAAATTAGCATTTTAATGGAATTTTCTCTCTGTACAAGAGCCACTGAGGCAGTGTTTCTATTTGGTGTGTACAACTGCACCATGAATAATGTGTTACTCAGTGATGAGATGTAAAAAGTTAAATATAATTGGAGACCATTAATCCAAACTGTTCGTTTTCATGAGAGCTCACTTGTTCTCCCTGAGTTTGAACTATGGATTCATAAAAGTGCATGAATACAGGAAAAAAATTAGTTCTGCATAGAAAGCAAAATATGTAGGGATAATAATTTACCATTAGCAAGACTTCATTAGTTAATGCTTTAGAGGCAAAATGGTCAGAGGTGGGTAGTAACGAGTTACATAGTAAATTCTTTGGGTAACTAATACTTTTGGAGTATATTTAAAGATGGGTACTTTTACTCTTACTTAAGTAAATTTTTGGTGAAAAAATAAACTGTACTTTTACTTTGTTACTGAGGGCCATGCTCCTCTCGTTACTTTATATTAATGCAATACAAGTTATAAATTCATAAGTTTATTCCAAACGTGCCATCTTCTTTTCTCTTGGCAATGAGTGATGGCCATTCATTAATGATTCATTCTTTTGAGTAAATTCTGTTCAAAGGCTTGATCAAACCAGCTGGCAAAGCAGAGAATTGGTTCGCAAATAAGTTTGAATGATTTGTTCAGTTCCCTGAGTCGTCTGAAGCGGTTCACTCAAAGTTGTAACAGAAAAGTTAAGAACATCAAGAGCATTGAAGATGTGGCTTTGGATCTACATCAGTGTGACGAGTGGGGCTCGCCCCGTTCCCAAGGCTCTCGGCCCCGCCCCACTCATCACAGTTTGGTTTTTGTTTGTGCGTTGCAGTCATCTGTGAGGGGCTGTTGCGCTGTTTTATGTTTATTTTATCATTAAAATTTGATTTAAATGTCAGCCGGTTCCCGCCTCCTTCTTCCTGTGACTGTGAAGTTTTTAATGTGTAACTATGGTGCCGAAACCCGGGAGGAAGGAGGGACGCGCTGCCGAAGATCCCTCGGCGCTGTGGTGAATCCTCGTTGCCATCGAGCAGGGCGAAGGAGTCTGCCGCCATGGACGCTCGAGATGGTGGGCTGGAGTGAGTTGCCGGGAACTTGCTGCCGGCTGCCCGCGATGTGGAGGGGCGGCTTCCATCCATGAGGGAGTGGAGGAGTCGCTGCCGTTTGCCAGGGGGCCGGAGCCTGCTGCCATCTGCCAGAATGGGGAGGAGCAGGGAACGGGGGACTCCTGCCGGCTGCCCGAGTGCGGAGGAACCGTCACCGTCCACCGGGTCAAAGTCAAAGTCAAAGTCACCTTTATTTATATAGCGCTTTAAACAAAATACATTGCGTCAAAGCAACTGAACAACATTCATTAGGAAAACAGTGTCAATAATGCAAAAATTATAGTTAAAGGCAGTTCATCATTGGATTCAGTTATGTCATCTCTGTTCAGTTAAATAGTGTCTGTGCATTTATTTGCAATCAAGTCAACGATATCGCTGTAGATGAAGTGGTGGCGGAGGAGTGTCATGCCGTCCACCGAGGGTCATCCAGTGACGCTGCCAGGCACTGCAGAAGAGTTCACCCAGCTGGAGGAGGTCCGAGCAGCAGTGTGTCTGGGAACCAAACAATTTTTTTTCTCCTCTCTCCCCTCTTTCGTCTCTGTCACTCCTCATCCTTCCATCTCCCTTTCTCTTGCCTCGTCTGTCTGTCCTTACCCCCAGGTTCCCACAGCCACCGTGAGTGGTCCCCCCTGAGGGAGGGGAGGGGGGAGTAGAGCGCAGTCTCATAGGTACCCCCCGGCCTACGAGGGGCGATGTGGGTATGTGACGAGTGGCGGTGGAGTGATTGGGAAATGAGCGACACCTGCTCCGCTCACCGGTCTCGAGTCCAATGGAGGAGATTAGAAGGATACAAAAGAGGAGCGACAAATACTCCAAATTCTCCAATACTTTTTTAATCTTATTCAAGTAACTTATTCAGACTATTACTGGCTTTGCCACTGTCCCAGAGGGTGACACCGCGGCTGAATCTTCATCCGACAGCTCTCCCTCCGATGCTGAGATCGACATCTGTCACAGATCATGGCAGCGGCAATGGGACTCCGCCCACTGAAGGTAGCAGAGCCTGGTTCGCAGCTCCGAGATGGTCATCTTCCCGCAGTGGGAACATGACTCATCCACGAAGGCCACTTCAGCGTGCTCGAAGCTCAGACACATGAGGCAGCGATCCTGACCATCACCTGTTTCCAGCTAAAGACCGCACCCAGAAACACACAGGTGAAACGGCATCCTTATAAGGACGATCCGTTGTCTTTACAAAGATGCACCCTTAAGCTATTTTAGAGAAATTTGCTCTTTAGGAAATGCTCTTTTAGTGCTGAGGCGCACAGGGGAATTGGCCGCTTGCAACACGACAGGGGGTAGTGAAGCCTGAAATGCGCAACCCACTCAACACAGGAACGACCACCGCTGAAGCGCTGTCTCGCCAACAATCGAAGCTTCCGAGAGCGTGCTGAACTCGTAGTTCACAGCAGACACAGTTGAGCAGAAGATTGGTCTATCGAAGCGATATCCCAATTTCGTCGGTTACTGACGTGGCATCGAGAGTGACCGACTGAAAGGTAAATATATATATATATATATATATATATATATATATATATATATATATATATATACATATATATATATATATATATACATATATATATATATATATATATATATATATATATATATATATATATATATATATATACATATATACATATATATATATATACATATATATATATATATATATACATATATATATATATATATATATATATATCGATAACACTTTGCAATAAGATTCCGTTAATTAACATTAGTTAATGAATTAACTATCAGTGAGCAATGCATTTCTTCCAGTTTTAATTAGTTACAGTTGTTACAGTTTTAACTAATTTAACTTTTGATGTTAATGAATGGAACCTCATTGTCCTAACACCTCAAGGTGTTAGCATGTATTTACATATTTCAATGTAATATTTAATTATGTTTGCATCATATTTCCATAGAAATAAATTTTTTGTCTGCTAACAAGCATTTCAAAATTATTTTCCCTCATGTACAAAAGAAATATTATTGTAAGTTTATGTTGCTAAGGGTGTTGCGCAGTGAAACCCAGAACTGTTGGGTGAAGTTGTCTGGGACAGTATTTCCCATATTCTCCCTAAGTTTTTCTCATCTTTTAACCCAATCTCCTGTGGCACTTGATAGGCTTACTTTTAGTGGAGTCTTATGTAGCTCTGTACTAACACAAAGTTATTATGAGGCTAGTTTCTTTTCTTTTGTTTCTGTTCTGTTGTTGTGACCTGTCAGTCTGAGCGTGGGTCATAACACGTGAAAATGAAATGCACCTGCTACAGAGAGATTATTTTCTCTGTTTATGTTTGAGGCTGTGCGTGTTGTATTCAGCTGTATATTTGTAGGGGCATGGTAAGGACACAACCCGCCAGGCTATGTCCCAAAACGAGAGATTTATCTTATTTAATCATGCTAAGCCAGCTCATTACTTGTACTCTTTAGTAAAGCACAGTCTAGTTAAGAGAAATCCCTCAATCCTGTTGGATACCAGCCTGGCCAAACCTATAAACCTAAAATCCTGACAACCTTCATTTTCAAGCAGTAGACATAAGCAGATATGCTTTAAAAATATATCTCTACTTGCCCTTTTAAATTGTTTATTATATTATTCATAGTTTAAATGCTGATAGCTTCATAAAATAATTGTGTTAAACACAGACAGAGACTAAATGGATCTGGATGTTGCATTCATATTGGTGTAATCAGGATTATTACATGGCTCATATGAATACTTGATTCTGATTGGACAGTCGGGAAATTATCTGGTTAAATATTTATATATAAATGACATAATGTTAAATGCTCTCTTTCTTCACACATGATAAAATAATTTGGACTCAGATCAATATTTCATGTTAATTTATTTATTTATTTATTAAGTAGCCAAGCAATAAGTGGAATAATGTGCAGTCAAATATAGTCATTATAGCAACACAAACTGTATGAATTGAATTTATGCCTGGAAAGGGGTAGGTTTAGGTAATGTAGAAAAACAATATAGCCATACTTCATCAATGTTTGGCAGCACTGAAATAATGAGCAATTAATGTACATTAAATTCTTATTTCGCTTCACTCTTACTGCATGCAAGGATTTGATCTTAATGGGTGTATATAGCTCACTCACCATGTGTGTCTGAAGAGCAGAAACAGAACTGAGATAAATGGAACATTTGTCTGCCTTGACAGAAGACAGCAAATTGGGATTAATAGTAATATATGACAGTGCTAGGGGATCCAGGTGATCAATTCCAGCCAATTTTCAGACCTGGCTCGCTGTCCTCACCTCTGTCTCTGAGGAGAAAACATGCTTTTATTTCAAATAGTGTGTCTGCATATTAGTGGTTTAGCTGCTAGCATAGTGTGTTTCAAATGACCTAAATATGGCATCATAATGATGTAACCGTGTTATCATACACAGTCATATTGTTTGAAAATAAAACAGGTAAAAAAAAACACTTGCATCCTGGCCAAGAATTTAAAAACACCATCTGACTGACATTTAAAGAAACCAATCATAGGTAATTTAGCTTCCATGTGCCAATAAGAGGCTGTAACCTGACATTTTGTAAATAAAACTTTCTGTTTTTTTTTTGTTTTTGTTTTTTTTGTTTCTAAGTGGACTGTAAAAAAACATAGCATGACACATAGCAACAAGCTAAAACACTCAGAACACCTTAGAAACAGCATGACAAAAACACTCACAACACACTGGTGCACATAGCAACATGTTGAAAACTATCACAGTACATTACTAAATACCTCTTAGAAACTGCAAAGTAAAAACAATCACAACACCTTAGTAACTGCATATCAACAAGCTAGAAACACTCAGAGCACCTTAGTAAGTTAATAACAACAAGCTAAAACTCTCAGAACACCTTAGTAACTGCATAGCAACAAGCTTAAACACTCAGAAGACCTTAGTAACTGCATAGCAACACGTTAAAAGCACTCATAACACCTTATTTGCATCATAGCAACAAGCTAGAAAAACTCAGTGCACCTTAGTAACTGCATAGCAACAAGCTAAAACCCTCAGAACACCTCAGTTGCTGGATAGCAACAAGCTAGTGCACCTTAGCAAAAACATAATGTTACAACATACTAAAACACTCAGAAAACCTTAGTAACAATAGCAACAAGGTAAAAGCACTCAGGGCACCTTAATAACCCCTTAATTGTTGTATAGCAACAAGCTAAAAACACTTAGAGCACATTAGCAACCACTTACAGTAACAACAAACTAAACCACTCAGAGAACCAAAGTAACTGTATAGCAACAAGCTATAATAATAATAATAATAATAATAAAACTCAGAAAACCTTAGTAACTGCATAACAGCTAGCTAAACTTTAGCAAACCACATAGCAACCAGCTATAAATCCCTCAGAGCACCTTAGCAACCATACAGCAACACACTGGCAACCACCCACTTTAGTATTGTGAATGTGAGTTTTGCACGGGCAAAAACCACTCGTTATTTTGAGTGAATGTATCAGTTTTAATTGAGTGTTTTTGATTTGTCCAGTGGATGAATGTTGCCTTTTCTGTAGTTTAAAGACAAAAAAGCTGCTGCTGAGTTGACAGATGGATTCCTCTGCTTTTTTTTCTATTTGTATTTTTTTGTGTGTCTGTACACTCACGGAAGGTTAATGGCATTTGGTGGCATCATGATCCCTGGGCGTTCATCCCTCCAGCTCTCTAGGTGTCTGCCATCGCCTGCTACCTTACGCTCCGCTCCAGAGTTTAGAGGTGACATTGATGAACCATCTGTTAGGTTCATGTCACCCCAGAAGCGGCTGTGATGGGCGTCAGGACGAGACACTTTTTGACACTCGTGAGCAACTGTACTGCCTGCTCAGCTACTTTAAGCCCCAAAATAACCACTCCCAACCAGCAGCATCTCATCAGTCTGTCCTTTGAGACACACAGGAGGCTTTGAGTGGAAGCGGAAGACGGGATACGGATGAGTCTAACTGATAGGAGCAAAGGGTGAATCTCACAAAACCTATCAAGAATGTCACCAGAGTAATTTTTTTACTGCAAAAACATAAAGAAGTTAATGTTGTACTTAAGAAGTCCTATTTTTAGGACCATTAAGATTTCTTTGCATTGCATTATTATTCCATTATTTTAATGGAGCTAAAAGTTAGTTAATTTTTATTATTTTTTTTATTAAAAGGAAGTATAAATAATTATTTATAGCATTTATTATTATTATTATTATTATTATTATTATTATTATTATTATTATTATTATAGTTTGGAGTCAGTCTTAAATTTTTGAGAATAACAAAGATATATATATATATATATATATATATATATATTAATAACTATTTATAATGAATCTTCTTTCAAGAAAGCAAAATAAAATATATATATATATATATATATATGTGTGTGTGTGTGTGTGTGTGCGTGTGTATTAAATATTTAATTATTACCTGCTTTCTTGATATATATATATATATATCAGATTTATAAAAAATAAGATTTATTATTTATTAAATAAGAAATAATCAGATTAAACAAATCATAAATTAATTTTAATAAATATTTATTGGATTTAAAATGTTAATTTAATTATAATAATATAACATTTTAACTTATTGTTATTTTAAAATATAATAATGAATTGTAATTGAATAAATTTTGTAATACTATAATAATTACTTATTATTATTATTATTATTATTATTATTATTATTATTATTATTATTATTATTATTATTTTATAAATGTTTTTTGTAAGAAGATTCTTTTATTCACCAAGGCTGCATTTAATAATAATAATAATATGCAACTATTATATTATTTTAAAAATTATAACATTTAAATATTAATGAAATGTATAATTGTCATTGATGCTGATGATGATGATAACAATAATAATAATTTCTGTGATTATATCATATATTTTAATAAAATGTTTTAGATCTAAAAAGAGAAATATGAATGTCCCCAGTTTGCGAGTGGGCGTTCTGGCTTTTTTTGAAACACTGGAGTTCAAACGCACATCTCTCTCAGCTGGGCTACACACTCATGCTGGATGCACGGCTATATGAATCGTTTGGCTGTTATGTAGTTCTGTAGGAGTTGTGCTGTTTTTGATTTTATTTTTGGATCAAAAGCAATGAGAGGAGGAACAGATTGATCCTCCACACATGGGCGTATGGTTTCAGAGGGCCATGAACCTTAAGAATTGAGTCATTCCTATTTGCTTTGTAGATACATCACATCCGCATCTTGTGTTTGCACCTTGCTGCATGCAAGATCACGGAAAATCGAATCAACCTCGTTTTAGGAGGTTCCAAATTTAAAGATGTTCTCTCAAGAAACTTAACGTTGAACACGTTGCACTGCATGAACTTTAATCTTCATTAAATACAAGCTGCAGGAACAAATCACTCAGTAAATATTCTTTCATTATTCACTCACCCTCTTGTTGGTCTAAAGTTATATGCTGTTTTTTTTATTTATTTATTTATTTATTTTGTAAAACACAAAAGTAGAAATGAAGGACATGCTTAAGATCACAGTGACAGCATTTTTAAAAGTCAAATAAGTCATACTGAAAATGGAGGAGAACTAATGTGCTCTGTGGAAAATACAGTCTAATTATTCTTTCTAAGATATGTTGGATGAGCTCAATCATGCATGCTGAACTTGTAGATTAACTTTCTGAGAGATGAAGTTCTAAAGAAATGCATGATGTTTATTGTATATATACACATTATATATATATATATATATATATATATATATATATATATATATATATATATATATGTGTATATATATATATATATACACACACACATATTGGGGATTTCAAGATATTCTAACAGATAAAGATAATTATAATATGAAGAATTTTCATGTAAACTTAATCAGTAGATACTGGTTGCTAATGTGCTCTCTCTCTCTCACTCAACATATATATTCATTTTTCATTCAATACCCACACGTTCCTCTTCTTGGCTCGGCTCCTGTAATTTTTGCAGCTTCGCTGTGCCATTTGATGGCCCTCGATGGTCATGTGCTCTTATGGCCGCAGGCTAAAAGCATGTGAAATGCATTTGCCGCCTTTAGCCAGATGGCCATATGCCTCCCATGCTGAATGAATTTACTGCTGATCTGCAGCCTAAACATATAAAATTACTAATAAGTACCTTCAGTGAAATGTGTTATAAGAATTGTCTTGAGCTGCAGGAATAGAATGGTAGTTCAGAAAGGAAGCAAAAGCACCATTAAGGACTTATAAATGTGGTCCATATGACTTGTGCATCATTTTCAAATATTCTGAAGTCATACAACAGCTTTGTATGTGAAATTAACTAATTTACTGATAATCTTCTTGGTTCAAGTCTGATTTATGAACAAAGTTATTTTAAATAGATATTTAAAAAAATAAATTCACAAAAATGGTCCGAATGGTTTGTTCACCATGAGCCAAATTAACAAACAGTGCCTATAGCCACTTGTCTAATGGTTAAAATTACATTTTCAGAGTAATAATGTTTCTTACATATCAATTTTATTTTTCCAATAAGTAATAATTGTGAAGCCTCCTGTGTAGTTGAAGTCTTCAGAAAAGAACAATGTTTACTCTAAAACCACGTTTTTAAAAGTATTAAAATGTAAGACAAAATGTGCTAAAAATCGATTTAAAAAGCATTTTAGAGCCAAATCATCAATTTTGTGTAATTGACATGTCAACAACATTTATATAAATCCCTGGAGTCACATTCTTTGTCTACGTATATTGAGATGTTGTGTCGCTGCCAAATTGCCAGCTTGTGGTGGAATGAGTCTGTGCTGCAGACGGGTGGGTGATGTAATTAGGGCTAATTTTCTGTTTTCTGTTCTTTCGGTAAACCACAGACTCTCACAAACCAGTCCCAGTTTAACAGAGTGACTTCAGAATGGTGCAGGACTCCTACAGATTTTCATAGATACAGAAATTGTTGTTTCAGGCAAGTAGAAATAGAGAACTCAAAATGGCTGTGGAGAAAGAGAAAAATAGAATGGGTTGTTTTATACTGAAACTCTGCAAACCCCTGCAAACTAATGTCTTCATCCAAGTCTCCACATTTAGAGGAGGAGGGATGTTCTCTGGTGTATTCCACTGTTCACTTATTTCCTCTCTCTTGACCTCGGCTGCAGATCAGTGTCTTTTAAGCGTTCCTTCAAGCTATTCTGTTGGTGAAGGTTAATCAAAAACAATGGCTAGCTGCTGGGATTTGCATTTAATCCCCCTATTCGCTGTGAGATAAACTCTGGATTTTCCTCAAGATCTTTTATTAATTTGTGCAGATTATCTACAGTGGATGATTCCCGCCAGGCAAATATACAGACACAGCTTGTTTTCGGTGGCTTAAGCAGGTAGTAGACATATATGTATGTGAACAGACCGCAGGATCCAGAAATCTGAGGCCAAGTTGAAAAGGTTGAAATGAAAGGAAAATCCAGTATATTTATATATACACACACACACACACACACACACAAATATATATATAAATAATAAATAGATAAAACAACAGTTTATCCTTTTTTGATGCATTGTGAACTATAAGTCAAGTCCAGGGTTCTCGTAGCATGTCTTTTATGTGTTTTTCAGAATCAGAATCAGAAAGAGCTTTGTTGCCAAGTATGCTTGCGCATACAAGGAATTTGTTTTAGTGAGATGAGCTTCCGGTACACAGAGAGAAAAAAAATAATAATAATACATTTGCAAATAAATAAGTGTATAAACAATTGTGCTATAAATGATAATGGAATATGATTGAGTATAAGGATATTGTACGTTTTTATTGCATAAGTGGGGAACATTTAACCGTTCATGAGGTAGACTGCCTGAGGGAAGAAACTGTTCTTGTGCCTGACTGTCCTGGTATTTGCGGCTCTGAAGCACCGGCCAGATGGCAAAAGTTCAAAGATGGGGCAACTTGGATGTGAGGGATCCAGAGTGATTTGCTGAGCCCTTTTCCTCACTCTGGAAGCATACAGTTCTTGAAGGATGGGCAGGGGACTACCAATAATCCTTTCAGCAGTCCGAACAGTTCTCTGTAGTCTTCTGAAGTCTGATTTTGTTGCTGAACCAAACCAGACAGTTATTGAAGTACACAGGACAGACTCAATGACGGCTGAGTAGAACTGTTTCAGCAGCTCCTGTGGCAGGTTAAAATTCCTCAGGTGGCGAAGGAAGTACAACCTTTGTTGGGCCTTTTTCACAGTGGAGTCAATGTGATTGTCCTACTTCAGGTCCTGTGAGATGGTGGTTCCCAGGAATCTGAATGACTCCACTGCAGTCACAGTGCTGTTCATGATGGCGAATGGGGGAAGTACAGGGGGGTTTCTTCTGAAGTTCACGATCATCTCCACTGTTTTGAGCGTGTTCAGCTCCAGGTTGTTAAGACTGCACCAGACAGCCAGCTGCTCAACCTCTTGTCTGTAAGCACATCTTGTCGTCACCGTCCTGGATGAGGCCGATGACTGTAGTGTCGTGTGCAAACTTCAGGAGCTTGACAGAAGGGTCTTTAGAGGTACAGTCGTTGGTGTACAGCGACTGCAATTCAACGACTTTCAATTCAACCTTTGAGGCTGAATTGAAATCAAATACTGCCATACTGACCCTTAATACTTCTGATTGTGATGTGTACTTCATAAATATTGAGACAAGTATGTAAAAGCATGTTTTTTATGGAAATGCAGGCACCCTTAAATGGTTACTAATGGGGTTTGATGGTCATCTAGTGGAAAAGCTTGCCCAAACAAAATATCACTGAAAGCAAATTTTTTGAGATATCAACCTCAAATTTGGAACATAACTTGTTCAGATTTTTGGTTTTGATTTTCTAGCAGTTTTAGAGTAAAACATGTTTTGTAATATATATATTTTATATAAAATATACATATTTAAATTATTATATTTTATATTTTCATAAACTTAAACTTTTTTTGTTATACAATCTTTATTTTTTCCCTTCTACAATAATTTATTTATTTATTTGTTTATTTGTCAGGGACAATGCAAAAGAGACACATTGTAACAGGTTACAATAACTTGAACCGATGTGTTGCATATAGGGTTTCTAGCTGAAGCTAATTTGAAACCGCTGTCCCTGGTTCTGCCAAGTGTCTGCTTTAAAATTAGACCAACCTTAAGTCTGTGGACCAAAGCATTAAAACATTTATAACAATTTAAGTTGGAAATGTCATTTTCACATCTATGCTCAAAAAGTGAAACCTACAGTTAACAGGTTAATATCTTCAAATCTCCAATAATCTTTCTTATTAACATGGTCGGATGCCATTTACAAATAATCAAGAGCAGATTTATGATAATCCACTTTTTCACTGTAACTTTTTTGTCACAATACACATCTTATAATCTTTAATTTTTACAAATCTCCAATAATATTTCTTATTAACATGATCGGACTTTGATGCCATTTACACAAGCAGATTTATGATCCCCCTCCCCCCTTGAATATCTTTAATGCTACATGTAAAATTCTTAAAATTCCTCTAAGAAACTGTCAATTCGTTTGCAAATTTTTGCATTTCACTGAGAAACTTTGTGTTCGATAGCAAAACTTTTGATGTGAAGTGGGATGAAAAAAAGACACCATTTACATTTGCCCACAAATTTTTTTTATTTTTCTGAGAAACCTTGCATTCATTCTCAAAATGTTGTGCATTCCCATTTGAAATTTTGTTCGTATAGCATAGCTTTAAAAAATAAAGGGGGATGGAAAACTACATGCCAATTCAGTGCTTTTGCAAACAAGTTTTTGTGGGCAAACGTGAAAGTATTGAACAATACTTTTGCAAGAGAATGCAAACACTTTCTTAAGGGAAATAATATTTTTCCTTCATGTCCCCGGCTTAGGAGCTACATATAAGACAAATAAATTGCCAATAAAATACTTTTTTTTTTCTTTATGACTTTGATGCATAACAAATTCTCTAAACTCTTCTTCCGAAAGAGACAACAATGACGTCTGAAGTCCAAAGGCTTCACATGCTACAGCCGTTTCCATTCCTGTGTTCAGAAGCAGGCGGCAGGTTTACAGCACAAGTTGATTAAAAGACATCAAACGACCATCATTTACATCACAATCCAATCTAAACACATAAAGCACATCTGATTGTTGGACTCTCATCAGCCCGCCATGTGTGTGATTTTCCTGCAGAGAATCGTGATGAGTGATATTGTGTGGTACTAAGAGTGGGTGGTGTAAATAAACTCAATTTCATACTCTTGCAAGGCTGCGGCAGATGCCTGGGGCAGCTGATGTAAATACAGCGGGCTCAGCGCCCAGAGAGTAAGACTTATAATTACCACTGCACATTATGACAGCGACACTTCCCCTTCCTCTGTATCATCACTTACCGCTTTCCTTCTCATCACAGATTGTAATATATCACATAATCCTTGCACACAATATTCCAGCCCATCGTTTTTCCTGTGCCGAATCCGATAAAGGTTAAATGTGGACTTTGATGTCATTTCTTAAGACCCCTTGCAGGAAGATGTGAATTCTCTGTAGAGACAGTTTTTTTTTTTTTTTTTTTTTTGATAAGGGATGGATGGTTTTGACTCTGGAATTTCATTTAAAGCCACAAGCTATGAAAAACTTTGAATGTCAGTCGGCATGAACAAGTGACTGCAAAACCAGTGACCTTTACTCTTAAAAAGAATAGAGGAAGCACATCAAACAAGGCCTCAGACCGTTCCCCAGACAGCACTCACTCAACGTAAGTCGATGCGTTTTTAAGAAATCTTAAGACTGAGTATTTTTGCTTTAACCTGTGGAGTTTGTCTCATGGGGTTCTTATGTTGTTTAAGTTGAGAGAAAGCACTGTAGTGTCTCTTAAATATCAACGTTTTAGGATCGAGTTTCAGATAATGCTGTCTGAGTGGAAGCACAATGTACAGTGTATCATGTGACATGGTTTACTTCAACATTAATACATTGACTGTTTTAACATTATTATCTAGCATTCGGCCTTTATTCAGTAATCCTAAATGTAATATCACAATAATTCATTGTCTTGTACATGCCTGGTCAGGATTTTCTTTAAATAAATGTCAGAATAAGTTCTTCAATTTACTCTGAATATGACCCTGGAGAATTTTGCATGTGCATAATGATGTTGTAACTGAATGTATGCTTTAAATGATGTAACTGAAATAATGATGCTTTTCAGATAAAACAACAGAGGTTTGTCTTTGCATACTGACTTTTTAAAAATTTAATTAGTGAAATGCTGTACAAACCGAATTCCGGAAAAGACTGCGTAAAAAAATTGTGGAAAACTTTAAAAACAATGTTCCTCAACGTCAAATTGCAAAGGCTTTGCAAATCTCATCATCTACAGTGCATAACATCATCAAAAGATTCAGAGAAACTGGAGAAATCTCTGTGCGTAAGGGACAAGGCCGGAGACCTTTATTGGATGCCCGTGGTCTTCGGGCTCTCAGACGACACTGCATCACTCATCGGCATGATTGTGTCAATGACAT
Organism: Carassius carassius; assembly: GCF_963082965.1. Taxonomy (NCBI): domain Eukaryota; kingdom Metazoa; phylum Chordata; class Actinopteri; order Cypriniformes; family Cyprinidae; genus Carassius; species Carassius carassius. The sequence goes on from NC_081759.1 coordinate 5,075,268, forward strand.
TACTAAATGGGCCCAGGAATACTTTCAGAAACCACTGTCTGTAAACACAATCCGCCGTGCCATCAGCAGATGCCAACTAAAGCTCTATCATGCAAAAAGGAAACCATATGTGAACGTGGTCCAGAAGCGCCGTCGTGTCCTGTGGGCCAAGGCTCATTTAAAATGGACTATTTCAAAGTGGAATAGTGTTTTATGGTCAGACGAGTCCAAATTTGACATTCTTGTTGGAAATCACGGACGCCGTGTCCTCCGGGCTAAAGATGAGGGAGACCTTCCAGCATGTTATCAGCGTTCAGTTCAAAAGCCAGCATCTCTGATGGTATGGGAGTGCATAAGTGCATACGGTATGGGCAGCTTGCATGTTTTGGAAGGCTCTGTGAATGCTGAAAGGTATATAAAGGTTTTAGAGCAACATATGCTTCCCTCCAAACAACGTCTATTTCAGGGAAGGCCTTGTTTATTTCAGCAGGACAATGCAAAACCACATACTGCAGCTATAACAACAGCATGGCTTCGTCGTAGAAGAGTCCGGGTGCTAACCTGGCCTGCCTGCAGTCCAGATCTTTCACCTATAGAGAACATTTGGCGCATCATTAAACAAAAAATACGTCAAAGACGACCACGAACTCTTCAGCAGCTGGAAATCTATATAAGGCAAGAATGGGACCAAATTCCAACAGCAAAACTCCAGCAACTCATAGCCTCAATGCCCAGACGTCTTCAAACTGTTTTGAAAAGAAAAGGAGATGCTACACCATGGTAAACACGCCCCGTCCCAACTATTTTGAGACCTGTAGCAGAAATCAAAATTGAAATGAGCTCATTTTGTGCATAAAATTGTAAACTTTCTCAGTTTAAACATTTGCTATGTTATCTATGTTCTATTGTGAATAAAATATTGGCTCATGTGATTTGAAAGTCTTTTAGTTTTCATTTTATTAAAATTTAAAAAACGTCCCAACTTTTCCGGAATTCGGGTTGTACTTCCAGATTATCAGTTAATAATAATAATAATAATATATATATATATAATAATATATATAATATATATATATATATATATATATATATATATATATATATATACACGACCCTGGAACCACAAAACCAGTCTTAAGTCGTTGGGGTATATTTGTAGCAATAGCCAAAAATGCATTGTGTGGGTCAAAATTATAGATTTTTTTTTTTCATGTTCCATGAATATATTTTTGTCAATTTCCTACTGTAAATATATCAAAACTTAATTTTTGATTAGTAATATGCATTGCTAATAACTTCATTTGGACATTTTGACAATTTTAAAGGTAATTTCTCAATATTTAGATTTTTTGCAGTCTCAGATTACAGATCTTCAAACACAGTTGTATCCTGGCCAAATATTGTCCTATCCTAACAAACCATACATCAATGGAAAGCTTATTTATTCAGCTTTCAGATGATAATATATTAATGATATTATAAATATTGTCCCTTATGGTTTTGTGGTCCAGGGTCACACACACACAAATATCTATACTGTATATACTAAGTCAGCTGTGGTGTTCTAGGTTGGCCATCCTGTTATCCACCTTTCCTGAACCAACCAATTTCCAGCTAATAAAATCTGGTACTATATTGTTTTCTTGCTAAATAAAATGGGTTATGAATACTGTTGACCTTTTAAACTTCAAATGTTTGTTTTCATAATTACACAACATCTACATTGTAACTGTGAAATGCAGCATTCCAAGAATGCTCTCATTATAACCAGCAAAGCTTATTCATTATAATGCATGCTTATTGTGCATGTTAAAGATGGCTTTGTCGATTAGAGTGTGAGCTTTCTAGTTTTACTGCGTTGCTAGTGGTGTAGACAGGGTGTAAGTGAGCCGACAGGACTGTGTTTAGTTTAACATATGACTGCTGGCTAAACCTCTCCCTACTGAAGTGTGCTTCACTTTCTCTTGCCAGACTCCTGCAGCGCACGAGTAGTTGAAGGCAGTGGACTAGGACTTGAGTGCCGGGCCAGATTTTACAAAGCAATGGGTCATCATCCGCAAACAATCCCAGCACGGGTCACCATCTGTTTATGGGAGAGGACAAACACGGATTCCTACAGTGTGATAATCTATGGCCCATATTTGAGCACTACTCAGTGTGTACTACAGATTAGAGGTTGTTCATTGATATGATATTTCCAGACTAAACTGAGAATAAATAGTGCAAAGATTATATTTTAGATGAATAATTATGTTGTGATCCCTGTTGAGTAGCTACTTAAAAATATCAACAAATGTTTTACAGGTTTTACAATACATGATAAAGTACCAACCAACCTGTGACCCTGGACCAAAACCAGTCATAAGTAACACAGATATATTTAAAGTAATAGCCAGCAATACATTGTATGGGTAAAAATGGGTTGATTTATTGGATTTTGGATTTTGTCGATACCGATAGCTAGGTTGGACCACACTGGCTGATACCGATTAATTAACTGATAATTTTTAAAATGGATACTGAACAAAAACTAAAATAGTGTTTTATTTATGAATAAAATAAAATAAAATAAAAAAACAGTACTGAACCATACTAATAGTAGTAGTATAATAACAATACAAGTAATAATAATAATAATAATAATAATAATAATAATAGTAAATGTTGAAATTACCACACTCTAATAGGGCCTTATAAAATCAGTTTTTTTTTTCCCTAAATTATATTTTATTTATTTCCAAATTCAGTTTAATTTTTCTAGATTCAGTTTTTCCATTTTAATTTTTCTCCACTCCTTTTTAATAGTTAAATTAAAGTTTATTAATCATAAATCAAGTCTAATTAATTTAAATCATGAAACTTATAAATTTTCAAATAAATTTAATAAAAGTTCAACAAAAATTCCATGATTAGGGCCTTATGAAATGTTTAATTTTTTTCTCACCAAATTTTTTTTTTTAGCAAATTCTGTTTTAGCATGTCTAATTATTTATAAAACAACTTTTTTTTTTCTTAAAGAAGCCTAATTGTTGTTTCCCCTCAAAAAGTCTGTGTGTATTTACATTTTTATTGTTATCAAATCAAGGCATGAAACGTTAATATTATTTGTTTTTTAATTACTGAAAATTAAGCAAACTAAGGGGATTTACTATTAGAATTAAAACATGGAAAAAATGTTGTGTGATTATTCCTTAAAAAATAATGTTTTTCATTTTTAGTAGTAGTAGTAAGCTATGTACATTCTACTTCAAAACCATTTTATTTTAACGGATTGCCGTGAATATCTTTACAGTTCTGTGCATGTGATATAATGCTTTTGCGCAAATCAAATGGTCAAATGCTCAGAGCAGTTCTGGATACGTTCTTCATGTGTTTCCGTCCTCATTTAGTCCAACAGAAGACAGCTAAACTTTGAATTCTGTTTTTATGAATGGATTCCGTCCGCATTTTCTGCATCGTGGAAAACATAGGGTCCTACAATTATACCAGCACAATGTATACTCTCACACTTTAACTGCTTCTATCACTCAAGTGATTATCTAATCAAAATAAAAGAGCAGCACTGAGTCTAGGAGAACTCACCGGTATATCACACACATTCCGGATGCGTCGCATTCAACTCCAGCAGCAGTTTTTCACCAAATGGACACAAGTTTACTTCAAGAATGAACAATGTTCAGTGTTTAAAAAACTGAGCAAACGGAAAGAGTGAACTATATTATAGCTCTTTAAATGAAGCGTACAGACTTGTTTTTTTTTTTCTTCTTTTTTTTGTATCTTCAGATTCCAGATTTTAAAATAGTTGCATCTTGGCTAGTATTGTTCTATACAAAGAAACCATACATCAGTGGGAAGTTTATTTATTTAGCTTATTCAGATGATGCATAAATCTCAATAACAATAACAATAATAATAATAAAGACCTATATGACTGGTTTTGTGGTACAGGGTCACATTTGTGTGTGTGTGTGTGTGCGTATGTATCATGCTGCATATGGATCACATTAACATTACATTTTTCAGTGTACTAAATATAGTATAATAATTCATTGTTCTTGGTCCAACAAGTTTTAGTATGTTCTTTTAATACAAATTAGGATTCGTTTTTCCTTTTATTCTGAATTTGTTCCTCTTTGTTCCTCCAAGTCACTTTGAATAAAAGCCTGTGCTAAATGCATAAATGTAAAATATGAATGTAAGATTGCATAAACATATAAAAGCACAGGAGAAAATTGAACATTAATACGAATAAATCAATAGTTATGACCTGTTATAAATGTTGTGCTATATTAGAATATTAATGAACTGCATTATTGTATTTTAAGCTGCATTTGGCATTGGCAATGGCAAACGTAGCCAAAGAATGTAGATTTTACTGCTGCTGACATGCATTTTATCATAATTGTTCATCAGCATTTCCTCACACCACACACAAATACTTCAGAAATATCATAATATTACTTCAAGTCCATAATGGTGAAAGCCAAGTACAACCCGAATTCCGGAAAAGTTGGGACGTTTTTTAAATTTTAATAAAATGAAAACTAAAGGAATTTCAAATCACATGAGCCAATATTTTATTCACAATAGAACATAGATAACGTAGCAAATGTTTAAACTGAGAGATTTTACACTTTTATCCACTTAATTAGCTCATTTAAAATTTAATGCCTGCTACAGGTCTCAAAAAAGTTGGCACGGGGGCAACAAATGGCTAAAAAAGCAAGCAGTTTTGAAAAGATTCAGCTGGGAGAACATCTAGTGATTAAGTAAGTTTATTGATATCAGGTCTGTAACATGATTAGCTATAAAAGCTTTGTCTTAGAGAAGCAGAGTCTCTCAGAAGTAAAGATGGGCAGAGGCTCTCCAATCTGTGAAAGACTGCGTAAAAAAATTGTGGAAAACTTTAAAAACAATGTTCCTCAACGTCAAATTGCAAAGGCTTTGCAAATCTCATCATCTACAGTGCATAACATCATCAAAAGATTCAGAGAAACTGGAGAAATCTCTGTGCGTAAGGGACAAGGCCGGAGACCAGAAACCACTGTCGGTAAACAATCCAACAAGTGAACATGGTCCAGAAGCGCCGTCGTGTCCTGTGGGCCAAGGCTCATTTAAAATGGACTATTTCAAAGTGGAATAGTGTTTTATGGTCAGACGAGTCCAAATTTGACATTCTTGTTGGAAACCACGGACGCCGTGTCCTCCGGGCTAAAGAGGAGGGAGACCTTCCAGCATGTTATCAGCGTTCAGTTCAAAAGCCAGCATCTCTGATGGTATGGGGGTGCATAAGTGCATACGGTATGGGCAGCTTGCATGTTTTGGAAAGCTCTGTGAATGCTGAAAGGTATATAAAGGTTTTAGAGCAACATATGCTTCCCTCCAAACAACGTCTATTTCAGGGAAGGCCTTGTTTATTTCAGCAGGACAATGCAAAACCCGAATGACCCTAGGAGCTATGTTGTCCGGGGCTATATGCCCCTGGTAGGGTCTCCCAAGGCAAACAGGTCCTAGGCGACGGGTCAGACTAAGAGCGGTTCAGAAACCCCTTATGAGGAAATTAATTCATAGGACCGTGACGTCGCCCGGTATGGCGCAGCCGGGGCCCCACCCTGGAGCCAGGCCCGGGGTTGGGGCTCGTATGCGAGCGCCTGGTGGCCGGGCCTCCCCCCACGGGGTCCGGCCGGGCTCAGCCTGAAGGAGCGACGTGGGGCCGCCTTCCCGTGGGCTCACCACCTACAGGAGGGACCGTAAGGGGCCGGTGCATAGAGAATCGGGCGGCAGTCGAAGGCGGGGGCCTCGACAGCCCGATCCCTGGACACGGAAACTAGCTCTAGGGACGTGGAACGTCACCTCACTGGCGGGGAAGGAGCCCGAGATTGTGCGTGAGGTTGAGAGGTTCCGACTAGCGATAGTCGGGCTCACCTCTACGCACAGCTTGGGCTCTGGAACCACACTCCTCGAAAGAGGATGGACTCTTCACCACTCTGGAGTTGCCCATGGTGAGAGGCGGCGGGCGGGTGTGGGTTTGCTTATAGCCCCCCAGCTCAGCTGCCATGTGTTGAGTTTACCCCAGTGAATGAGAGGGTCGCTTCCCTGCACCTTCGGGTCGGGGATAGGTCTCTCACTGTCGTTTGTGCCTACGGGCCGAATGGCAGTGCAGAGTACCCGGCCTTCTTGGAGTCTCTGGGAAGGGTGCTGGAAAGTGCTCCGACTGGGGACTCCGTCGTTTTACTGGGGGACTTCAACGCCCACGTGGGCAACGACAGTGACACCTGGAGGGGCGTGATTGGGAGGAACGGCCCCCCTGATCTGAACCCGAGCGGTGTTCAGTTATTGGACTTCTGTGCTAGTTACAGCTTGTCCATAACGAACACCATGTTCAAGCATAAGGGTGTCCATCAGTACACGTGGCACCAGGACACCCTAGGCCGTAGGACGATGATCAACTTTGTGGTCGTTTCATCCGACCTCTGGCCGTATGTCTTGGACACTCAGGTGAAGAGAGGGGCGGAGCTGTCAACTGATCACCACCTGATGGTGAGTTGGATCCGATGGCGGGGGAGGAAACTGGACAGACTCGGCAAAACCCAAACGTACTGTGAGGGTCTGCTGGGAACGTTTGGCCGAGTCTCCTGTCAGAGAGATCTTCAACTCCCACCTCCGGCAGAGCTTCGACCGGATCCCGAGGGAGGCTGGAGATATTGAGTCCGAGTGGACCATGTTCTCCACCTCCATTGTCGAAGCGGCCGCTCGGAGCTGTGGCCGTAAGGTCTCCGGTGCCTGTCGAGGCGGCAATCCCCGAACCCGGTGGTGGACACCGGAAGTAAGGGATGCCGTCAAGCTGAAAAAGGAGTCCTATCGGGCCTGGTTGGCTTGTGGGACTCCTGAGGCAGCTGACAGGTATCGGCAGGCCAAGCGGACTGCAGCCCGGGTGGTTGGGGAGGCAAAAACTCGGGCCTGGGAGGAGTTCGGTGAGGCCATGGAGAAGGACTATCGGTCCGCCTCGAAGAGATTCTGGCAAACCGTCCGGCGCCTCAGGAGAGGGAAGCAGTGCCCTACCAACGCTGTTTACAGTAGAGGTGGGGAGCTGTTGACCTCAACTGGGGATGTCGTTGGACGGTGGAAGGAATACTTCGAGGATCTCCTCAATCCCGCTGTCACGTCTTCCATTGAGGAAGCAGAGGCTGAGGGCTCAGATGTGGACTCGTTCATCACCCAAGCTGAAGTCACCGAGGAAGTCAAGAAACTCCTTGGTGGCAAGGCACCGGGGGTGGATGAGATCCGCCCTGAGTACCTCAAGTCTCTGGATGTTGTGGGGCTGTCTTGGCTGACACGCCTCTGCAGCATCGCGTGGCAGTCGGGGACGGTGCCTCTGGGATGGCAGACCGGGGTGGCGGTCCCTTTTTTTTTAAGAAGGGGGACCGGAGGGTGTGTTCCAACTACAGGGGGATCACACTTCTCAGCCTCCCTGGGAAAGTCTATGCCAGGGTACTGGAGAGGGGAATCCGGCCAATAGTAGAACCTCGGATTCAGGAGGAACCGTGTGGTTTTCGTCCAGGCCGTGGAACACTGGACCAGCTCTATACCCTCTACAGGGTGCTGGAGGGTTCATGGGAGTTTGCCCAACCAGTCCACATGTGCTTTGTGGATTTGGAGAAGGCATTCGACTGTGTCCCTCGCGGCGGCCTGTGGAGGGTGCTCCGGGAGTATGGGGTCCGGGGCCCTTTGCTAAGGGCTATCCGGTCCCTGTACGAACGGAGCAGGAGCTTGGTTCGTATTGCCAGCAGTAAGTCAGACTTGTTCCCTTAGCGTGTTGGACTCCGGCAGGGCTGCCCTTTGTCGCCGGTTCTGTTCATGATTTTTATGGACAGAATTTCTAGGCGCAGCCAGGGGCCGGAGGGGGTCAGGTTTGGTGACAACACGATTTCGTCTCTGCTCTTTGCGGATGATGTTGTCGTGTTGGCCTCATCAAGCCAGGACCTTCAGCATGCACTGGGACGGTTTGCAGCCGAGTGTGAAGCGGCTGGGATGAGAATCAGCACCTCCAAATCCGAGGCCATGGTCCTCAGTCGGAAAAGGGTGGCTTGCCCACTTAAGGTTGGTGGAGAGTTCCTGCCTCAAGTGGAGGAGTTTAAGTATCTTGGGGTCTTGTTCACGAGTGAGGGAAGGATGGAACGGGAGATTGACAGACGGATCGGTGCAGCTTCTGCAGTAATGCGGTCGATGTACCGGTCTGTCGTGGTGAAGAAAGAGCTGAGCCGCAAGGCGAAGCTCTCGATTTACCGGTCAATCTACGTTCCTACTCTCACCTATGGTCATGAGCTGTGGGTCATGACCGAAAGGACAAGATCCCGGATACAGGCGGCCGAAATGAGCTTTCTCCGCAGGGTGGTTGGGCGATCCCTTAGAGATAGGGTGAGAAGCTCAGTCACCCGGGAGGAGCTCAGAGTAGAGCCGCTGCTCCTCCACATAGAGAGGGGTCAGTTGAGGTGGCTCGGGCATCTGTTCCGGATGCCTCCTGGACGCCTTCCCGGGAAGGTGTTCCAGGCGCGTCCCACTGGGAGGAGATGCCGGGGAAGACCTAGGATACGCTGGAGAGACTATGTCTCCCGGCTGGCCTGGGAACGCCTCGGTGTCCCCCCAGAAGAGCTGGAGGAAGTGTCTAGGGAGAGGGAAGTCTGGGGTTCTCTGCTTAGACTGCTGCCCCCGCGACCCGGCCCCGGATAAGCGGAAGAAGATGGATGGATGGATGGATGGAATGCAAAACCACATACTGCAGCTATAACAACAGCATGGCTTCGTCGTAGAAGAGTCCGGGTGCTAACCTGGCCTGTCTGCAGTCCAGATCTTTCACCGATAGAGAACATTTGGCGCATCATTAAACGAAAAATACGTCAAAGACGACCACGAACTCTTCAGCAGCTGGAAATCTATATAAGGCAAGAATGGGACCAAATTCCAACAGCAAAACTCCAGCAACTCATAGCCTCAATGCCCAGACGTCTTCAAACTGTTTTGAAAAGAAAAGGAGATGCTACACCATGGTAAACATGCCCCGTCCCAACTATTTTGAGACCTGTAGCAGAAATCAAAATTGAAATGAGCTCATTTTGTGCATAAAATTGTAAACTTTCTCAGTTTAAACATTTGCTATGTTATCTATGTTCTTTTGTGAATAAAATATTGGCTCATGTGATTTGAAAGTCTTAGTTTTCATTTTATTAAAATTTAAAAAACGTCCCAACTTTTCCGGAATTCGGGTTGTAGAAAAAAACTGTACTATGAGGAGTACTCTCAATTTCAGTCAGTGTCACATTCATTACTGTGGTTATGAAATATGTCTGGTTGTTTTGGCAAGCTTCAAGTTGTGAATTTCTGAGCTTCACACATGGATGAATCATTAGTGATTATGTTAAAGTTCATTAATGAGCAGAAATGTGAGTCTTTGAAGTTTAAGTCTTAATGGAATATACACAAAATAGACATTCACTTTCTTTGGGTTTCATTTGGTCTTTGAATATTTTTTTTTCTTTTTTTTATGGATAATTACCTTTTGTTTGCAATATAACTACAATATTCTATGAAATATATGCTATATAGTACAGTGTATGCTATATTCTCCAGTCACATGAGAAGCCAACTGTAAAAAATGAGATATTTTATTTGTCATATATTTATGCTTGTACACCAGCAAAATAAAATGCAAATCTATGATTCCATCGCAATTTCAGTGAACAAATAGACAGCAATCCTTCCCAAGATGCCACCTGCAGTGTGTGTCATGATGCAAACAGAACATAGCACATATTTGGGGAGAGTCTTTACAGAAATACTTAGAAACATAAAAAAACAAAATCAAACAAACAAAAAAACGCATAGAACAAATGTATTACTTTTAAAATAAAAAAAATATATATATTGTGGAAAAAAAATAATGTCACTCCCCTTCGTTTTCTCATCGGCAACATTCCTGGGTGCTTTCGGCGCTCTGGTATAGTTTAGTCATGGTTTAAGGATTTTTTTTTTCTCTCTTTTTTGTGGTTCATCTACAATAGTCACTTTCAGATCAACTTTTTTTATTTTTTTGGAGATGATGTGGGAATAGGGAACTCTCCGCAGTGTTGCTTAAACACAGCACATTAAAAGTACATAGAACAAACATTTGGGCACCGAGTTTTATATACATTAGATCTCATGTATTCTGTAAAGGCATCCATTTCTTTTAATGCGTTTTTAGCATTACATCTTATTCTCAACCATGTTTTTTCATCATCTTTTGCCTGTCCACATAGGCTACTGCAGGTATTTTGTGTCATTGTCAAGAGCAAACTGATGGACAAGAGTATGAACTAGGACAAAGCCAGAGACAACAAGAACAAAGGGGGAAAGAGAACAGCCAATACTTGAATGGTGGATGCGTGAGCCTTTAGACAATACTGGTCTGATTTGGGCTTTTTGGAGCACTTTTTTTTCTTTCTGGTTGGCGCTGTAGAAGGTTCCAGATTGTCCAGAAGATCCGGGTTGATTTTGTCCATGGTCTGGTCAAGGTTGTTGGACACGGTTCCCAAAGGTCCGTCGTTGAGACTCTGCTTATTGCGAGTGTCGTTTTTCGTTCGCTCCACCTCCCGAAACTTGGTTTTGGAGATGTTCTCCTTCTCTTTCAGGGGATTGTTGGTGATCTGCCGGCTGTTGTAGGATGAAGGATCTGGGATGGACTTACTGGAGATAATGGAGGATTTGTCATTATCCGAAAGACAGCACCTGGGAATGCTTTCGACGAGAGGATCATCGAGTGAGTGGAACTTTCCAGCACGTGCCTTGGAGTTGAAGATACTGGTTTGAACCTGTGATGGAGAGTCCACGCAACCCTCCAAATCGTCGCTCTTCAGTCGCTTAAGGTCCTTCCCGGTTAGAGAGGTTGGAAGGTGGCACTCCAATTCGGAGCTAGACCCTTTGAAGCGTTTGAACCAGTCCCACAATGGCCTAGCTCGACAGTCACAAATCCATTGGTTTCCGTTGAGCCTCAGGTACTGAAGGGACACCAGTGGGTTCATGGCCTCTCCTGTCAACATCGTGAGGTTGTTGAAAAAGAGAAACAAGGTGGTCAGTTTGCCCAGGTCATTGAAAGCCCGCTGTTGCACGTGTATGATGCGGTTCTGGTGCAGGAGCAAACGGTCAAGGTTGATGAGACCACGCAGCATGTGGTCGGTCACCACCTTGATCTTGTTGTTATGTAAGAATAGTTGGGTGAGGTTGGCCAGGTCCAGGAAAGTATCTTCGTGCAGTGCCAGAAGGTTATTATCCTGCAGGTAGAGATACTGAAGTGAGAAGAGTCCTCGGAAAACTCCCACCGGGAGCTCGGACAGCCCGCACCTGTGCAGGTGAAGGGTGTGTAGCTTGGTCAGACCCCGAAATGCGGTGGGACTGATTATGCGAAGGTTGCTGTTGTCACCGATGTCTAATTCTTCCAGTCTCTCCAGCCCATAAAAGGCCCCCGCCTCAATATGGCTGATGTTATTCGAGTACATCCACAGGACGGTGAGGTTATGTACTGAACTGAAGCTGGTCGATCGGACCACTGTCAGTTTGTTGCTCTGAAGGAATATTCGCTGGCTATGGATGGGGATCTCAGTGGGAATGGAGAACAGACCCTGCTGTTGACAGGCCACGGTTGGCTTCGGCTCGCTGTAGCACACACACTTCACCGGGCAGCCGTTCATCAATGGCACCAGGTTAAGCCACAACACCAGGCAGAGGAGGCGACCACCTGTTGAGAAGAGACAAAAAGCCAAAGGGTCAGCTCAAGGTCAAGACAGCAGCTACTTAATTTGGCAGGAAAGACATGATTTCATGTTTGCAATTTTAAATAAGCAGGAAAATGGGAATGTGTAACTGTGATAATGTAACAACCCCCCACCCCTTGATACGTTTAATCAGCCAGGATTCATAAAATTGATTAAAAGCAACAGTAATGTATCGAAAGATTATATTTTAAAGGGAGAGTTTAACAGTCTAACTTTCTATTTATTAAAGACAAAGAATACTGCTAAAACGCATCAGTTTCACAAAAATATCAAGCAGCACAACTGTTTTCAGCACTGAAAACAAGAGCTTATCAGAACATATGTATATATATTTGATTTCTGTATTGTATTTTCTTTATATGTATATACACAGACATTTTTGAAGGATCTTGTGACGATATAACACTGAAGACTGAATTAATGGCTGATAAATACTCGCAGCCTTGATAAGCACAAGAGACTTCTTTCAAAAACATAAAAAAATAACTCCAGACTTTTGAATAGTAGTGAAACATTGTAAGTGTTTGTAAAAGTTGCTTTGAAATTATACTTATTACGAAAAATTACAATTATAATAATGTGAGTCTAGCATTGATATGGGTTAAAATGGAACAGAATAGAATGGAATAATAGAAATGAAATATTTCCATATATTTTCATAATTTGCTTTGCCTTTTGTGACAATATAAAATGCATTTTTTTCTTTGAATTATAAAATGCATTTTATTACTGAATATGAATTATGTTAACTACAGTACATTTAATATATGTTTAATAATTGACATGTTATCTTTATAATAATCACACTTCTATTACAATACTTTCAATACCTATCTGGGGGGAAAAAAGAAGCACATTGTAAAGGAAGGAAAATGTGCAGTAAATCTCTCCAGAAAATTACTTCGTCTTTAAAAAAAAATAATAATAATAAATACAAATGTAAATCTTATATAAGCCATTTCAAATGAGTTAACTAAAAACAGCATGTATTTAATTCAGACACAGCAACCAAATGTGCTCTTCTATATATTAAACAGCTCTAAAATGGCTGCCTGACTGTGAGTGCATGACCTGTCTGTACTTGTGCCTGCATGTGTGAATGCTACCGGCAAAAATTTGTGTCAAGGGATCCATTCCCATCCATCAACCAATGCAAGCAAGAAAATCCAGCCAATTGCGAGACATGATAAATACAACACTGGAGGGAGCATTGAACGAAATTAGCTAGTGCTAATAGCAATGATAGAGCTAATCGCATTCCAGCATGGTTTAAGGGTTGACATTTAGTCTGTCCAGAGGAAGATAAGTGTGCTGTGGGTGTTCAATGCGTGGTTGGGTGAGATGGGGCCAGGGGAAGGACTCAGAATGTTGGATCTGAGCCTCATGGGAGTGTAGCGAGTGTGTACATGCTTGAAGTGGTTCTGGAGTGTCAGAGATAAGATGGCCTCCTCTCATCTCTGATCTGAAGACCAGTGGTCTGTGTGTGTGGATGTGGCACAGATGTGTCTGAGGGTGGGTTTATCTGCAGGAGGCGTTCTGATAAGGAATGCTGTTTTCATTCAGCCATTCTTGACGCCAGCCATTATTTAGGAGATCAGACGATAAAGCACGACCCTATATATCACTAAAAGACTGATGCAGAGAGATATTCATCTCTGGACAATTTGGGCTTCACATGTCAACTATCCTCAACATCTCTTCTGGTCTAGAAGCAGTCTGAGAATATCAATGGTTATTCATCCAATCATCTTTTGAAATCTATCTATCTAGATGATGGACCAACTATTGAGATTAGATAGACAGATGGACGATTGGACTGACAGTAGCTCAATATCTTGTGACCATTCACCAGCTGTTTCATCAAGCATCACATTTACATAATCAGACTAATGTGAGAGATTTCCACATGCATGCACAGGAGGCAGAGGAGCCTGTGGACGCCCCTGCGCAGCTCCCTGGAATTCTTCTCTGTCCCTCAATCTTGCAGCTTGTTAAATGGAGCTTGCTTGAGGCTTGACAGCATCCCTGTGTTACACTTTCCCTCAAATATCCTCCCTCTCCCTCTGCCGCTCCTGTCATCTTCCACCAGTGAGCTGTCAGCCTTCCTCTCCATCTTTCTGCTTCACAGCGCTTCTCTTTCGCCCTCTCTGCCGACAAAAATATTCACGTTGAAACGTTAGGCTTCATGAATCTAACAGACCTCCTATTTTATCTTCTAGTCATTAGTGGACTATCCCCACCCACACAATGCACGCGGAGCCCCGCTTTCAAAGCTCCCTTTTTTTTCCATCCGTAGCCGCCCGTGCTAACCTTGTGGTTCCTCTGTGTGAGTAAAGCTACTCAAAATGTCATATGCCATCCTCCAATTATTTTGGCGCACTGTCTCGTCCCCTGGACAGTCACATAGCCGTGTCCTTTATTTCTGGGCACCCTTCACTGTAAAGGCCATTTGGCAGACACCGACTACATACGAGCACTCAATGTTTTCTACCTCGTCTCCATCAGTATGCCGGTCATGCCTCTCCTTTCTCTAATCCCAGTAAGGAGCCTAGCTTTGCCTTTTTATATTTCTCTTTTTCTCCTTTTCTGTCAAGGGGATGTCCGTATCCCGTCGTGCCATCGAAACAACAGCCCGTTTCATAAAAGGTTATTGCATTGCTGCCCACAATCTATACAGCGGCATTCTCAAACTGTTTACCTACCTATTAGTTTTGCATTACCTCTTGTATTTTTCTAAACTCAAGAGGAACCTTCATAATTGCGGCCATGCTCCAGTCGACCGCTTACTCATTTTGCAAAGAAGCCAAGCTGCATTCTCAGATGACGAGCTTATTAGCAGCACACAGTCGACGTGCTGAGGACCACCTGACAAGCCAAACAGTGTTTTCAGCTTTGCATAAAATGCACTGATTGCTGCTTGTCTCTTCACTTGTGTGAAAAGCTCTCATCCTGTTATAAAAGACGCCAAGGGAGAGCAAATAAACCATTGATAAACAGGGAGGCGAAATCAAGGATACTTCTCTGCTGTCTAATTTAATTATTTGTATGGAAAACAAAAGGAGACAGAATACTGAACAAGGACTTGAGATAATTGTGTGCACAGAGAGAGAGAGAGAGAGAGAGAGAGAGAGAGACAGAGGGGACAAGTGGCAATCCCTGACTTAGCACATTTGCATATGTCTCCGGCATATGGAGAGCATGTAACGACATTTACACCATTTTTATCTCAACCGTACAAGTGCGTTTGACAAGTGATAGCAGCCACTGTTCTGAGACAAACAGGGGTGTTTTGGACATTGAGTGGATGGATTTAAACAAACTCCTAACTGCAAATCGTACACTTTAACAGAATGTAAATTATGTTTTGAAGAATGCTGGTAACTAAGTAATTGATGGTAGCCATTATCTCCCATAGTATGGAGAAAAAAAGATAGTATGGAAATCAGCTGTTTTGCTGAGTTCTGCTTTTGTGTTCAGCAGAAGAAAGAAACTCAACTTAAAGATAAAATTAGTAGATGATGACATCATTTTCATTTCTGGGTGAACTGTTCTTTTAAATAACATTGGCTGCATTATTTGTACTACAGACATGAAAGATGCCTCAAATAATGCGACTTCAAAGTAATCATACTTTTTTTTTGGGGGGGGGGCAATGAAAATGGGTGGAAGCTGTCATGGACACATATATAGGAAACCAATTATTTTCTTAATCAGTTTTCATTAAAACAATACTTAAAACAAGACTTCAGAACTGTAAATACTAATTATAAATACTAGTAAATACTAATTATGTAAATACTAATTATAAATACTAGCTGTAATTTAGATTATTTCAATATTTGTGAGATTTTTCTTCAACAAATTTTTATATTTTAAGCTAGTTTTGTTATGATTTACACAATTTTGTTCATAAAAACACCAATGATAAAAAAAAAAACTGATTTCAAGACATATTCTCTGAAAATAAGTTTTATATCCTTTACATTTTTGCTTCTAATGCATCTTTATGGATGCTTTAATACATTTAAATGTAAAACAAGGAATAAAATACTGCGGCACAAAAGATTTATGGGTGGGTAAGTATTCACCCAAAACACCGTAGTAATGTCATGAAAAACACCCTGAACACATTAGCAACTGCATAAAAATGCTTTGGAAACCAGCGGCCCTAGGACCGCATTGAAGGGTTCTTCGGGCATTTGAGTTGCCGCCAATTCATTCCCCGTCAGCATCATTTTCTGTATTAAATGAATATACAGCATTACTCATTTCCATATAGTTGACATTAATTAGACTCATTACCTCTGAATAAACAAATGAGCGACAGTGCCAACATCTAAATATAAAAATAAATTCAGCACATTTCAAGCCTATTTTGCACCCACTGGTTCTGCTTCATTGTGAGCTTTCTGAAGGTAAATTAACCAAAGAATTAAAGCACCAGTTAATATTGAGTGCCAAGTTTAGATGTAAAGAGAGAGAAAAAGTGATTAAAATTTCATCTATTTTTGTAAACCGTTGACATGCAGTGCTAGACACTACATTTAAAGCTGCAGTCGGTAACTTTTGACGCTCTAGCGGTTAATAAACAGAACTGCTTGCGTGTTGCGGACATTGTAGCCGGAGCTACTTCTCTCTGTTTATGTCTATGAAGAATCACAAAGGTACTGGGTTACTCCGCCGCGGTACCCCTGAAGAAATCTAAAACAGTCTGAATATAAACATTTATTATAGGTGTACCCTAGTGATTCAGGACAGGCTAAAAACACGGTTTGGAAAATGGATTCATGGTGTACTCGCTTATTATATACACTTTGAACACAAAAAAAAGTTACGGACCGCAGCTCTGATTGGTTGTTTCTTACCGCTCCCGGTAAAGAAACAACCAATCAGAGCTGCGGTCTGTAACTTTTTTTTGTGTTCAAAGTATACAAAATGTATATAATAAGTGAGTACACCATGAATCCATTTTCCAAACCGTGTTTTTAGCCTGTCCTGAATCACTAGGGTACACCTATAATAAATGTTTATATTCAGACTGTTTTAGATTTCTTCAGGGGTACCGCGGCGGAGTAACCCAGTACCTTTGTGATTCTTCATAGACATAAACAGAGAGAAATAGCTCCAGCTACAATGTCCTTCCGCAACACACAAGCAGTTCTGTTTATTAACCGCTAGAGCGTCAAAAGTTACCGACTGCAGCTTTAAGTGAAATTTAGATTTTACGACTTTTATAAATTAAAAAAAAAAAAAAAACTTCTCAGTGAAGTAGTTCAAACTATTAATTTGCTAAATTGCTGCTACTTTAATTTATAACGTTGGAAAAAAATAAATACATAAATAAATAAAATAACAATCCAGGCTAATTTTTTTTCCCTGATATATATAAAGTATTGTGTAAAGTGAGGTTTACATGTTAAAACATGCACAAAATAGGAAAAATTATATTATATTATATTATATTATATTATATTATATTATATTATATTATATTATATTATTAAATAAAGACTATGAAAGTTGTCAGAAACTTGACAATTTAAGTCATGATTATGGTGTATTTTGTTTATAACTTTGGCTTTTTCGGTATACCAAATGTATTTAGGCTTCAAAAAACACCACATATCCAACTTTTGTTGGTGACAGAGCTCATTTTCTACAATAATCCAAAAGCCAATGGGTTTTTGTCCTGGGAACCACGGTGATGCTAACTTCACAGTTGGC
This sequence comes from Carassius carassius, assembly GCF_963082965.1. Taxonomy (NCBI): domain Eukaryota; kingdom Metazoa; phylum Chordata; class Actinopteri; order Cypriniformes; family Cyprinidae; genus Carassius; species Carassius carassius. The sequence goes on from NC_081759.1 coordinate 5,092,778, forward strand.
CTAAAAAATACATCATCACTGCAGCACTCTATTAAATGTGACACGATGGGCAAAACAAACTGTTCAGATCATTTACAGAGCTTTAAGCAACACACACAGCCAGAAACAGCACTGGTCTGATGAAGTGTTCAGGAATAATAGCACATGTCCAGCTTTCTCCTCACTGTGACTGGATGGACCGGTTTCTGAACACCCGGTAGGCATTATTGACCTGTAAATACGAATGGATCCTCTACATCTGATGGAGAGCAACAGCAGTAGCAGTGTTGGTGTGGATATAGGTGTTGTAGCTGATGGCAGGCTCTTTCTCTCTTTTAGGTCCTCTAAATGTCTTTGATAATGTCACGGTTGGTAAACCGTGATCTCTGGGTTTTGCACTTTGTGGTGAAGTCTGTGTGTTTCACGTCTGCACTGATTAGTTTGTGTGCTTTCTTCTTTTTTTATTTGTTTGGCTGGATTAGTTTGTCTGCTTTCCTCTTTTCTTATTTGACTTTATTTTGTCTTTCCATTTGCACTCTTTTCTGTTCCGGTTGTGACCTCCCTGAGTGACTATTGCATGGGTCATAGCACTCATAAGTCTGGTGTAATAAAGTCACAGGGGTTAAGAATGAGCATTTTTGCATCCAGTTTTATTGCTTTTTGTTTTTGTTGTTTTTGAGTAATATAAAGAAAAGCCTAAAAAGCAGATGCTTTAACTCATATGACTACTTTGATGTAAAATGCATGATAACTGGTTCTCAAGTTAAAATTTACTTAGTTAAAAACAAAAACTACACATGAGGTTGGGATTTGAGCATAGATCCCCTTTCACACACAAAAAAAAGTTAATTCAAAAGTTTGGGGTCAGTAATGTTTCTGAAATATTTTTAAAGTCTCTTATATGTTAACAAAGGCTGCAATTCTTTGATGAGAAATACAGTAAAAACAGTAATATTGTGAAATATTAGTAAAATATCTTATAACTGCTTTCTATTTTCATATATATTAAAATTTCATTAGTATTTGTTGATGAATAGAATGTGCAAAAGAACAGCATTTATAAAAAATATATATATAAAACACGACTTTCTTTATGGAAAAAAAAAAAAAAATTAGTGAATTAAAAATAAATAAATAATCTTGAAAAAAAATCTTGGGGCACCAAGAAAGCCAAGACAGAAAAAAAATAAAATAAAATAATAATTCTATATATATATAATTCTAGATAAATATTTAGTGTCCCTAAACATCTAGACATACTGTCTTGAAGACATACATTATTTACCACACATCCTCTGGACATAAAAGATAAGGACACCAGAAAAAGATAAAGGGCAGAGGAACGAAACATTTGGAAGAGATATTGGCTGAGAGTGAAGAGGCAACAGGAAAGGTGACAGAGATGAAAGGTGTTGGGTGAAGATGGATGCTCAAGGAGAACAGATGCCAGAGCTTTCTGCAGTAACATTGAGCATGAGCTGTGGAATGCAGATGATTTTATTGAGACTGGAGCAAAGCGAAGCAGATCAGGACTTATTTGTGTCTGCCGTCTGTACCACATGCTCTAAGTTTGCCAGATGGTTCATGAATAACAGAGAATCGAGCAGGTTGCGGAAAAATAAATAAACGCACACAGACACTTTGGTTTACTACTGAAGCCAGAAAAATACTTTATGCAAGTTCACAAATGCAAACATAAATGCTTGGCCAACACATTCCCATTATACAAAAGTAGAAATATGTTTCTAAAAGCAGCTTAGACAACTACATATAAGCCATTTTAGGTTGATTTCTTTCATTTCCTGATTGAATATACAAATGTTTCTGACCAGTGGAAGCCCATAATTATTTTTGCTATTAAGTTTCATGTTTTTGTAATAAATCTCTTATATTCACCAAGGCTGCATTATATGATTAAAAGCTGCAGGAAAAACAGCTTATATTTTGTGGAACCTTGATTTTTCTATAATTCTTAGATGGATAGAAAGTTTAAGAGAACAGCATTTATTTGAAATACAAATCTTCTGTAACATTATAAATCTCTGCCATCACTTTAGAGCAATTCCATGGGTCCTTGCTGAATAAAAGTATTAATTCTATAGAATTCTGGCACATTTAAAAACCAGCTGTCATGGAATTGAGCTTAGAAGCTAGAAACATCTGCTCTCGTGCCATTGTAAGACTGTACTTTGTGTTTTAGAGCTGAGAATGCTGTATTTAAATGATGGATTTTCAATGAAGGCACTGTAAACACTGCTCAAAGTGAGTGAGTGAGGTTTCAGGTCCAAAACACTTGACCCAATCTGATTACTATATCAATTATATTAATAGTCTGAATATATATGATAACACCTTCCAACTCTCTCTCTCTCCCTTCCTCCTCCTCCCACCCCTGCAATGTACTTCTCTTGCAAGCTATTATTATTTCCCTGCCCATTTCTCACAAGCCCACATGCTCCACCTGGATTATGAGCAAAAATAAACAAAAACACAACACAAGTATAATTATATTATATTCATAACTGTTCCCAAAGCTTCATCTACAGTCAGCATAGTCATACCTAATAGTTTTAGTGCTCAGGGTCTAGTATTGCACCTAAGAGAGTCAATATTATAGGCCTATGCAATCTGCATCTCTACAGAATCAGAGCCATTAACCATTAATAGAATCCCATTACTGCTAGCAGTGTTATTATGGTATTTTTTTTATGCATGATTATAGTTTTTAGTAATATTGTGAATTAGCTTTTGTTTATACTTTTACGTTTCATTTTAATTTTAGTTAAGTTTTAATACTTAAGAAAACAAACAAACATATTATTACTTTATTTACTTAACTTTTAGTTTGAGTGTTTATTTATTCTATTTATTCTATAAAAAAGTACCTCAAAATGTTGCTTTGGCAACTAACAGAAACAAGTTTTTAATCTCTTATTTATACTTTGTTTTATTTCAGCTTTATTACAATTAACAACACTTTTTCATTGTTTTAGTTTCAGTTAACGATAATAACCCGACTAAGAAAAGGCTAAACATTTTTTAATGTTTTGTTACCTTTTATGTACACTAACATAGTGCTATTTTAGTATTATTTCTATACGATTATACTATTTATTAATATTTTGAATTAAAAATTTTCAGCTTTCATATTCATTTTAGGATGACTATGGCCCTCGCGGCATCCTATGGGGTGTGCTCCGGGAGTATGGGATCCGGGGCCCTCTGTTAAGAGCTGTCCTGTCCCTGTATGACCGAAGCAGGAGCTTGGTTCGCTTTGCCGGCAGTAAGTCAGACTTGTTCCCAGTGCATGTTGGATTCTGGCAGGGCTGCCCTTTATCAATGGTGCTATTCATTATTTTTATGGACAGGATGTCTAGGCACAGCAGGGGCTGGAGGGTGTCTGGTTTGGGGACCACATGATTTCGTCTCTGCTTTTTGCAGATGATGTTGTCATGTTGGCTTCAGGAGGCCAGGACCTTCAACGTGCACTGGGACGGTTTGCAGCCGAGTGTGAAGCAGCTGGGATGAGAATCAGCACCTCCAAGGTTCTCAGGCGGAAAAGGGTGGTTCGTCCCCTTCAAGTTGGTGGAGAGTTCCTGCCTCAAGTGGAGGAGTTCAAGTATCTTGGAGTCTTGTTCACGAGTGAGGGAAGGATGGAGCGGGAGATTGATAAGCAGATAGGTGCAGCTTCTGCAGTGATGCGGTCAATGTACCAGTCTGTCGTGGTAAAGAAGGAGCTGAGCTGCAAGGCGAAGCTCTCAATTTACTGGTCGATCTACATACCTACTCTCCATGAGCTGTGGGTCATGACCGAAAGGACAACATCCCAGATACAGGTGGCCAAAATTAGCTTTCTCTGTAGGGTGGCTGGGCGCTCCCTTAGAGATAGGGTGAGGAGCTGGCCACTCGGGAAGAGCTCAGAGTAGAGCCACTGCTCCTCCACATCGAGAGGAGCCAGCTGAGGTGTCTGGGGCATCTGTTCCGGATGCCTACTGGAAGCCATCCTGAGGAGGTTTATCCCACCGGGAGTAGGCCCTGGTGAAGACCTGGGACATGCTGCTGGGTCTATTTCTCCCGGCTGGCCTGGGAACGCCTCAGCAGCGCCGGCGCTGTGGTGGGGCATTAGAGGGCCGTGCCCCCCCCTAGCGGTCAATGATGCCCTTCGTACAGGCCATGGCGTGGCCACCAAAAAATATCCCTTTTAGTTATTATTTTAATATTAAATGTTCAAACTGTAACTTAAATTAAATAAAAGAATGGGGAAAATGCATAATTTTGGTTGTTCATGGCACGTTACTAGGCTTTGTCATGTTGAATGCTTATTGGTCGCCGAGTAAACTTGTTACATTTGATTTGCAGCGCAGGCGCAAAATACATTTCAAGTTGAAGAACAGTTTGTCCATCTATAGACAGTTGTTAGCAGCTAATTAAAAAAAAATGGATTTACGAAAATGGTTTAGATCTCCGCAGGCTCGTCAATCAGCAGACTTAGATACTCCGGCCACGACCACCAGTACCACGGTCTATGAGAGCCAAGCTGGCCCTTCTTCTGTGAAGGCTAGCTCCGGACAACTGCCAATGTCCAACTCGTTTTATGAAGAAAAAAGCCTTAAGTTTTCAAAAACATCTTTACGAAAAATCTTTGTCTGATGGGGACACTTTTTTGCCGGTTTTCAAAGCTTCAAAATGATTCAGTGTTTTATTTTTGTCGTCATAATTTGTTAATTAAGTATAAAAAATATATAGCTATTTATTGTAGGCCTATTTTATGTTTTTTTATTTAGCCTATATTATATTTATATTATTATTTTCTGTCCTGTTCTGTTGCTTAGGCTATCTATTCTGGGCCGGGTTTCCCGATAACGATGTAGCCTAGCCTATCTTAGCTCTTAAAAGCGCTCTCTACGTGCAAGGTTATGAACGTTAGCAGCAATTCCTCGCGCGTTTTCCAAAAATGTAGGCTACTGAACTCGTAAAACGTGAGAATAGGCTACTACGTGCTACTTGAGTCGCTGTTCATTCGCAAAGTGCTGAACTAGGCTATACTAACCTTATATGGAATCGTATTCTGAATGTTTAACCTAACAATCGTCATATGTTGTGTATTAGGAAACAAGACAGGTAAAAAAATAAATAAAAAATACATTATATATAGATAGATCATTGGAGCTAACATTCTAGGGTAGAATGTCATTCTATATAGATCTTTGGAGCTAACTGACTCTTGCTGTATCCGGTCGGCAAAACAGCAAATTTCAGTGCTGTCTTCTGTTCCTCTTTTAGATAAAAACCCAAGTCTAAATTGTTCATTGTCATTCTATATAGATCTTTCAGATTTAGGTCTGGATTTCCATGCTACTATGATGTTGCCAATACGTCAAAAAATATTTATCAAACGACAGTGCCCCCTCGCCAATGATCCAATGCCCCTCCAGTAGATCTGCTCTGACGCTGACTCTACGCCTCGGTATCCCCCCGGAAGAGCTGGATGAAGTTTCTAGGGAAAGGGAAGTCTGGGCGTCTCTACTTAGACTGCTGCCCACACGACCCGGCCTTGGATAAGCGGAAGAAGATGGATGACATATTCATTTTAGTTTACATAATATATTGTCATTTTTTGTTTTGTTTTTGTGTGTTCTATTTAATTATTGTTTGTTTGTTTTAGTAATTTATTACTTTAACTTATTTTACTGCAGTTAGTTGCAACATATAGGCAACATTTACATTTTTTTTTCTGTTTCCATTTATTTGATTTAATTTGTTGAACTAATATTTGAATTTTATTCATATATTTAATATTTATTTATTTTAATATTTGTTATTAACTGATAAGAAAAGACTATTTTTTATGTTTTGTTAACTTTCATATAACACTAGCACAATGTTATTTTAGTATTATTTCTACACCATTATACTAATTATTAATATTTTGAAATCACTTTTTTATGTGCTTTGTATTTTTTAGTTTTTGTTTTCTCTTTTCCTATTTATTCATTTGTTGTTTTATGTACTTTATTTAACTTTTTTTTTTTTTTACAACATTTACATTTTTTTATGCTTTCATTTATGTTTATTATTTATTTATTTATTTTAAGTACACCCGATATTTATATTTTATCAATATACAATTTTAGCCTTATTCCAAGTAATGGAAACAATTGTGAATATTCTTGTCTTGTTTTAGTTAACAATAACAACACGGCACTAGCATATCACAGCTAACATATATGGATTTTATACAGGGAATTTTTTTTTTTTTTATTAACATATTAATACATTTGTTTACTCTTTCATATATTGGTAATCTAGCACTCTTAACTCTTTTAAAACTGATTTTATCATGTCTAAATACATTATGCAGAATATATTCCTGCTCAAATCAGTAGCAGATTCTGTCTGGACCCACTCAAGTGTTTATTCTAAAGCAAAAAAGTGGGTTTTTGTGGCATATGAGGGGTTTTGATTTTAGGATTCAAATAAAATTTATTCATTTAAAACATCACGCTACATTAGTACATAAACCATAGCAGGGTGGTGAGCCATACCTTTCAGATACCTCAGATCCAGCATATTTACTTCACTACAAAGACACATTTAGTTTCAGTTTGCTAACCCTTGGACAGATCTGTCAAAATAAAAACGCTCCTCTATGCCTGCGTTTCCATGAAAAATACATTCAGCGGCGTGCCAGACGCGCAGGTTTCATCACAATGTAAACAATTTATTTTCTGTGAGTCAAGACGGTATAAATCCACCAACTTCAGCGGGACTGACAGTGGCATCTTTTAGGTGCCTAACTAATGAGATCCTGGACTGGTGGATAAACATGCTAATTCAGTTTGGGGTGGCAAAATGATTCGAAATGCAGTCGAGAGTAAAAACATCTGCAAGTTTAAATAGTTGCATGTTAGAAGCAAATTGAAAATTGGCTCGGCCCACAAAGCGCTGTCATTCATTCAGGCTTTTCTCACCCAATATATAAACACTCATATGTTCATTCTGGAACTGTATTTGCATGCCATTCATTACAATAGAAATAAATTTCAATGCAAAAGATGTCGACGCTCCTTGAAGGCAGCTTGAATCTCTGACTATTTAATCATGATTACAGATAAGTGAGGACAGGCTGTCATCTAAAGAGAGACATCAACTGGCCATTATCTTGAGTACACAAACAATACTTTCATCCAAATAAACAGCTGAAGATTGGCTCGAGCTGCAACTGGAGGACAGGACAGAGAAATTAAAATAAAGCGTTTGCTTGCTAGACTTATTTTAATAAATATATATGTAGATTTTATTCTGTAGTCAGCAATAATTCCTGTCCTCATCTCTCACATTGATGTAATTGCAGAGTATTGCTTGTTAGTGCATTTATTATGTAAGATCATAACCCACAGATCATATAGTTACAGGCACTTTGGTGTAGCTTCTACCTAGAGACCACTAAAACCTATTAAACAGGCCCTTTTCTACACTCCTATTTAATCTCCTAAATTCAATTTTTAATGAGGCAAGGTTTCTTGCAGCAAAAACAGGCATTTTTTGTGTTTTATTTATTTTTATTTTTTTTGCAAGCATTTTAACTCTTGGAATTGAACATGCCTATGGTAACATCTAAGCCTCATTATGTAAATTACAATATATCTTATTGGCTAACATTTTGCGTTCCCTCCCTTCTAACCACCTGCCATACAGATATATTATTCTCACTCCAATCAATTCCCAATTACATTTTTATTCCTCTTTGAATATCATATATATATAATTGCCGGTTTATATAAAGAGTTTGTTTCTGCTAATTGTAAGTTTGTATTAGGAATGTAAGTTATTCTGAAGTTTTCTCTGATTTTTGAGAATTTCGTGCCATTCTGACTTTTTCCCCCCCTCATACTTCTGCATGTGCATGATCAAAAATTCAGGAGAAGACGAGAGGTCAACTTAAAATTCTAAGGGAAATGTCAGAATATAGAGATATAAATGGAATTCTGAGGAAAAGAAAAGTCAGAAATGCAAGACAGAAACTCAAAATTCTGAGATAAAAGTTTGAATTGTAAGTTATTAACTCACAATTATGAAAAAAAAATCAGAAATATGAGATATACTGTAAACTCACATGAGATATAAACATTTTTTGTGAGATAAAAATTTTGCAAGATATAAAAAGTAGCAATTGTGAAAAATAAACTCGCATTTCACTTGTAAATTTGTCACTTTATGCATATAAAATGGTACAGACATTTAATTTAATATGATATCACTATCATGACAACTTCTGAACTATTGCCTACACAGTACATCAAACCCCATTAAAATTGTCCAAGCCATTACTTGGCTATATAAATATATAAAACATATTTATATAAAACATATTTCACATACTTAGCTTTTTAACCTTCTTTTCATGATGTTCTACACCATTGATGGCAGTGATACGATTTCACTCACTGCATCCACCTGTAGCAGTCAGACAAATACAAGACTCAAGGACCTCTCAAATTTCGATGAACTCTGGATTAAAATAGCTGAATGGCACCGTGGAGCTGTCAACTGTCAATATTGAGCTCCTGTGATTAAGTGTTTGAATGGGAGCGTCTCGCTGTCTCGCTCTGTGGTCAGCTGTAGGTCAGACGATACAGCTCAGATTCTTCACAGACACAACATCGAATAGATATGCAATACAAGCTAGCTTTTCTACAGTTTAGTGAAAAGCATCAGTTCTGGAGATAAACTGGAAAACACTTCTGAAATATTGTTCTTTTGTGTCTGCTTTAAAACCTGACAGTTTATTTTGTGTCCTTGGGATAAAACAATGGACTTGTCCCTTGTTCTACATACTCAAAATCAACCACGCCGTGTAAACGTGTGACCAAAGCAGTTCTATATTTCTCAGGCATTTTAAAAATAGCTTGCCTCACAGTCGCACTAAAATACACAGACAACAAAGGCTTTTCTTAAAAGCATGCTGGCATTTTATCATTCTGTCAGTTTTTAAAATGGTGCATATATTATGTAACTCATGTGAGTGGGTAATCCATATTCTGCCAGCGGAGACCCAGTTTCTCTGCTCTCTGTAGGAGGAGGTGGGGTGCATGACTTTTGCATGACTTTGCTCAGAATGACACGTCAAGTGTCACAGCTCAGCCTGTATTTCAGCTGGAAATAAAAGATAAACACTGGGAATCCAGAATGACACCTACTAGCTGATAGAAAATGATAAAGGGAGAAAATGTGGTCTTAAATGGTCTCAATGGTTTGCATTGACATCCGTTCGGAAACCATTTATACAGTATATGTGCCAATGATTTCAATGATCATAACACCTTTCATTGTATTAATGTGTACTGAAGGAACACACCTTTAACTATTCAACAGGCATTAGCTATTGACATAAAATATCCAGTAAGTCACAAGAGTGTACAGTAAGTAGAGAACATTCATCACATATCCAGTGGAATTAAGAATTAAGCGTGTATAAAAGCACATTCATTGCATATGTTCATCATTATTAAACAGCAGAAGAGTGTGTTCATCGTGTGTCTCTCAAAAGGAGATTTCAGGATTGCTTAAGACCTGCGGTTGCACACACCTGCTAAATATTTCATAGTCAGACATTGACTTGTCAGGAACTGTCTCATCAGTTTAACATTTTGCTCCCTCGTGTTGACACGCTCTGAGGATTGTAGGTGCCTTGAACTCCACATTTGCCAGCATTAAGAGTTTTTCATTCAAGATTAAAAGTACTTTGTTAATTTAAATTCTTTGTTTGGAGGTCTGTAAATGTAATGACGAGTTTGCATTGTTTTCATGCTCTATTAATAGCCTGCCTCCATAAATTATTTGCTTGTTCTGCACTATATTGCACATATCTACTGTGCCCAGTATGCATGCATTGCCCACATGACCTTCTACATTTACTAAAGTGTGCATTGTACAACACAGCATACAATGGAATGCACACAACCTGACCTTCCACTTTCAGTGTAACAAATGATCTGGAAGTAATACCATTTATTATTTTTAACTCTAGTAGGGCTCAAGCCTTGTTAGCGTCAACAATGCGCCCCTGCTGTTAGATGCTGTAACTAAAACATTACATGGGCTTAAAATCAGTTTCTTTATTTAAAAGTAAAAAAATAAAAAATAAAGAAAATGTAATGCTAGCTATATAATGCACAAACATACCAGTGCATAATACAGGTGCTGGTCATATAATTAGAATATCATCAAAAAGTTGATTTATTTCACTAATTCCATTCACCATTCAAAAAGTGAAACTTGTATATTATATTCATTCATTACACACATACTGATATATTTCAAATGTTTATTTCTTTTAATTTTGATGATAATAACTGACAACTAAGGAAAATCCCAAATTCAGTATCTCAGAAAATTAGAATATTATGAAAAGGTTCAATATTGAAGACACCTGGTGCCACACTCAAATCAGCTAATTAACTCAAAACACCTGCAAAGGCCTTTAAATGGTCTCTCAGTCTAGATCTGTAGGCTACACAATCATGGGGAAGATGTCCAAAAGTTGTCCAAAAGATGACCATTGACACCTTACACTAGGAGGGCAAGACACAAAAGCTCATGGCAAAAGAAGCTGGCTTTTCACAGAGCTCTGTGTCCAAGCACATTAACCCTCTGGAGTCTAAGGGTATTTTTGGGGCCTGGAGAAGTTTTGTCATGCCCTGACACTTGTGCTTTTTTCAGTTTCTTATAAACATCTAAATGGGTAAAGTCTAATCTCACTGTAATCAGCACAAACTGGGCTATAATAATATAAGAAATGCATGTATGTACATGATTGTGTTTTTGAGAAAAAAAATATTATGCGTGGTTAGTGAAAAACTAAAAATGTTAAAACACTTGAATAAGGCAAAAAAACACATAAAGAACAATGGTTCCCGGGATTTTTGAGAACTGGAGCTTGTAGCCTAGAATTTTTCTTTCTAAATGATGTGAAAATCATCTTGTTTACTCACTCACAGAGAACAATATATTGATTTAAATTTTCTAAGACACTTTTTGTTGGTAAAAGTCATATGCGAGTAGGCGTCAACTACCATGAATATCATTGTGATTTACACCTGAGAAGACAAAGGCCTGCATAATGAGCTGCATAATGAGCCATTCAGTCATCTGTGCCACTGAGAGGAAGGAGTTACAAGAAAGAATGCAAGAACAAAATAAATCTATATAATTTTATGTTTGTAGTTTATTTAGAATATATTTAATTATCCCACAACATAATTTAATATCCACTTGGGGGTGCAGTTAAACAGTTTATTAGAAACAATCAAAGCTGACTTTCAAACAAATTGTTTGGCATCCTTACTCCAGTCACACAATCCTTCAGAATCCTTTTAACAATCTTATTTTCTACAAAAAAAACATTTATTGTTATTATTATTAATAATAATAATAATAAATTTTATTTGTAAAGCACTTTACATTTGACACCAAATCTCAAAGTGCTACAGTAGAACATAATTAAAAACAATACAGTATCACAATAAAAACACAACATGTTAAAAGACGGGACTAAAAACAAGCTTTAGCTGTTAAAATAAGCCTGTGTAAAAAGGTGGGTTTTTAGTCCTTTTTTGAATGTGTCCACTGTCTGCGGGGCCCTGAGGTGGTCTGGGAGGGCGTTCCACAGGCAGGGAGCAGCGACTTGAAAGGCCCTGTCGCCCATTTTTTTGAGCCGTGTCCTGGGCATGACCAAACGGTGTTGTTGGCCTGACCGGGTTCTGGTTGATGAATTTGGCGTGAGCAACTCAGTGAGGTAAGTGGGGGCCGCACCGTGCAGACAGTGATGGGTATGAAGGAGGACCTTATATTCTATGCGGGACTGAATGGGGAGCCAGTGCAGCGAACGAAGGATGGGGGTGATGTGCTCATGTTTTCGCACCCTCATCAGGACCCTGGCAGCGCTGTTCTGAACATACTGGAGCTTTTGAAGGCTCCTGCCAGGAATCCCAATGAGGAGTGCATTACAGTAGTCCAGCCTGGAGGAGACAAAAGCATGGACGAGCTTCTCTGCAGCAGAAATGGAGAGGGAGGGGCGCAGTTTGGAAATATTGCGGAGGTGAAAGAATGCAGTTTTGCAGATGGAGGTGACATGACTGTCGAAGGAAAGGTGGGGGTCAAATTTTACCCCTAGGTTAGTAACAGAGGAAGAAAGGGGAGTGGTGTGTCCAAAGAGTGAAACAGTGGTGATTGGAGAGGAGCGGAGTTGATGAACAGTTCCAGTTTGAATGACCTCTGTTTTGGAGCCATTCAGCTGCAGGAAGTTTTGACTCATCCACGCCTCTATCTCCTCCAGGCAGGAGCTGAGGCGGGCAGTCGTGGTAGAGGGGGAGCTAGAGGGAGTGACTTGAAGGTAGAGTTGTGTGTCGTCAGCATAGCAATGGAAATTAACTCCATGCCTGCTGACGACACGACCCAAGGGGAGCATGTAAATGGTGAAGAGGGTTGGACCGAGTACGGAGCCCTGGGGGACCCCACAGGTGACAGTGTGGGGTCTGGATTTTACATCACCCAGAGCTACATACTCGGTTCTATCAGTGAGATAGGAGTGAAACCATTTCAGGGCAGTACCAGAAAGACCTGTGTAGTGCTGAAGTCGGTGCAGGAGAATGTGATGGTCTACAGTGTCAAACGCAGCAGAGAGGTCGAGAAAAATGAGGAGGGATGTGGAACCGGAATCAGAAGCCATCAGCAAATCGCTGGTGACTCTGATAAGAGCTCTGATATTATCATTATTATTAATGTTGAAAAGAGCTGAGAATATTATGGGTTTTTAGGGGGAATAAATTGAAAGAAAAGCATGTTTTTACATTTGTGACAGTTATCTATTTGTTACATTTATATTATTTACATCAAGCTTTTGAATGGTATAGTATTGTATATTGTTATTGAAACTTCATAATGTTTCACTTGATTACTATACATTTAGTCAGGAATTATAGTTTGGAAAAAGTATTTGGAAAAAGTCTAACTAGTAAAATGTTTACACGTTATGTGAAAACTAGTACAAGTATATAAATAAATAAAAAGAGACTTACTCATGTTTATGATCTCTGCTGAATAAAGTGCTGCATTCTTTTTTTTCTGAGGAAATCCATTTCTCAAATCCTCAACCACATGACATCTTTTTGGGGTGAATTATGTCTTATTCCTCTCATCGCGAAGCAAACAGTAAAATAAACACTTGAAGAACAGGCTCGCTGCTTTTTTTTGTTATGGGCGTATTCAAGCCGCGCGCTTCAGTTTGAATCTGAATAGCGCGTTCAGCGCGGGGGCGTGGTCACATTAGATATAATGAAGGGAGACTTGAAAAACAGACATCGCGTTGTTTTCATATGGATTACTTTATCACAGAATATCTGTTTTCGGCGGCACTTGTTTAGTTTAAAAATAGACATGTCAAGCTTTCTATAGATATCTCCCCCATGTATTTTCGTTGAGTATTCACGGAGTTACAGTTCATTTTAATGACTTGTTTGTAGAGAGGCGAAGGGAAAGAAAAGATGCGGTAGAAAAAAAGTGTAAAAGCAATAGGGATAACCACACCCTGGAGAGGATTGTGAAACAAACCCATTCAAAAATGTGGTTGAGATTCACAAAGAGTGGACTGCAAGACATGGGTTTCAGCTGTCACATTCCTTGTGTTATGCCACTCTTGAACAACAGACAGCGTCAGAAGCGTCTCGCCTGGGCTAAAGACAAAAAGGACTGGACTGCTGCTGAGTGGTCCAAAGTTATGTTCTCTGATGAAAGTATATTTTGCATTTCTTTTGGAAATCAGGGTCACAGAGTCTGGAGGAAGAGAGGAGAGGCACACGATCCACGTTGCTCGAGGTCCAGTGTAAGGTTTCCACAGTCAGCATGGCTGGACTGGCCATTGGGCATACCGGGCATTTGCCCGGTGGGCCGACGTGCTTTTTGGGCCGATATCTCATACTCATACTTTTTTTTTTTTTTTTTTAAACGGCCCATAAAATTTGTAGGCGGCCCATTCGTTTTGTTTTGTTTTGCTTAATTGGCGGCGCTGGGTTTGTGCCGGTGTAATGCATTGGTCAAAGTCAGTGTTAGTTTTTTTTTCTGACAGACCAGCCCATGAAACTTGTAGATCAGCGGCCCATTGGCTCTTTTCTTGATTGACACTGGGCTGGCCCAATCACAACTTTAAACGAGTGAACGAGCGGCAGCAGTGTCAGTGTGTATCTGTAAAAAAAGATGGAGAAGAAACGCAAGGAATGTGCAGATAAATAGCGTGAAAAAATAGAACCAGGCCCTTAAAGCAGACACTGTAAACTGTGTCAAAATATATGTTTTCTGACCTTCATCAGCTCCTGTGGCAGATGATGATAGTGAGGACGGAGGATCAGGAGAGAGATGAGAAAGTGTAGAGCCTGCGGTAAGCATAACTACTTTCAAAACACTTAGGCCATGTCATGAGTGTAGATTATTTCCACATCTGCATAGTTGACGATTACCGCAATTCACTAGAAATTTAATAAGAGGCGTTTGTAAACCATGTTTTCCGCCAAAATAAAAGCTTGATGCAGTTTGCGTCAAAATAAAAGATCATGTGCTCATCTCTTTCAAGTATAGAAATTGGTACAATTAATTAAGAAAGTTTCCTTTATTTTTTTGTGAATTTGTTTTTACAAAATATGGCTATTACTGTCATTGGATTAATATTATAACTATTATTATGTATAGGTGTAATGTAAATAGACACTGTAGCTAAAAGAGGTTTGAATTTTTCTTTGTTTAATTTGCACACTGAATATGGGTTGGAGCTTTTAATTTTGAACTCTCAAAGTGCACCAGATTAATGAATTTAACAATAAAATGCACAAAATTTTCTCACGGGTGGGGGCATGCCCCAGAACCCCCCTAGAAGGACCGAGGACACACCACCATAGTTTTAACAAAAATCCTGTAAGAAACACTGGTATTGCTATGCCAGAGCCGCTTATAGCTTGTTTTAGGATTCACCGCTGTGGAGTATAGTTCAAATGTATTAATAAATATAAAATTTTGACTTATTTCATCTGTTAACTCTCACTCGTTCCTATACTCACTCATTACATGGCATTAGTGGTTTTAATGAATAGAAGTTGGTATGCATATAATTAAGGGCGTGCAAAGATGGGTGGTGTTTATGATCATATAGTGGGCCGGTATGGGCAAAAATGCCCCGGCCGATTTTTTGTCCCAGTCCAGCCCTGACAGTCAGTGATGGTTTGGGGTGCCATGCCATCTGCTGGGGTTGGTCCACTGTGTTTTCTGAGGTCCAAGATCAACTCAGCCATATAACAGGAAGTTTTAGAGCACTTCATGCTTCCTGCTGCTGACCAACTTTATGGAGATTCAGATTTCATTTTCCAACAGGACTTGGCACCTGCACACAGTGCCAAAGCTACCAGTACCTGGTTTAAGGACCATGGTATCCCTGTTCTTAACTGGCCAGAAAACTCGCCTGACCTTGACAGGCAAAAGGAGCCCCAACTAAGTATTGAGTGCTGTACATGTTCATACTTTTCATGTTCATACTTTTCAGTTGGCCAAGATTTCTTAAAATCCTTTCTTTGTATTGGTTTTAAGTAATATTATAATTTTATGAGATACTGAATTTGGGATTTTCCTTAGTTGTCAGTTATAATCATCAAAATGTAAATAAATAAACATTTGAAATATATAAATCTGTGTGTAATGAATGAATATAACATACAAGTTCCACTTTTTAAATGCAATGAGTAAAATCAATTTTTTGACCAGCTCCTGTATATTTAGCTTTTTTTTTTACTCTTAAAACGGTATCGTATTTAGTCAGAGGAAATATTTTTTTCTATATATATTTTTATTCAGAAAAGATGCATTTGATTTAACAAAAGTGTCAGTAAAGACATTTAAAATGTTACAGAAGATTTGTACTTTAAGTAATTGCTGTTATTTTGAACTTTCTATTCATCAAAGGATCCTGAGATTTAAGACTAGAGTAATGATGCTGAAAATTCAGCTTTTAAAATTACATTTGAAAAAAAATATATATTCATATAGATTTTATTATTATTATTATTTTTTTTTTTAATTTTTTTTTACAAAATTACTGTTTCTATTGCTTTTTTAATTAAATAAATACAGTTTTGGTGAACTTAAGAGACATAAAAAGATCATGACCCCAAACATTTGAACATATAATAATTCCTCTAATGAATAACCCCTCTTCGCACAGTGCTTAGAATAAACAAAGCTGCACAAAATTATGTAAATATATAAAGAACAGTGTTTGGAATAACGCCGTTTAAAAGAACGGCGTTAGGTAACGACGTTATTTTTTCAGTAACGGGGTAATCTAACTAATTACTTTTCCCGTCGTTACAACGCCGTTAACGTTACTGAACGTTAAATGCGGTGCGTTACTATGCATTGATTTAATATGCAATCCGAACGCACCCCTGGCTCACACAGCGAGTGAGCAGGTGGGTTAATAACGAGATAAGCGATTATGATTGGCTAAGGCAGAGTCATGTGTTTCATGGTAGCCAATCAGAGCCAGTGTTTTACACACACGCGCCAGCGGCGCCAAACACACACATGCAACAGCTACACAGAGATTCGCAGCAGCAGGAGAAATGGCGAGTCAGGAGCAATCCGATGAAAAGTTGGCATTTTCAAGGTGGAGATATAAGCACTACTTTAAATTCATTGTAGTCAAAGGCAAGAACGTGCATGTAATGTGTGACACACGCATCTACAAAGCTAGTGGCCAAAAACACTTTTCTTACAAAGAGTGCAGGATAAAACTCTTGCTGTCTGTTGACGTGCAATAAATATCGAAAACAAATTATTTGACAAATAGCAACTTTTTTTTTTTTTTTTACAGTAACGCAAATAGTTACTTTCCCTGGTAACGAGTTACTTTTATTATAGAGTAATTCAGTTACTAACTCAGTTACTTTTTGGAACAAGTAGTAAGTAACTATAACTAATTACTTTTTTAAAGTAACGTTCCCAACAGTGATAAAGAATGTATATATATATTAGGGCTGTGCGATTAATTTAAATCGTAATAAAATCACAATTTGAGCGTGCACGATTTCTAAATCACTTTATAGCACGATTTTCCACGGCCCCAACCTCCCGCAGTATGTTATCCGAACAATCAGAATGCAGCGTGCCTAAGTGGAGCGTGAGAACAAAACGTATTTTTTCCGAGCCCATGTTAATGGATCAGAACGTTCACACTGCACACGGTAAAAGATGTGAACAGAAAAGGTGAGAAATAGAAAGGTGCAAAAAGATTTAATATCTAGAGCATGAGCATAGAGAGAGTTGTGAGTGCACAGGACACAGTTTGAGCGAAAAGAGACACGTTTTAAGTGCACGCACTCTCTCCCGGGCGAGAGCAGCGTGTATCTGAGCAGGCGAGTCTGGTTTTGTAACAGAGCAAAGGAAATCTGCGCGCGAGCAGAGAGATGCGCGCGCGCATTATTTTAATGTGCTTTCGTGTTACAATAATGCGCTCTAGCTGCTGCTTCTGAACCACGTACATACTGTATACACACTGCAGATGGAGTATGTGTGAACCTTGGGCAATAAATATATTTCAACACCTGAGGCACCACTACATGAGCTCTATGATCAATGCATGGCAAAAAAAGAAAAAAAAAATCCCTGGAACACAGGTTTTATTTTATTTATTATTATTATTATTTTATTTTTTATTTTTTTGCCATATGTCTAGACATTTTGTTTGAGATCTTTACTTAGTGATTATTTTGACTTAATGTCTGTTCTAGAGAAACGTTACAACTTTTTGATAAAGCTCTCATTGGTTGTCTTTTGGAAATATTTTTCAAATTTATACTGAATGCATTTATGACTGTAAAGCATGTCTGTGTGTGTCAAAATCATGATTAAAATCGAAATTGGAAGATTGGTCAAAAAAATCGTGATAGGTTTTTTTTTGTCCATATCGCACAGCCCTAATATATATAGTATTAAATATTTTACAGATTCAGGGTGCATAAAACAACAGATTTTTTAAATAAAAAAAGGGTTACCTCAGGGTTATATTGTAAACAGCCAAATTAGATCCTGGAAGTGCCCACTCTATGTCTGGAACCAGCCTACAAGTAGCGTCCCCTTTCCACAGTGCCCTTCAAATTCACAAAAATGCCAACCGCGTTCACCCAAAGCCTTTCCTTTGTGTATTCAATCTGATGGAAGGCTCTCTAAAAGATCTTCCCTTAATTGTATGGCAAACAAGCCATCACAACGCCATTAAAATTATGTTCTTTTTTCTCTAGCATTGACTAACTGTCTTCCCCCTTTTTCCCAGAGCTTTTATTAGCAATAAAATTCAATTTTGCATTTCCAGGTTGCCAGCCTAAGGGGGTAAAAATGCATTACTCCAGACTGAGGGAAAGTGGAAGCTAATGATTCAGCTGCATACAATCCAAGAGGCTTTCCATCATCGTTGCTGAGTTATTGGCCTGATGCTACATTATCATCCTGTCTTTGGAAGTGCGTGAATGCACGGATATCTGTGAAATGAGAGCACAGATGACTGAGCAGATCGAGTTCGAGTATGTGTGTCTGTGCTGTTTTCAATAAGATTAATTGGTTACCAAACAAAGTATATACAGCACAAGAGATCAACTCAAAAGCGTGTTTTTTTCTTTCTCTTGTAACATTTATTATGAATAGCAAGTTTAAGATAGTTCTTCCAATCTGAGCAGTTGAAACGTTGCCAAAACACCTCTAAGATAAGCTAAATATGCTTGGTCAGGCTGAGAAAACTTAACTAGCTAAATCAGCTAATTAACCTTAGGCTGCTTTGAGCCACTCTAATGTGCATTTGGGATCATACTGTGTGCAAATCATTTGTCCACTTGTCAACAAAAGAGAATCTTTAAGAGCTTCCTGCAATTTTTTTTTTCTGTCAAAATGTTTGCAAAGGATTTGAAAAATTAAGCAGTTAAGACAGTCATAAATATTAGTACTGTAAATTAAAAAGTTAAATTTAAAAAAACAGTTATTATTATTATATTTATTTTCTTAGATTTTTTTAGAGTGAAATATTACAAAAGTAATGTTTTATACAATTTGTTTAGTTAGCCTTTTATATTTTAATAATAATAATTATTAATAAATAAATTATTTTTATTACATTTTTTGTAATATTTTATTTATAATTTTATTATTATTGTTACAGTAAGGGTGTATGCTAACCTAGGAATAAAGCGCTCGAGGAGGGTCTTAATCAAAAAGAGGAGTTTACTGAACATCGAAGGAGATAACAGACAATATACAACACATTAACATCATTACATCACAATACCTTAACTTAATCACGGACGAAGAAGAACTAAACAGACAGGGTATTTAAGCACACAGGAGTTAATGAGGGAACTGGAGACAGGTGGGGATCAATCAATTAACAAAACAAGAAAAGGAAGATGACCAAATAAGGGAACAGAAAGTCCATGAACGTAACAGTTCGCCCCCTGCCGGAACGGTGCGTCCTCGCACCACAAGAGGAATACCAGCGGAGGGAGGGTGGGGGTTCTGGAGGCAGGCGTGGGGCGGGCAAGGGGCAGGCAAAGAGGGAGCAAGGAGCTGGGAACCAGGGTGGAGTGGATGGAGGGAGGAGCCAGGGAGGAACCCGGAGCAGGAGGAGCCAGATGGTCCTCCAGAGACCAGCCAGGATGGAGATCCATGGTGGAGTCGACGGCGGGAGGAGCCATGGTGGAGAAGGGGCCGACGACACCAGGGGGCCAACAGATGGAGACAGCACCGGTGGGTGAGGAGCCCAAGATGGAGCAGCGCAGCCGCAGAGCCAGGGTGAAGCCGAGGATCCGGAGGGCCTAGGTGGAGCAGAAGGCTCAGGCGACCAAGGCGGAGGCGGGGCCCTGGAAGACCGCTGCAGAGCCAGAGTGACTGAGGATGGAGGTGGAACCAGAGGGAAGAAGGAGCCTGACAGAGCCGGAGGGATGGAGTGACGAGGTGAAGCCAGAGGAATGGAGTCCCGAGGCGGCGGATGGTCGACGACTGACCAAGGTGGAGCCGGAGGGACGAGGGAGGCTGGTGGAGAAGATGGGATGCTAGGCCACGGTGGAGACGAGGGAGCTAAGAGCCAAGGCGGAGCCGCTGGGTCGAAGGACCGAGGAGGAGTCCAGGGCTCGGAGGCTGGAGGCGGAGACAGGGAATTCACACGCCGAGGAGGAGCTGGAGACTGGCAGTCCAGCGACGAACCATCGCGCCCAGATGGCGCGGACTGAGGGTGAGCTGCGGGACAGACTGGCACCAGCAGAGATGAGCTCAAAGAACTGGCTGGTCTAGGAGGAGATGAGAAAGGAAGGATGGGAGGAAACACAGGTGGATCAGGGCTGGACAGAGCCAGCAGAGAGAAAGGAGATACGGAGCTGGATTGAACCAGCGGAAGTGGAGCAGGGGAACTGGCAGGTCTAGGAGGAGGTGGGAGAGGGAGGCTGGGAGGGAATACAGGAGACACAGAAAACTCAGGGCTGGGCGGAACCAGCGAAGAAACAGAAAATTCAGGGCTGGGTGGAACCAGCGGAAATGGAGGAAATGACTGGAGGAAATGACTGGAGGAGGTGGGAGTGGGAGACTGAGAGGGTATACAGGGGGGATCAGGGCTGGACGGAACCAGCGGAGAAACAGGGGATTCAGGAATTACCTCCATAGACCAGTCCATAAGGTCCATAAATTGCTCCATATCATTTCCAGAAGCCGAAAACAGCTCACCCTCAGTCACAGAAGTGTGGACAGGGCTTTCCTCCGCACCCTCGATCTCCACTAAAACTCCCACGATGCACGGTGTTGCCGGCTCACACACCTGGTCAGTCGCGCTCTCGAGGTCCTGCTCCCTGTCGGTGGAAGGCTCGGGCACTGCGGCTGCGGTGGGTTCTGGCTCCGTGCGGCGTGATGGCGGCTGGCTGGTCTCTGGGTCGGGAGTGGGGCTGGAGATCCAGATGGTCCATGAAGATCCATTTTTCTCCAGCACCCACTCCACGAAAGCAGCGAAATTCCACAGAAAGTCCATGAATGTAACAATTATTATTATTATTATTATTATTATTATTATTGCATGTTTCTCTTTCATATGCTATTTTATTATAGACAGTATTACCCGGTACATTTCTTGGTTTTAAAAATACTCTACAAGAGAATATAAAAGTGAATTATCACGTCTTTATCCTTCTTTAAGAGGTTTTTACACTTCTGGCAATGCTCCGTATTGATGCAGCGAGCAGATGTTAATGGTTTGAGCATGAATAAAGTTAGGACACAAAAGGGTAAAGGAGCTGACACAATTACTCCAAATGCTTACTTGAAGGCCTATGTGGCAACGGTATTGAAAATCTATTGTCTTGATTTAGTTAGCAAACATAAACCACATTACAGACATTGTGGATTCAGCACAAACGTGTCCCCACATTTCTGAGCTTTTAATACAGGTCTCCCACACTTAACCAATGATTTCCATGATTTCTCTATGATCTTTCCAGACAAAGGTTTTTTATAAGTCTTGTTAAAGATACTGCTGGCCATTTATAGCCTACACCAGTAACAGTCGTTTGAGTAGATTTAGACGACTACACTGATTACACTTGTTAGTATACAAACATATCACTCTCTATAGCCCCTTAATGGAAAGGCCGCTATTATTACCCTCCCTGCTCTCACACAGACCAATATTTAGCCAAGTAAAAGTTTACTGTTCAAAAGTTTGGGGTTTGTAAGATTTTTATTGTTTTTGAATGAAGTCTCGTATGCTCAGGAACGTTTATTTAATACAAAATACAGTAAAATTACAGTAATATTGTGAAATATTATTAGAATTTTAAATAACTGATTTCAATTGTAATATATTTTAAAGTATAATTATTCCTGTGACACAAAGCTACATTTTCAGTATTATTACTCCGGCCTTCAGTGTCACATGATCCTACAAAATCATTCAAACATTATTATTATTAATGTCGAAAACATATTGTTGTGTAAACCATGTTACATTTTTCCAGGATTCTTTGTTGAATGTTATCACCACTTTTGAAAAAAAAAAGAAATTATAAATATATATGCATCCTTGCTGAATAAAAGTATTAATTTTGTAAAAAATAAATAACAAAATCACAATCACCCCAAACTTTTGAACAAGTCATGCACCATTCAAAGATCTAGTTTCTATTCACATACACTGTATTGTGTTGATGTTGGAGAAAGCTGTATTTATCTCTACAGGAGTTCTCTACAATGCAGTGTGCTGAGGAAGCAGACCATGCAGCAAATGTGTGTCATCTACAAACAGCTGAGTAATGCTGGCCCCTGCCCTAAAACACTCTAATGAGACGCTCTGAGTGAGAGTCTGTTGGTGTAATGAAGTGAGATCTCAGTAATAAGACAAAGGTATGTGTACGGAGGGATGGAGTGTATGTGTGTGTGTGTGTTTGTCCAGGGAAAAGCATGCATAGCCAAGTTCATGTTGGCACTATGTGACTAAACTAAATTACAGTGAAGACTGCATGGGTGTGGAAAAAAAATATTAATCAATAGTGATGTCAAAAGTAATTTAATGTTGTCAAAAGTAATTTAGTACTATTTTAGTTCCTAAATAAAACAAACAAACAAAGATAGAACTGTGATGATGCTTGTCTTTCTACATGTTTGGTAATAATGATTCATTTGAGTAACAGTCATGGTGGTCAAGTCATCTGTGATGAAAATACCTCACAGTGTGCCTATTAGGAAAATTAGAGCTCTTCATGAAGTGCATAAAAATGGCACTTAACTTTTTTTGAGTTTCCAGCAGCATACTGGAATATATATATATTTTTTGTTTGCATTTACTGTCATTTATTAGCAGCATGCAACCATAATAATCACAGGTGATTTATGTAACCTGTACCTACTTTTTTTACTTAATATGTAAAAAAAAACAAAAAAAAAACCTTCAAGCACTATTTCACTATTTACAGCGTCCTTGCTGTATAAATATATTGAACAAACAAACAAAAAAACAATTGCTGAAACCAGAGTTTTGGCACCTTTTTTGTGTGATTGGGCTAAACCAGCTAAACACCAGTTTGCCTAGGATTGGCCAGAAAAAAATGGTTTAATCTTAGATTGCTTAAATCCATTTCCAATTCAAAAACAATTTTATTTAATTCAGACGCATTATACTACATTGCAAGGAAACATGTTAAGGTTTTTTTTTTTTTTTTTTTTTTTTATTGAATACTATTTGCATTATTTTTAATTGGTATTGGGAGTTTAAGTGGGATACATTTATTAATGTTTTTATATATATATATATATTAATTTTATGTTGGTTTTTATATACAGTACAGACCAAAAGTTTGGAAACATTACTATTTTTAATGTTTTTGAAAGAAGTTTCTTCTGCTCGTCAAGCCTGCATTTATTTGATCAAAAATACAGAAAAACAGTAATATTGTGAAATATTATTACAACTTAAAGTTATAGTTTTCTATTTGAATATACTTTAAAAAAAAAAGCCTTCAGTGTCACATGTAACATCCAGTCTATCACATGATCATTTAGAAATCATTCTAATATTCTGATTCATTATGAGTGTTGGAAACAGTTCTGTTGTCTAATATATTTGATGAATAAAAGGTTAAAAAGAACTGCATTTATTCAAAATAAAAAAAAAATTATAATAATATAATTTCTTTACTATCACTTTTTTTTCAATGTAACACATCCTTGCTGAATAAAAGTATTGATTTTATTTAAAAAAAGGAAAGAAAAAAAAATCACTGACTCCAAATTACTGACCAGTAGTGTATATTGTTATTACAAAATATTTATATTTTAAAAACATAGCTTCTTCTTTTTTTTTTTTTTTTACTTTTTATTCATCAAAGTATCCTAAAAAAGTATCACATGTTGTGAAAAAATATTAAGCAGCAGAACTGTTTCCAACTTTGATAATGAATCATCATATTAGAATGATTTCTAAAGGATCATGTGATAATGATCCTAAAAATTCAGCTTTGCATCACAGAAATAAATGATAATTTAAAGTATAATACATTTAAAAACAATTATTTGAAATTTTAATAATATATCAAAATATAACATTTCTTTCTGTATTTTTGATCAAATAAATGCAGGCTTGATGAGCAGAAGAAGCTTCTTTCAAAAACATTAAAAATAGTAATGTTTCCAAACTTTTGGTCTGTACTGTGTATATATATATATATATATATATATATAAGACATGGATTCATCTGTACTGAAAAAATTCTGTGTCCAAAATATCCAAGTCCGATTCCATCCAAGTCCAAGCTCATTCACAATTGCAGTCAGAGTCCTAATACCCCAACTTTGTTAAATACTAACTTATCCTTACATAATTTCATGCAAATTAAGAAAAATATTGCACATTACAAAGGTTTAATGTATTAATGGTGCCGATCTAAAAACAGCCAATGGCCTGATCAAACCAGCGTAAACCATCTAAGCTTGGTTAAATGTGTTACTACTGCTGATTCCTGTTGCCTTTTAAATGTCCTCCACATGAGAATCCAAACTGTAGGTGGTTGACCACAAAATAAAAAAATAAAAATAGCTAAAACCCTTCTAAAACCAGCAAAATCCTGGTCTAAACATTTACAGCATCATCTCAGGTTGTGTTACCAATGCTGTTTTCTGGTGTCTTTTAAATGTTCTCTATGTTAGAATCCAAACAGTAGGTGGTTGATTCTTTCTAAAAAGCATCCATTAATAACTCTGGTTCAAATATAAACAAGCCCACACTCAAAAACAACATTCAGTCCATATGCTTCCCTTGCAATCTCCCCCTCCAGAAATAGTTCTGTTCACTTTAATTTTGAACCAGTCTTACTTTGAGGTTTTACACATCGATATGTTTGTTTGGACCAGAAGAAAAGGTCTCATATCTCAGTTATATTAGACAGACACACCAAGAAATTGACCTACATTGATAAGCCTCACTGGAAACAAGTCAGGTGGAAAAAGTAAAATCCTTAGACTTTCTGATGGTTGACTTTGTACATATGAGAAAGTCTGTTTCTAAAAGGGGTTTACAATGTTGGATCACCCAAACAAACAGCTCTGTTCTTGAATTCAAATGAAAAACATGATCTGGCATTGCTCATACTGAAATATGGTCCAGAGCAGAACTGCACACACGGCACACGACTGATTCAGATGCCCTTGAGCGGAGCATGTGTTAAGAGCCGTGTTCTCCGTAAACACATCTGGTATGAAATACAAATTTTTGCCTAAAATCTAGATTAAGTTTCCTCCTTCCAATTTGTACACATAATTATGATGAGAGGAAACATGAGCAATGCCAGAACCGCGTGACACATGGCCTCCAGTAACACCTAGACATGGTGTCAACTTTCCTATAAATCAAGCCAGAGACTCCTAATTATCATACAGGGAATTCTGGTTAGGGTTTCATTTCACAGTTATGTTTTAAGTTTCAACAACGTCTCAGATGTTTCTCCTAAAAGGCCTTTGGAGGACTAAAAATAGACACAAAACAGTTAAGTGCTAAGAAATGTATGTCGATATAGCCAAGATTAATTGATTTGGGAAGAAACTGGTGAGAAAAGCTTGATTTCATATTAAAACATCTTGGAATTGTCATGTCTGAGACATTCTGAGATCTTCTCTAAAAGGAGACACATTAGACTTCTTCAGAGGGGAAAAATCTAAAAAGATTTAAGTAAAAGTCTCCACTTGTTCTCCATTTAAGCTGACTGCCATGGGAGAAACAACTACTGTAAGAGAGAAATCATTTGAGATTTTTCTAACCAGAAGGCCCTTCAAATGTATCAAAAACCAAGATTTTCCTGTTCTTCTGTTCTTTACCCAGTGGTTTTAAAAGATAAACATCTCCAACTTGTTAAAACTGTTCAGTGGAATAATAACTATTATCTCAAATTTCGTAATTGGCATCTGTGGTTCCATGAAGAACCTTTACCATCCATGGAACATTTCCATTAGATAAAATGTTCTTTATAGAGTTATATCTTTAGATTATTATAATGTTCTTCAAACTAAGATAAAAAACTTATTTTTAAAATGTTTACTTAAAGGTTCTTTGGAGAACCCATAAGGGTTCTTCCTTGCCATCGCTGTGAAAACTTTTGGAACCATGATATCCATGTAACCAAGTAATCCACATTTGAAAATAAAGGCACACAGCATTTTTACAGAATACAGAGATAGAGTTTTGATTGATATCTTATTTCTCAGACTATATCACGCCTTATGACAGATGGGTTTGGCTAAAAAATGCTCTGATTCAGAGAAAACTGATATAAAATCAATCTAAATTCAACAAAATAGCTATTTCCCCCCTTTTATGTTGGGTTTTAACTAATTCAGGTTTGTTCAAGTCTAATCAAATAATCAAAGGCAAATCCAAAAAAAAAAAAAAAGTGAAAAGCTGCAGTGAACCAACAAAATCAAAGCTAATCAGAACAAATGTAATGTTTAAAATAAAACTGGTTGATTTTGAACCAATGACATTTCAAAGTGGGCGGGGCTCTTCCACACAGCGCAACAAAAATAGAAACAAAGTGGCCTATAAAATGTCTGAGCAAAAACTACATCAGCATGCAAGAGATTTATCACTTGTCACTTTACAGCATCACACCAGGTTAGAACAAGATGTAAGACTGCTCAAAAAAGACTTTTCTGAAACAAAAGTGCACAACTAGCAAACAAAGCGACAGTTGTGAAGCACAGCTACTCATAGAGATCTGTGTTAGTAGTCGAGATAGTGATCCCATTGTTGTGTTGTGAGGATGTTGCAATGCTGACACCAATGGACAGATAATCCAAACATTGTTATCATCCCTAGCTTCTAGCTCAGCCCTCGCTGATCTATTTCACTTTACCAGGCATAAACACCCTGGAGGCAAATTGACCTGAAAAAAAAGCAAACTCCTTTCATCTCTCTTCAGTTTTCTGCACAGGCTGCAGGGTGCATTAAGTCTAGGCTGTGCTTTTCTGCTCTATTTTGCTGCAGTTGCAGCACCCCAAGTTTGAATTGTTACGATTGGAGCCTTATTGGGTGATATTTCAAATGAATTTGTTTCCTTGCTGGGATCATTATGGTGTTTGCTAAGTCAAGACTTTGAGCCCTCAACCTTTAAACTTTGGCAAACTATTTGTGCAACAGACATGAATGACACCACAGCAGGGTTCTGAACTGGTTCAAGGAATGAAAACCAGAATTGTTTTTTTTTTTTTTTTTTTTTTTTTGACAGGAACACATTATGTTTTGCTTCTATCTGTATAACCAATGTTGCTATGGCCATATCACCCTGGCATCTCACTCGCACAGATACAACATATTTTGCGACATTGCAGCCTGTTCATTAACAAAATAAAATACAGTTAAAGAAACATAAAAAGTTGCACTGCTTTGTTGTACTATTGCGTTCAGCTTGACCAACGCCTCACTGTGCTGATATTGCAGAAGTACAAAGCCTATTACATAATAAATAATATCTTTGCATCCAGATATGTCACAAATATGGAAACGTTTGGATTCGAGGTAGGCATTGACATTTTTATAGCCTAAATGCATAGCCTTAACTTTAGAGTATTTGTTGTGGAGAGAAGGAATCTAATAACTGTGTTTATCATAACTAGTCTATATATATATACTGAACAAAAGTATAAACGCAACACTTTTGTTTTTGCCACCATTTTTCCTTAGCTGAACTCAAAGGTCTAAGACTTTTCTATGTACACAAAAGGCCTTTTTCTGTCAAATATTGTTCACAAATCTGTTTAAATCTGTGTTAGTGAGCACTTTTCCTTTGCCAAGATAATCCATCCACCTCACAGGTGTGGCATATCAAGATGCTGATTGGACAGCATGATTATTGCACAGGTGTGTCTTAGACTGGCCACAATAAAAGGCCACTCTGAAAATTGCAGTTTTATCACAAAGCACAATGCCACATATGTCGCAAGTTTTAAGGAAGCGTGCAATTGGCATGCTGACTACAGGAATGTTCATTTCTCTACAATAAGCCATCTCCAATGGCCTTTAAGAGAATTTGGCAGTACATCCAACTGGCCTCACAACAAGACCACGTGTAACCACACCAGCCCAGGACCTCTACATCCAGCATCTTCACCTCCAAGATCGTCCAAGACCAGCCACCTGGACAGCTGCTGCAACAATTAGTTTGCATAAATGCCTCAAGGTTACGTATGTAACCCTAGTTCCTTGAAGGAACGAGACGCTGAGTCTAGCGCTTTGGGGAACGTCCCTGACGAGACCGACTCTGAATATCGTGTGCAATCCGTCCATCGGAAAGGCGTGACGTCATGGGCGGGGTGACGTAGCGACCAGGAAGCTATAAAAGCACGTGCCGTGCAGCTGGCCTCAGCTTCGAGTAGGGAAGCAAGCGCCGCCAGGGGTGCCGGGAGTATGGCTTTGCGACGCAGTGTCTCGTTCCTTCAAGGAACTAGGGTAACATGCGTAACCTTGAGGCGTTCCTTTTCAGGAACTCGAGCTGCGTCTAGCGCTTTGGGGAACGATGTGCCCACGCTGCCAGACTTCCAAATCCCTGCCTAGTGTGTATCCGAAGAGCACAGCTAAGGCGAGAGAACAGAAGAGCCCGGAGTGGCTCGCATATCAAGATTGTAGAATCTGACAAATGTAGAGGGCGTGGACCACCCCGCAACGTTGCAGATGTCCAAGAGGGACACACCTGCTGAGAAGGCCTTAGAGGCCGCCATACCCCGAGTAGAGTGAGCCTTGGCCCCCAAAGGAGGGGGAAGACCAGAGGACTCATAGGAGACGTTGATAGCCTCGACTATCCAACGACTAAGGGTCTGCTTGGTGGCAGGAGAACCCTTGTTAGAGGGACCGTAGCAAACAAGTAATTGGTCGGATTTTCTCCACAGGGCAGCTCTGTGGACGTATGCGTCCAGTGCTCGCACTGGACACATACAGTTTAGCTTCTCTTGGTCTGGCTCCCAAAAGGGAGGAAGACAGAAGGCCTGCAGTACGATAGGTTGTGGTGTAACAGAGGGAACTTTGGGAACATAACCCGCTGGAGGGTGTAAGAATGCTTTGGCCATACCAGGGGCAAAGTCTAGGTAGGTAGGGGCCACCGAAAGGGCCTGGAGATCTCCAACTCTCTTTAGAGAGGTGATTGCCAGTAACAGGGCAGTTTTAATCGTCAGATGTCTGTCTGGGATGTCTTGAATTGGCTTGAATGGAGCTTTGCAAAGAGCCTCTAGAACCACAACCAAATCCCAGGGGGGAACACGGGACCGTACTGGAGGTCTTAGCCTCAGCGCACCTCGGAGGAAACGTGTAACTAGGGGGTGTCTACCCACTGACTGATCATTGAAAGGGACATGGAAAGCAGCTATGGCCGCCACGTACAGCTTTAAGGTGGAGTGGGATAACCCCGCAGAGAGCCTGGCTTGTAAAAACTCCAGAACTGTACCAACTGGGCAGTTTGCTGGGTCAAGCTGGCGGTCTCTGCACCATGAAGTGAAGAGTTTCCACTTCAGGGCGTACAGTTTCCTCGTAGAGGGAGCTCTGGATTGGAGTAGGGTCTCAACAACCTCGGTTGAGAGACCAGCTGCTAACAGTTGTGCCCCCTCAGGGGCCACACCCACAGCTTCCACAACTCCGGGCGAGGGTTAATTATCGTGCCCTGCGCCTGTGAGAGTAGGTCTGTCCTGATCGGTATCTCCCACGGAGAGCCGTCGAGGAGCGAGACTAGATCTGAGAACCATACTCGGCCCGGCCAGAACGGGGCTACTAATAAGAGATGGACCCTGTCCTGGCGTACTCTCGCCAGAACTCCCGGGAGCAGAGCGATAGGGGGAAAAGCGTACAGACGAAGCCTCGGCCAGGTCTGTACCATAGCGTCCAGTCCCAGAAGAGCTGGATGAACTAGAGAGAACCAGAGGGGACATTGCGATGTCTCCTGAGTTGCAAAGAGGTCCACCTGGGCTGTGCCAAATACTCTCCATATCTGCTTCACCACCTCGGGGTGAGGCATCCATTCCCCGGGCCTCGGCCCCTGCCTCGACAGTATGTCTGCTCCCACATTCAATCTCCCAGGAATATACACTGCTCTGATCAAGAGGAGTTTGCCCTGGGACCACAGAAGGATCTGGTGTGCCAGCTTGTACAAGGGGCGTGAACGCAGACCCCCCTGGTGATTGATATAAGAGATCAGTGATGTGTTGTCGGTGCGCACCAACACATGGTGACCTCTCAGGTCTGGGAGGAAATATTTCAATGCTCGATAGACTGCTAGCATCTCTAGGCAATTGATGTGCCATGTCAGATGGCGACCGCTCCACAGACCGCAGGCAGGGTGGCCACTCATGACCGCACCCCAACCGGTGAGGGACGCGTCTGTCGCTAGCGTTACACGGCGACAAGGAGCTCCCAGCACCGTGCCCTGATTCAAGAACCAAGGTTTCTTCCACATGTCTAAGGCACCGCCGCGTGACCTTGATAACTCGAAGTGGATTTCCCCTCGGGGAAAAGCCCTTGGACTTGAGCCACCACTGCAGGGGTCTCATGTACAGCAAGCCAAAAGGTATCACGTTGGACGCAGCTGCCATCAGCCCTAACAATCTCTGGAATTGTTTGACAGTGAGTGACTGGCCTTCTTTGACTCTCTCGACTGATGTGAGGATCGACTCGATCCGAGCAGGAGACAAACGTGCCTGCATCGTGGTCGAATTCCACACTACGCCTAGATAGGTGGTTCTCTAACTGGAGAAAGTACACTCTTCTTGGCGTTTAGTCTCAAACCCAGCTCCCCCATGTGTGCGAGAGCGACATCTCGATGTTGAACCGCCATCTGCTCTGATTAAGCTAGGATCAACCAATCGTCGATATAATTTAGAATGCGGATGCCCTGCATACGGAGGGATACCAGAGCCGCATCTACACATTTCGTGAACGTGCGGGGTGAGAGTGCGAGGCCAAAGGGAAGTACTCGATATTGATAAGCTTTGCCCCCGAAAGCGAACCTCAGAAACCTCCTGTGTTGTGGAAGGATGGATATGTGGAAGTATGCGTCTTTGAGATCTATTGTGACAAACCAGTCCTCGGATCTGATTTGAGCTACAACCTGGTTGACAGTGAGCATTTTGAACTTCAGTGGCATAACTGAGCGGTTCAAGTGACGTAAGTCTAAGATCGGACGCAACCCCCCATCCTTCTTTGGAACTATGAAATACCGGCTGTAAAATACGGATTCCCTGTCTAGAGGAGGGACCACCTCGATGGCCTCCTTCCTTAATAGGGTATTCACTTCTTGTTCCATAACCAGAGCCTGCTGGGGGCCGACCACAGTCGGTGTAACCCCGTTGAACTTCGGTGGTGGATGACCGAACTGAATGCAATAGCCTCTTTCTATTGTACGCAGGACCCACTGAGATACATTTGGCAGTAGCTTCCACGCTGCTAAATAATCTACTAAGGGAATCAGTCTCTCGAGACTTACTTCTGGTGTAAGAGGCCCCCGAAGGGGCGGCGAGCATCCCAGCTCCGCTGCGCTCACGGGCGGAAATAACTGGGAGTAGCGCTCGCTGGAGGCCGCTGCGCCCTGAAACTCTGGCAGGGTTGGCAGACCGACCTCCTGAGGGCACTGAGGTGAGGCGGGCACCGTATAATGAGGTGGACCGCGCAATACCCCAGCAGGGGCTACCCTCTGGATCCTGGCGTCGGGATCTTTTCGTCGAGGACTTCCGGGCTTCAATGACAGATCCTAAATTGGTTTTAGCCCTAGAAGCCCCCAACTCAGAGCGTCGCTGGGGCCCTCGGTCCCGTCGTGGGGGAGCACGAGCGGCGACACTCTGTTTCTGCACTTCCCGGTATGAGGAGCCGGTATGTGGCGTGGTCATCTCCCGCCCAGATGCACCACGAGAGCGACGAGGGAGGATACTCTGGAACGCCGCCGCCCGTTTGCGTGCCTCCTGGAACCTGTCGACGACAGTGTTGACTGTGTCGCCAAACAGGCCCGAGGCTTGAAGCGGGGCGTTCAGGAGGCAGACCCTGTCTCTTTCTTTTATCTCTGACAGGGTCAGCCACAAATGCCTCTCCGCGGCCACTAAGGCTGCCACACTAAGGCTGCCCAATTGCACGAGCGGTCTCTTTAGTGGCGCGGAGGGAGAGATCAGCGGTCTTTCTAAGTTCTTCTACATCTTCAGACTTAATCCCCTCCCCCTCATCGATATCTCTCAGCAGGTCAGCCTGATAAGCTTGAAGGACTGCCATAGTATGAAGGCAAGCCCCAGCCTGACCTGCTGCCACATAACCTTTGCCCATTAGCGATGATGTAACTCGAAGATGCTTAGTGGGCAATGTCGGAGCCTTTAGAGATGATGCCGAGCTGGGCGACAGATAGCCCGCGAGCGTCCGTTCGACCCGTGGCATCGCTCTATAACCCCGCTCTCCCAGCCCCATCACGTTGCCTTAATATAGTGAATCGGGGCCGAAGAGGCGGGTTGAATAAGGATGGTTCCACGATCTCGATAACTCATCGTGGAGATCGGGAAAATATGGAAGGCTCCGACGTGGAGGTGGTTGCCTCGGCCGCAGAAAGCGTTCGTCTAGTTTGCTTCTCTGCGGCTCAGTTTGTTTTTCAGCAGGCCATTCGATTTTTAATTTATCTACTGCTTGCGTAACCACCTCCAAAAGCTCCTCATACTGGGGCGACAGGGGTGGCGAATCCCCAGCAACAGTCTCCACATCGACCTCCTCGGAGGAAGAGAGGTGAAGAGTTGATTCCTCACCCTGGGGGGAAGAAACCGACGAGCGTGCTTCCGAACCCAGGGTTTGGGTGCCGGATCTGGCAGATGAGGAAGGAGATAAGGACTGGCCTGTCTCCATTCCCTCTGACAGATCCACCTGCGATCCCCACGAGTGCAGCAGCCGCTCTGCCTCGGCAGAAGCGGGGCCAGCACCGCGAGGTAACGCTGGTGAAGGCTCCCTCCTCGAAGAGAGCCCTCCGGGATCGAAGCGTCCGCATTGGCAATCGCTCGCAATGCGGACAGTCGGCCCCTCGAGAGCCGACTCAGCGTGCTTCGATCCTATGCAAGCCACGCACAGACTGTGTGTATCCCCACTCGTAATGTAGCGAGGGCAGGGAGGAATACACAATCTATAACGTGGCTTGGAATCGCCCTTTATATGTTTGGTTTTTTGCTTCACTTTTGGCATATTGAGCTGTTTTAGCGATCTTTTAATGGCTAAGGGACAGACAACAATAAATAGGACCAACGGGACAGACTTTTGACATGCACACACAGAGCGCTTGCTGACAGACGTGAAGCTGAGGCCAACTGCACGGCACATGCTTTAATAGCTTCCTGGTCGCTACGTCACCCCGCCTGTGACGTCACGCCTTTCCGATGGA
Source organism: Carassius carassius (assembly GCF_963082965.1). Classification (NCBI taxonomy): domain Eukaryota; kingdom Metazoa; phylum Chordata; class Actinopteri; order Cypriniformes; family Cyprinidae; genus Carassius; species Carassius carassius. The sequence continues at coordinate 5,126,239 of NC_081759.1, forward strand.
CGGATTGCACACGATATTCAGAGTCGGTCTCGTCAGGGACGTTCCCCAAAGCGCTAGACGCAGCTCGAGTTCCTGAAAAAAGGAACAAAGAATTTCTGCATAAACTGTCAAAACCGTCTCAGGGAAGCTCATCTGCATGCTCGTCGTCCTCATCAGGGTCTAGATCTGACTGCAGTTCGTCGTCGTAACCGACTTGAGTTGGCAAATGCTCACATTCGATGATGTCTGGCCCTTTGGAAGGCTGTCCTTTTTACGGATGAATCCCAGTTTTCACTGTACAGGGCAACTGGCAGCGTGTATGGTGGGTGAGCGGTTTGCTGATGTCAACGTTGTGGATCGAGTGGCCCAAGGTGGTGGTGGGATTATGGTATGGGCAGGCGAATGTTATGGACAATGAACTCATTTTAATTATGACATTTTAATGATGGCATTTTACTTCACATCTTCTGAACAGCTGACTAAAAACACCCACTTACCCCCATTGAAAGGCTTGAAAAAGCAAGGACAATTTTTTATGTACAGTAACTTCGATTGGATTATTCTGAAATAGGAAAGTCCCATACACCTAGGATGCGTCGAGTAGAAGATGGTCGAATTTTCATTGTCGGGTGAACTAACCTTTTAAATATATAACATATTACTGACACCTAAAGGAAGCACAGCGGGAATCATTTGTCGAATGACTCTCACTATGATCAATGATAGTATAAAATGATAGGACAGAATGAGTGTAGAGAGGACAGAAAGGATAGAAATGAGGATAAAGAGATAAATGAGCACAAAAGCCATATGATGGACAGGGAGACGGTGAGGGAGAACGAGGGGAACAGTGAGAGGAAGGGAGAAACAAATAGCCGTGTGAAAATACCCTCCTTCCTCTGTTGGAATATGGCATGGAGGCAGCAGGCAGGCTTAGAGTTCCAACACTTGAATTCAATCAGCCTGGGCCGAATCCCTTCCAAAGAGGGATGTGAGAGGCACAACCATCTGTCTCTGCTCTGATGTTTCTGCCGTCCACGCTGTAAGCCAGCAATTACAAGGCAAATCGGCAAGCTGGCCTGGGCCGACATAGGAACATGGATGAGCCGCCCCCACCCTCCTTCTCTTATCCCTTTAACAGGTCTCTCAACCATTCCATAAAGCACACTCGGAGTTAAGAAATGATGGGAAGAAAACTTTTCTCTCTGACTCAGTCTGGCATCTCTATTATTCCAATTGTGTATGCCAAGCTTAAAAAATGCAAACTATAGTTATACACTGCTGTTCAAAAGTTTGCTGTCAAAATTTTAAAAAGGTTTTTGAAAGACATCTCTTATGCTCACCAAAGCTGAATTTATTCAATCATAAAAACACTAAAAACAGTAACATTTTGAAATATATTTGTTTTCTATTTGAATGTATTATATAATATATTTGAATTTAATTTATTCCTGAGATGCAAAGCTGAATTTTCAGCATCATTACTCCAGTCTTCAGTATCACACACACACACACACACACACACAAAGAAAACCAGCATTTATTTGAAACAGAAATCGTTCATAGAAATGTTTTACTTTTTATTCTTTAATGTAACTTAACTTTTGGTGAATTTAATGATCCTTGCTTATTAAAATATGAATTTATTACAATAAATAATAAAAAAAGAATCTTTCCAATGCCAAACTTTTGAATGGTAATGTAAAAGAATATACCATTTTCACCTGGATCATTTCAGGATGTAATCAGTATTTGGGTTTGTTTTCATGAGTTTTTCAAAAGCAACCATTAAGCATTATTGGTTGTTTAAGGGACAAATCAAAGAAAAAGTTAGCGAGGTTTACACTTGAAACAAGAAAGCAATTTGTTAAATAGGTATGAAAAATGAAAGCTTTAGCCTAAGTTCTGCCAGGAAGACTCAATTACTTCGTCACTTATTACCTTCATCATTATCCAATCACGTCTTTATACTTCGGTATAAAAGATCGTACTCACACATGTTAGAGTTCGCAGATGCCGACGTGATAACAACCTCCACCCTCCCCACCACCACCAGGATGGTCCTGTCCTTACCTTCCAAGGGGGTCGGCTGCGCCCCTGCCTTCGTCTTCAGGCAGGAAATGCAGGTCCGCTACCCTCAGATTACGAACCATGGACGAGCCTTCCTCCAAAGAAATTTATAATTATGCTTGCTGAGTTGTCAATAAATGTATGCTTCGTACATCATTTTATCTCCCGAGTCTTTCTGGTAGAACTAATAGGCTACTGTAACGCAGTACAAACTTCATAATTACGGGAAGAAGGAGACGGGAACCGGCGGACAATCAAATGACACTTTAATAATAAAATAAACACAAAACAGCGCGGACGACTGCCGCGCGCAAACAAATGCAAAACACAAAATAAAGCCCAGGCCTGATCCTCTCTCATCCTTCACTTCTCTTTTATATCCTTCCGATCTCCTCCGTGGGACTTGAGACCGGTGGGTCGAGCAGGTGTCGCTCATTTCCAATCACTCCAATGGCCTCGCTCCGTTCCCACGGCTCTTGGACCCGCCCCACTCGTCACAGCTACTAACTTAATTCAAGATGCATTCTTTGAAAACAAGTCCTTACAAAATTGCATGATTTGCATCTTATGTAAATGTGTAATGTTTAAGAATTGTCAGACTGGAAAACAAGACAAAGTAAGTGATTAAGAAAATGCCAAACACTGCTGCAGATTGAAGTATGAAAGCAATCTGGCTGACCTCATGGAAGTGAACTGCTGCTACATATTTTGCATCTTATATACAATTTGCATCTTTGCTAGCTCCCAGTTAAACGTATTATAAAATAATGTATTTCTCATAGCTCTTCGTCTTCAAATAAATTACCTTCTGGGAGCAGCTCATATTCTTCAAATCTCATGCAATGTGTCTGCAAATGTTGTTCTGTGCAAACTTCTGGTTGCAAATCCACAGGGACAAATACTTGAATAACGGAGTGAAAATGGTGTCTTCTCCTCCCGAGTTGTGACCTAGCTACTTTAGTAAATAGCTGTCACTAGTCACATTGATGATGCAAAGTACCGTGGTTTGCATGCAAAAGTACAATGTGAATAGAGTCCTGTGGGGCCAAAGAGAGGAACAGAGCTCTGTTTCAGAACCAAAACAAGTGCAAAAAACAGCAAGTTGAGTAGCTGTGTTGCTTTTCTTTCTCCTCGTTTACAGCACAGCCTCATCTCATGGGATCATTTTCGTCTTTGAGATTGGACGTGTTTCTGACTGCCCAAGAAAACAAGGATGTAAATTCTCACTTTTTTAACAGGGGCACTTCAGAGAGGCTGTGTCGAGGGTGAGCACGCCTCTGCACCAAAAAAAAAATAAAATAAAAAAAGGCATATGCATTATTTACTATCTGCCTGTGTTCTTCTGCTCTTTACTTCTCAGACAAAGCTCAAAGGCCTATGTTAGAGAATTGAGTTTGATGAGATAGAGATGAGGCTTGAGCCAGGCCTCTTCTGAGCACCTGTTTCTTCCTAAAATAATTTTTGAATGGAAGTCCACTCCGCCACCATCTTGCTAGTGCCATTGCAGCTATTTTGAGTCATGCAAGTAAAGTTCCTATGCTTTTGCACAGTAGTATACATGGATATAATAAAATGATGCATAGAAAAGAAACTCATCCGAGTGAGTTTGATTCATACTATACATGGACAGGTCTTGTTGACGATGCAATGAATGACGCAGTTCATGTAAAAACAGTTTCCTCTGCATAATGCTTATTATCACAGACAAGAAAACTGATTATTTGTCAAATTCAAATGACATTTTGATATTTTTTTTTTCGGCAGCATGAGTTAGTTTATATTGAATTTTGATAGATTGCTTATCTGGTTAATGATTTAATGCACTAGCACTGCTGTAGTTCATATAAGAACACTCTTCAAAAGCAGAATGTTATTTTTTAGTGACAAGAAAACTAATCCCTATCCAAATTAAGTGGCATCTCACTTTTACAAGCATGATATAAAGCACAGAGAGTAGAGATATGCGGTGGCAAAGTCACTTGTTGTGTAAATGGGATGATAACTTTTTTAGCTGCAGTTTGTGACCAGTCTGCGTTTAGCAATTAAGCCTCGTTCAGTGAAACAGTGACTGGATGTATTTCATTTTCAATGAGAGCTATAGGGAGTTGGCGATGTGGCACTGTTTAAAGTTTAACTTTTTGCAGATGGGAGCAGCTTGTCTCAGATGATTCGTCTCCTGTGAGTCAAAGTGCAGGGAAGATGTTAATGCTACTGTTATCAACTTTACTGTTTTATTTGATTTGTCTCTGCCCAATCATCATCATTCTGGACTGACTGCATTTATAATCATTAATCTTATTCATGGTAAGATTATGAAATCTGTCTGAAATCCTGTGCTGACCAGCTAGCCCCCATCTTCACAAAGATCTTCAACAGATCGCTGGAGCTGTGCGAAGTCCCTTCATGCTTCAAACGCTCCACCATCATCCCCATCCCAAAGAAATCCAAAATTACAGGCTAAATGACTACAGGCCTGTGGCTCTAACGTCTGTGGTCATGAAGTCATTTGAAAAACTGGTGCTAGCCCACCTGAAGGACATCAATGGACCCTTGCTGGATCCTCTTCAGTTTGCCCACAGAGCAAACAGGTCTGTGGACGGTGCAGTAAACATTGGACTGGATTATGTTCTGCAACACCTAGACAGACCGGGGACTTATGTGAGGATCCTGTTTGTGGACTTCAGCTCTGCCTTTAACAAGATCATCCCAAACCTCCTCCTGCCCAAAATAACTCAGCACTCCATACCCATCTCCATCTGTCAGTGGATCAACAGCTTCCTGACAGACAGGCAGCAGCTAGTGAGGCTGGGAAAATACACATCCAGCACCCGTACAATCAGCACCGGAGCTCCCCAGGGCTGTGTTCTCTCCCCACTGCTCTTCTCCCTGCACACCAACGATTGCACATCTAAGGACCCCTCTGTCAAGCTCCTGAAGTTTGCAGATGACACCACACTCATCGGCCTCATTCAGGACGATGACGAGTCTGCTTACAGACAGGAGGTTAAAGAGCTGGCTGTCTGGTGCACTCTGAACAACCTGGAGCTTAACACACTCAAAACAGTGGAGATGATCGTGGACTTCAGGAGAAACCCCCCTGCACTCCCCCCACTCACCATCATGAACAGCACTGTGACTGCAGTGGAGTCATTCAGGTTCCTGGGCACCACTATCTATCAGGACCTGAAGTGGGACATTCACATTGACTCCATTGTGAAAAAGGCCCAGCAGAGGTTGTACTTCCTTCGCCAGCTGAGGAAGTTTAACCTGCCACAGGAGCTGCTGAAACAGTTCTACTCCACCATCATCGAATCCAGCCTCTGCACTTCAGTAACTGTCTGGTTCAGCTCAGCTTCTAAATCTGACCTCAGAAGACCACAGAGGGTAGTCCGGACTGCTGAGCGAATCATCGGTTCAACCCTACAGTCTATTCAAGAACTGTACTTATCGAGGGCTGGCAAAATCACTCTGGACCCCTTACATCCAGCATACTCCCTCTTTGAACTGTTGCCATCTGGTCGACGCTACAGAGCACTGAGCACCAGAACGACCAGACACAGGAAAAGTTTCTTCCCTCAGGCAATCCATCTAATGAACAATTGAAAAAAAACTGTGGAACACACTACACTATTTATATTTATATTTATATATACATGCACTTATTTATCTAACACACATACTTAGTGTACACTTACATTTATTGCATATAATATACCTGTACATACATAATGCTCATTGTAATATACCTGCCATACATTGTCAATTTGTATATTTTCGTTCCTTGTCTACCTATTTGTATTTTTTTACATTTTTTATTCCATTTTGTGTTTTTTGTTCTGTCACTGTCATTATGTTGCACTGCGGAGCTTCTGTCACGAAAACAAATTCCTCGTATGTGTGAACATACCTGGCAATAAAGCTCATTCTGATATGATACATTGCCTAGCTTTACAATACACACTGCTGCAATTTAACTACAAGCACTTTCCTCTGTGGAATGTTAAAGAGATTTCAATTCAAGTTCAGCTTAAATAAACAGCATGTGTTGTGTAGCATAATGCATTTGTGGCATTCAAAATTATATATATTTAGATTTTTAGGTAACACTTGAGAATAGGGAACACTTATTCATTATAAACTTCTGTCACAATTCCCTCAATAAATTGCAAATTTTCTGTTTATTAATAGTTAGTAATTTAGTTGTTGAGTTTAGGTTTTGGTTAAGATTAGGGATGTAGAATAAGGTCATGTAGAACAAGGCATTAATATGTGCTTAATTAGTACTAATAAATGGCTAGTAATATGCATGCTAATAAGCAACTAAATAAAAGGGTCATAATGCAATTAAAATTTTTCACAAAAAATGTGTAACAAGCTCTTGGTGCATAAAGAAGATATGTAAAGTTGCAAAGACTAAAGTCTCAAATCAACAGAGATATTCTTTATAAAAGTTAAGTCTCGTCCACACCACCCTAAAATGCCTCGTTCAAACACGCCCCCACTTCTCTGCATTACTATGTGGGAAGATTTGCATAACGCCGGCCTAATGTTCATGCAAAGAAAGAAGGCGTAACTTTTATTATCTCTGTTGCCGCCGCTGCCATGTCGTGGAGTCACTGTGCGTTCCGTTGTGAAAGCGAAACTACTTGTTTGGCCTTCCAAAAGAAAACATGACTATAAATATATTTCAACACTGTTCAAGAACAGTCCGACCCAAATATATTAAGATGTGTGCTGTGCATTTTATGGAGGATGAGGAATTTTTCATGAACCAGTAGTCTGCAATGTATTTGTGGCACAACGGCTGTTTCTATAAATTTGGGCAGTTTAAACGTTGCAAGGACTTGCGCTTCTGACTCACAGCCTGTAAGTACATTTTTATATTTAAATAATTTTCCACTGATGATTCAAACGCAAGTTCTGAGCAGTGTAGAGTAGGCTTGTTTGTTGTTTCTCAGATCTCAAATGCAGACATGCTTTTATGTTTAAGCAGCACGATACACCATGCAACTCATAAAAAGACCGTATAAACATTATAATCAGTAATGATTTAATCACTTTAATCTGTGTAAAACACTTAACTTTATATATTTTTCTCTATTGCTTAATTGTATTTAAATGTTCAGTTATTTTTGTTAAAAGAAAAAGTAATTTAACCTGTTATACTGTATTATGATCACTTTTTAAAACTAAATTCCAATACCGTGATAATACCGTATACCGTAATAAAAGCATTAGCAATTAATCACAACTGGAAAATTTGATACCGGCATATCCCTAGTATGCACTAATCCACAAATTACCGCTACTGACCTCACACTATGAACGACGAAGGTCACTGTGCGGTCTCTGGGCTGTGCAATGTCCCCTATGGTGGTCCAGGAGCACCAAAAGTGACTGTGTCTGGTCGATATGAGGGACGCAGACAAAGTTCGGTTTCTTAATGCCCCTGTGTCCCAGACCTGCCTCTTCGGTGACGAGGTCAAGAGCCATGCTATGTAGACCGGACACAAAGCTTCAGGACCTCAGATTAACTCAGGGGGAATGCCGTCTCTAAGCAGAAGATGGCCCATTGGATTGTGGATGCCATCACCCTGGCTTATCAGGCACACCAACACCATGGTTATTTAATCAACTTTTGGTGCTTTTGGCAGTGTGGGCAGGTGCCAAATCCTGCTGAAAAATCAAATCATCTTCAAAAAGCCAGCCATCTTCTTTTGCAATCAACGTTTGTGGCTTACCCTCCTTGCGAAGGGTGTCAATGATTGTCTTCTGGACAACTGTCAGATCAGCAGTCTTCCCCATGATTGTGTAGCCTAGTGAACCAAACTGAGAGACCATTTTGAAGGCTCAGGAAACCTTTGCAGGTGTGTTGAGTTGATTAGCTGAGTGGCATGTCACCATATTCTAATTTGTTGAGATTGTTGAGTGAATTGGTGGGTTTTTGTTAAATGTGAGTAAAATTCATCACAATTAAAAGAACCAGAGACTTAAACTACTTCAGTATGTTTGCACTGAATTTATTTAATACATGAGTTTCACAATTTGAGTTGTTCCACGACATTCTAATTAATTATGTTGCATCTGTATATTTAGTATAGTTTTAACATCTTGTGGTTAGTCTTTTCAATGTTTAAGAATTGGCTCCATATTCACTTTCATTTTAAATGCTTTATATCTCAGATTTTTGCTTTTTATGATAACAAAGAATGAAATGAAGGGATTTTTTTTGTGATAATCAACATTATGCTACAAGTGCTGTAGACTGAGCTTAACTTGTCCTATTATTTTTAGTGTTAAGAGAACAGATTCCTTGCCAAATAACTTCGAAATATTTCTATTGCTGATGCATCTCATCACTGCAGTTGCATTGCAACTGCATTGCTCCCCCCATTAATTTCTCTACCAGTGGTCAGTCTCCTCCTTGAAGTGTTGCTGATCTCTCTCCACTCTCCTCCACATGTCTATTGAATCTCCAGCTCCCTCTCAAAACAATCTCAGCTTGCACTTGTTTTTCAATCTAGTGCCCTTCTCCCAAGCATATTTCCTCCTCCCCTTCTCCTCTATCTGTCGTCCTCTATCAGTCCTCTCAATGTATCACTCACCCTTTTCTCTTAAAGGTCATATCTGTGGCACGGAAAGCTGATAAGCTGTGTGTTTATCTCAGCTGTGACAGTGAAACAGAGGTGGACGCAGATGTGCTCTCTGATAGGACCATGCGGTGAGGGATGAGTATGATCGGCTGGGGACTATGTTACGGGGGTGGCCATCAGATAAAAGTGCCACGATATGCTGGCAAGACAGATCGGTTAGGGATATAAGCATTTGGGAACCATACCGACATGCTTGACTATTTGCACAGTGTCTGTAGCATTTCCAAAGCAAGCTGTGGTAAAAAAGAAAGCCAGCCGGAAATGTGGTGCAATGGTTGGCACATGAGCTGTGGTGTTTATGCAGATACTGCAGATTCAAATTTGAACCTGATTCCATTGCTCATTCAGCATGCACTGATGTTCAAATTAGCAGGCAGATTTTCTTTTTTTAAATACTTTTATTCAGCAAGGATGCATTAAATTGTTTAAAATTAGATGTTTCCATTCACTTTTATGTGCATTTTGGAATATTGGATGGATTGAAGTTGTGCATAAATAAAAAAAAACTAAAAAAAAAACTAATGCACACATTGAGTAGGATAAACTTTTTATCCAATACGAAAAAAAAAAATTGCATAAACTATGATGGAAAAATCCAAAATATTGCAATTGTTTCATGTAATTCTCCAGTTTTGCGGTAAATTCACATATTTTGATGGGAACATGGCTATTGACAATGAATTTTCTATTCATCAAAGAATTCAGAAAAAAAAATGTATATATAATGTGGTTTAAAAAAACAACAACAAAACAGCTTGTTGTCAGGCAGCAGCAGCAATTTCATTTCATCTGAGAGCAGTGAAAACAAAGCTGAACGTGTCAATGTCTTATTAATATGCATTGCTAATTGAGTATTTATGGAACAAAGCAAGTAAACTAGACTGCTAGCGCTTCCACAGCTTTCTCACCTCTGAATTTTGTATTATTCACTTGGCAAAGTACTTGCCAGCAAAACAATATTTCACAAGGTTAAATTGCTCTATAAAAATGTACCAGGATAACTAGTTTCTGCCAAACTGAAATACATTTAAACAGTTATTATTACTTTGATAAAACTTTAACAAATAATAACAGAAGTCCAGTCTCGCAAAAACATAAATTACATGAAACACCAAAAGAATATAAGGAATATGTTTTTCAGAATAATGAAATCATTTTTTAGTGGAAAGATCTTATTGTACTGTTTATCTTTACACCACAATAAATAAAAAAACAACAATAATAATCTATGCAACAACAATAACAACAACAACAAAAATAATAATAATAATAATAATTATTATTATTATTATTATTATTATTATTATTATTATATACAATGTATTTTTATCTTTTACAGTTATGGCAAGGCATTTGCTTAATTGTCATAATGTCACCAGTGAAAGAAAGAAAGAATAAATCTTTAAATTTAATACATTTTTTAGAAGTACGTTCTTTCAATTAAAGTTCCATTAAATTAATTTAGTTGTCTACCCTTTCATTTCCTTTGTATTACAAAAAAGTCTAGTAACAATGGCTTTTTCTGTCGAAAGTATGGTTGTCATGATCATCATCCAAATACAACAAGCAACTGTTTACCTGCAAATTGTTAATAAGACTGAGGGCATGTAGACAGGACGTACTCTCACTCTGTCAGGAAAGGTTTGTTCCTTTTCTCACCTTGTCATCCTTCCATGTGTTTATACAGTACCTGTTTTGGTAATGACCCACATGACTGATGCTTTCTGCCCTAATGTCTTGCTAACGAGTAGCTCAGCCCATAAGAACAACAATCTGCCATGTTTTATCCAGCATCTCCAAGTTGTTTCCTCTCTTGGGAAAGGTGTGAGCTCTAATGTAAGGTAGGTACAGTGCTGTACATTAAAACTTCTTTTCACTAGCTAATTCTAATGAGCCTGCTGCATCATGGAATTAAACCGACATGCAAATTAGCACTAAAAAGACAGGCGTGGCCCACTTTTGCAGTTCACATTAGCATGTGCTGCTCCGTGGAGTGCTGTTAGGTGTAGTAGTGTAGCTACTAATAGCAATGAGCATCAGTGGAAAGTGCAGGCTTGGTTTGATTTATGCTAACTAATATGGATGGTTGGTCATCCCTGAATTTAATAGTGGAAAGCCAATTTGCTGCACACTCCTGACTTACACAACATATATGTTCTGTATTACAGCTCAATGACAAAGATAAATCTGTGTACTGGGGCTTTAGAGGAATCTACAGAGCAATATTCTGATATGAAGAACTCATAATATTACATTTGATCTCCAAAGAAACATAAAAACAAGACAAAAACTGCTGGAAAATCTAGTTTGATGGTCAACCAGCTACTATGCTGCAAAATGTTGCATGTAAAAAGTAGCTTAACCACTTTAAAATGATAGGACAAGTTTTTTGCCAGTCTAAGATGGATTAGCAGCTTTCACCAGAAATCTGCTTTCTTCTCAATCATCTATTTATTGCATTGCATTGCTTTTTTTATTAGCTCCACAAACAATTTGTATTTGTGTGTCTGTATATACATATACATATGTGTGTGTGTGTGTGTGTGTGTGTGTGTGTGGCTTTTCAGTGTTAAGCTACAGTATATTTATTAGTAGGGAGAAAGAGAAAAAAATGTCTCATGCTAAAGTTCATTGGTCTTTTGGTAAGACAGATTTTATAAGCTTTATTGAACTAGAATAAAAGTCTTTGGTTGAACATACCACAGACATAAATAATTTATAAACACAAAACATGTTTATATTTAATGTCAGTCTATAGTATTGTTAAAGGGATGGTTCATCAAAAAAAATAAACTTATCCTTATGTTGTTCCAAACCATTTCTTTCATTCATTACACACAATATGTGACTTTTTGAAGAATATCCTGTCTGCTCCCATCAATTAAATGATTAAAAAAATATATAAAATAAGATAAAAAAAATAATAATAATAATAAAAAAAAAACACTTACCACTTTAAAATGTATTTAGTTTTCTGCCTGTCATTCAGACCAGCTACAGTGAAAGAAACCAAGCCACAGACAAAGAGAAGGACTCCAGTTTAAATATTGGATATTATTCATAGGCAATTGAATTCAGTGATTAGTGGAAAGGTTAGGTATTTTTTATTTTTATTTTTGTATTAGGAGCAGTTCCCCAAGTCTTCTGAGCCATTAAAATGTAGTCAAGCTTCACCCTGCCTCTAATATGGGCAACTCCTGTGATTCAGTTTAATGAACCTGCGTTCAATGCTGCAGAACACTCTGTGTGATTTAATTAGGTATATTTGCTTCAAAGCTTACATTTCTTTGCACTTAAATTTTGCAATCACATCCTGCCAGGCCAGACTAACCATCTTTGCCAGAACATCCCAATCACAAAACATTTAATTATGCAGCAATTTCCAAAAAAAAAAAGGCAGCCTACTCTTGTAAGGTGAAAAATAAAATATCTAATATGCTGATTTGCTGCTGAAAAAAAAAATATTTTATTTAAAGGTTTACTTAAAGGTTTCATATGATGCGATCCAAAATGGCTCGTTCTAACACGCCCCCACATCTCAACATCACTATGTGGGAAGATTTGCATAAAGCCACCCAAATGTTCTCGCAAAGAAAGAAGGCGTACCTTTTATTCTCGCTGTTGCCACAGGCGCCATGTCGTGGAGTCGCTGTGTGTTTCCTTGTGAAAGCGAAAAACTACTTTGTTTGGTCTTCCAAAAGAAGACAAGTCGTCTAGAAAGACTAGAAATCAGTTGAGTTGAATTTCAACACGGTTCCAGAACAGTCCAACCCAAATATCCAGATGTATGAAGGCAGTGCGTCTGTGGCACAAAGGCTGTTTCTATAATGTTGGTCAGTTCAAACTTTGCAAGGACCGTCCGGCACTTCTGACTCCATAGCCTGTAAGTACATGTTTTATATTTCAATAATTTGCCAATGATTATTCAAACGCCAGTTTTGAGCAGTAGAGTAGGCTTGTTGTTTCTCAGATCACGAATGCATGCACTTGACATGGTTTTATGTTTAAGCAGCGCGATATACAACACAACGCTTAAAAAGACAGTATAAGTCATTATAATCAGTAATTATGTCCCCACTGGATGCAACAAATGCTTTGTTTGTAATGGGTTTTATTGGTTTTGTCTCGTCTGATGTCTGGATCGTGAACAAATCTTTCTATTTAACTGTATCTTCTTAGTGAACTGCTAAAAGAGAACCGATGATGGGATGTGCATGAGCAGAGCAGCTGGACTGAGTCTCGTGCTGCTGGCCTGAGAGACGGCATAGTATGTTGTGGGGCGTAACATTTCTGTCACACGCTTGAGGCAATAAGCAATTACAATGCACTGGATAGCTGGCCAATCAGAGCACACCTAGCTTTTTCAGAACGATGAGCCTTGTAAAATCAATGCATTTCAGAAGGCGGGACATAGTGGAAAAACAATAATGTACATTAAATGGAAAATAAATTTTAACCTTAAACCGCATAAACACATTGCATTAAACCAAATGCACAAAATAATGTTCTTTTTAGCAGCATCCTATGACCCCTTTAATAATCTTTGCAGAAAGGTTTTTTTTTTATTATTATTTGATGAATAAACAATTGAAAAGAATAGTATTTATTTGATCATTGCTTTATTGTCACTTTGGTCAACAATGTGTTCTTTCATGCACACACACACACACACACACACATATCTGTACAAAATGGCAATATAATATCCTTAATATTTTAATACGAGATAATGGTTGTATGAAATCAATAAGGTACAGTAGGCCATGTTATATTGTGAAAATATTTTTGAAAGGTTACATACACTTGACTGCATGTGCACAATAGCATCTTTTAAATTTATATACAGCACAAGCTTTCATACCATTGTTTATTTGCATTCCCAAAGCCCTAAGTCACAATTTGCTAACAAGCAGAGCAGTAACAAATGAGAAAAGAAATTGACTGTGACCTTTTGACCAACTATGTTCTCTATCCTCACACCTGAGCACCCCTGTGATACAAATACACTTGAATGCCTCAAACGCAAAGAATCATGGGTCATAGGTAAGATGCACAGGTGCAAGAGGAGTTCACCGGTGATGTGTGTATTTTAGTGGGCATCTTTTGCAAGTTTAATGAGTCAACTATAAGTAAGTAATTAATAGGTGTCTCAACTAGCAAAACTGCAACACTGACTAAACCAAAGAGTTTTGGATGGGAACTATTTATCCCGCCTACAGCAAAAGTGCTTGAGAAACCTGTTTAAAAACAATTGTTTTGACAAATGGCATAGAAATGACACGCTTCACCTTTAAACAGAAAGTAGAGTAGAAAAGGTCTGCTGAAGTTTTGATCAGAGCCCTGAGCTGACGTGACACATCCAAGATGAATGCAAATGAAATCAGGCAGTGCAAACACAAACCTCTCAATCAGGCTTCAACTGTCATGCATCTATAATGCAGCCAGAGGGAAATCCAAGTGACTTCTCTTGGAGCACTAGAGTTACAAACAAACTACAGAGAAAGACCCTACTGAGAACATAAGGAGCAGAGGAAGCAGAATGCAGAAAGAAGTTATGAATGTGAATCTATCACAGGTAGAGCCACAAATTAAACATGGCGCGAGGCAGAGGGCAGGACAGCCGGCGTGTGAGAGATGTTCTGTAAGTGTCTTCTCCATTTCTTTCTGCTGCTGCTCTAATGGTAAGCATTAAGCTCAAGTTTGCCCCCTAGTGTTCATGATATTCCCCAAAGGACTGCAGTTCAAATACAACTGAACCCCTTCCCCCGCAATGTAATATCCTGCAGATAACTTTCCCACCACTCAACACACCTGATCATATGATTTTGTGCCTATGAATTATGTAACACCTTTGAGTTGGTGAGTTAGTGGTTTAATATGCAGTCACTCTTTCCCTTAACACGAGCCCTTTGCTGAATCTAAGGCACTTAATGCAAAACATTGCTTGAGGAAAACTGGCTTTTATGTGTCATGACACATGGCCGAGAGTTAATATGCAAAGAATGACAAATTCAAACCAGTTCTGCTTATGTATGATTCTTACAATGTTTGACTTAATATCTCTTCCTACTTTTAACGTTTATCACACCTTAAGCACTCTGAGCCTTATAATACCATGAATAAATAAATAAGAAATACTTAAAATATTAAAAAGTTAGAACATTGAACAGTCTTTTATGGAATGTATTTAAAATGTTCATCTATAATATGACTTTGTTCATTGTTAATTAATGGCTATTAATAATAAATTAATTTACACTTAAAGGGTAAGTTCACCCAAAAATGAAAATTCTGTCATTAATCGGGTTGGGTATCGATTGTTTTTACCATACCAGTGCCATACTGATACTTTTAAAATGGTACCAGTGCCTAAACGGTGCCTGAACAGATACTAAAAAAAAAAAAGCGCCACAAAAAACTATGGGTAACATTAAAGAACATTCAAAATATTTAAAATAATTCCATAGCTTTCACACGCTCCTTGGATGCTTTCATTTCCCAGTTGTGCTTCCCTTAAGGCTAATATATGTATTCCATGATCTGGGTCACTGTTTAATACAAAACCACACATAATGTTTCTACTGTATCTCTGCCAATCACTTTGATATTTAGTTAAAATAAGTGCTGTATATCACTGTTTTTAATCAGTTCTGTGAATGACTGTATGGTCATTCTTTATAAAGTAGCAACAATGTCGTTTGTAAAGTACAGTACTGTGCAAAAGCACATTACACTTGTACATTTTTTTTTTTCAAGTAGCTTTGCAGGAAGGTTTCCTCAAACATCTTGGTGATACGACCACAGTTCTTCTGGATTTAGTTTGTCTCAGTTTCATCTGTTTCTTCGTGTAATGACATACAGATTCGATGATGGTGAGATCAGATCTCCATGTGGAGCACCGGCTGTTGTCAGACTGCTTGTGTATTCAAAAATCTCAATAGATTATTATTCAAATTAATGGTAAAATGAACGTTTGGAAATGTAAACTGATATTTTCTACTGACACACTAGCAAAAGATATAACTGGCCGAACACCATTTTGTGGGTGAAAATACTAACGTGCCTAAGGCTTTTGCACAGTAGTGTATGTATAAAGTAAGTATAATTCAATTCAGTAAATTTAAATAAGTATAATTAAAGTATGCGTTCATATGTGTTAAGGGCTAGATTTTCGCTGGAGGAAACCGCTGTGATGTGATGAGCATTGAACGGAGCGAAAACTTCACAGTAGATGGGAAACCGATTTATGACAAAGAGCTGCACAGATAATCCAACAATATGTCGATAAACACAACTTGTGTCCTCTGTTTGTGTTTGAGTCTGCTCACGCTGCTCCACCATGGTCTGCGGATTGAAGAGCGCACTGAAAGAGGAGACATAATTTTCAGTTTTGGTTGAACTATTCTTTTAATGTTAATCAACAAAACACAAAGAGAAAAATCACTCCCTGCTCTTGACTGAAGAACTTTAATACAGTTGCTTTAATAAGAAGCATTGTACAATTGATGTATAAAGTGTATAAGTATATTGTGTGTCACTTTTTATATTTGTTAATTCAATTTATTGAATATTACTGCTAAATACACTTATTGTAGCTGAAAAATAAATATTTTTTTTGTTTTATTTGTATTATGTTTATTTGCAATGTGTATCTTTGTTCTTATTTTTAATAACAAAGATAAAATAATGACAAAGACTTTTGTCTTCACCCACTTTGGCCTAAATATCTGCCATTCTTTTTTTTATTTTATACTCTGTTACCTTGAAATACTTTATTTATTTATTTATTTATTAAGGAAATGTGTTTGGCTGTACTGCTCTGACAACTTGCAAAATACTAAAACCAGCATGACAAAGAATAGGGATAAAATCATGATTCACGATAATTGTGATATTTTTGTCATATCGGCCACCCCAATGTCACATGGATTATTTTAATGATCTTCTTGCTACGTTTCTGAGCCTTGATCATGTAAAGATCCTTGATGTCTATGGGAGGGTCAAGAGCTCTTGGAATGCATAAAAAATATCTTTATTTGTGTTCTGAAGAAGGTCTTACAGGATAGGAAAGACGTGAGGGTGAGTAATTAAATGACATATTTAAAATTTTTCAGTGAACTATCCCTTTAAGCTTAATAATATATACGTATATGTAAAAATTAACATTAAGAACGATTAATAAATGTTGTCAAAGTATTGCTAATTTTTAGTTCGTTTTAAGATATTGCATAAACTATTGCTCACATTTCAAATCTTTTTGTTAAATATTAACAAAAATCTATATCGCTTAAACAAACAGAATCAAACGTCGTTGTTGCACACTTCCATGTTAAAAGTTCAGTGTGGGTAGTGTGGGTAATTTTTCTCTTGAGTTGTAGAAGTACTGCTGTGTTGAGCAGCAGGAGTTGGAAGTGGTTAGGAACTCCAGTGGATCTGTAACAAGATGGACTAGAGCTCATTAGCAGGCCCAGATGGAATCTACCACCAAAGAACTTCAAATTTTGATCAGTTATATATATAATATGTCTAAATACTTGATTCCGATTAGCTGGAATGTGTGCATTAAAACCGTATAATGCACAGGTAGTTCCAGTCAGTGTAATAACTGTTTTATACTGATGGACTTCCTTCAATTAAGAATAAACTCATATTCACACACAAACCACAAACACACAGAGAGAGAGAGAGAGAGAGAGAGAGAGAGAGAGAGAGAGAGAGACTCTCTTCAGAAGCACAGAAACATTTTCTTTCATAATACGTACATAATATTTCTCTCCAACGAGGGGGTAAAATCACTGTTTTTGAAGTAATTACTCTTGCAGCTTTATTATTAATCGAGATGCTGAACAAATGCAGATACCTTCTAAAATGCTAATTATGGCTTTTAAAAATGCTTTTCATAAATTTTAGGACTGTAACTGATGAAAACAATGGGTCAAATATTACATTGCAAACATCAGTGACAGCTGTAACTTTTCAAAGCCAACCAAATGGCCATAATATTTGAGGGATAGGGCCTAAAATGAACAGTCACCAAGCCCCAAATGTGTGTAAAAATCATCTGAAATAATCTGCCTGTCTATCTAGTATTTTTCCATGAACCGTGACTCCCCATTTATATTCAACAACAGAAGATAACCGACAGCACATCCCTCTGCAGACCTTACGTTCATATATTTAAAATGTGCTCTGTACATTTCTTGATGCAATTAGATGCAGTGTGAAAATCACACCCATCACACTTCTGACACATTATGCAGTATGAGCTGAAGCTTATGGATTTTATCTACACTTCCTCTGCTTTTCTATCGTCAAGATGGTGTCAAGGGAAGCAACATGGCCTGCAGTGGATGATGGACCCATTTTTGGTTCATCCGTCCAGCTTAATAATGACTTTTTCAGCCTGTTGCAAACCAGGAAATTTTTTACATACATATTCTCAATGCTTTGAGTGTCAGGCTCAGAGTCTAACCGGGGTATTCTAAGCTCTCAGTCCGTTTGACTGTCTGATGCATTTTGCACATAGAAATGGCAAGAACTGGACAAAAATCAATAGTTTCTATCTAACTGGCTGGTGCGATACAATGTCTGGGAGTCTGGGTGAACCAATCCACTTAGAGAAATGAAGTAATTCTAACAGTACTGTGCTGGAAGAAGATCTAATCACTGGATTTTCTCAAAGTTTACCAGGTTAGTGGCATCAAGTATTAGAAAAAAAGTTTTGTTGAGGCACTTAGTAGCAAGTAACTAGATATCCATGTGCAAAGCTATATATGAGTTGTGTCTGTGAAATATACCAATCAAAAGTTTGGAGTCTGTAAGATTTTTTTTTTAAAAAGTATCTTATGCTCACCAAGGCTGCATTTATGTGATCAAAAATACAATAAAAACCATAACAATACTATTGTGAAATATTATTGCAATTTAAAATAGCTATTTTCTATTAAATGTATGGTAACACATTACTTTATATGCACTTGCATGCATATTACTATCATTTTGGCTGTTTATTAGTACTTATGATGCACATATTAATGCCATATACTACATGATATCTTAATCCTATCCCATACCTAAACTAAACTACCAATACCTTACTAACTATTAATAAGCAGCAATTAGGAGTTTTTTTATGCAAAAGTCATAGTTAATGGTTAGTTAATAATGACAATTGAACCTTTTAATAAAGTGCCCGAATATATTTAAAATGCAATTTATTCATGTGATGTCAAAGCTGAATTTTCAGCATCATAACTCCAGTCTTCAGTGTCACATGATCCTTCAGAGATCATTCTAATATGTTGATCAAAAAACTTCTGTTAATTTTATAAATGGTAAAAACATGATTTATATTTTATTAGGATTCAAGTTCAAAAGAACAATATATATTTCAATTAGTTTTTTGCATGATACATATCTTTACTGTCAGTTTTAATCAGTTAAATGCATTATTTTGTAAATCAAAGCACAAAGTAAATAAAAAAAAAAAATTTGTTAAAAAACAAACAAACACTGAACCCAAAATTGTGAACTATAGTGAAATAATTAATATTACTTACAGACAAAATTTGTGATTATTAACATACATTTCCACCAATTTCTTTAAGGTTTTCATGTACATTTGATTGCAGACTAACCTTGCTGTCCAGTTTTGAATGAGATTACAGCCTATTAGTGTGACATTATTTCAGATGACCCCACTCCTAAATGCCTTGTAAAACCATTCTATAATTGGTTGCAATGTAAGTCAGGCAGTCTTTTCATGTCAAAACCTATGTTTCCGTGTCAACCAATAGGCTATGAGCATCTTGAATAGTCTAAAAAATATGTCTATGTGGGACTCAACTAGCGGTTGCTCGTCAAAAGAGTAATACAGCAATCCTTATGCGTAACGTGGAAGCTGCAGTCTCATTCCAGTTATGCTAATTAAACTGATGAATCCTTATCTATCACGGAGGCTTAACTGAGTCATGCCCTGTGTTATGGTTAAAAAAAAGCTTCAAAGCCCACTAATGCCCATCTCACATGCTTTAGGACCAATCTCTGTGCTGGAGGCATCTAACTAATGACTGGTGTCGTTTTTAGCAAGGAGGGCCACAGCAAGCACATCCACTCCGACCAGGGCTGACTTCCCTGGCACATTCATCATTATACCCTGCCTCTGGCTTTGATCTAGAGCTAATAAACACCTTGCTTTATGGTTTATTCATTGGAGTGAGGCCTCATGTTCCAGGACAACTTATGGGTCAGTGGTTCGGTCGGTCAGAAAGAGGTGCGTGTGCTGGAGAAAGGGTCTGGTGTTCCATGTCAGTTGTTTAGTCTGTGCTTAAAGACCTGTAACAACCTTAATCTCACCTGCCAATAAACAAACATGTAAACCAGACTCGTCTACATCAAAAGTGCCTATCTTGACCTGACAAAGTGGAGAAACAACAAAATCAATATGTCAGTAAACAAAATACGATGTGATTAATAATCACATTTCCTGAATGAATTCGGCCATGAGCAACACAATGGCTTCTTTCTGCAAACTTACATGGATTTACAATTAACTTTACACCTAATATGAAGTACCTTTCACTAAAACGAATCAAAAAATGGCTGCATTGAGTTTTACCAGGCAATTTCACTCTTCAAGCTATCAGACGTCTTGGTGATAGGGAGATGAATGTGGCTAGCTAGCTCTTGATTTACTTTGTGAATGCTTGTATCCTAATATAATAAAGGAATCCAAAAGATATGCCTCAAATGCAAATTAAATTAGTTTTATTATAAACTGTTATACATTTCTGAAGAGATATATTGGGAGTATGAGCACTTGTTTTTAATAATGTGGTTCTGAGCACTTCAGTGGAGTCGTATATCACCAGTCAATAATTCATAATTTTTTTGTGAATCAGTCCTGAAAAGCTCAATCCATACTATGAATATGAATGTCCCTGGAAAATTCTGCCCTGTAATTGTGCTTTGAACAGAGGGATGCTGTTGCTTTATCACTGACAGCTTCATCTGTTCCACTGTTGTTTTTCATAAGTGGAGAAACAGATCTGCTGTCCCTACAGAAATACACCCAGAATCCCACAAACAGGGTGGGAAAAACTCATAACACGTAATTGTCTCTAAAGTCCTTTCTGAAGAATTACAAACATATATCACATATAGTAACATTGTCATTGCACTTACACAGAAAAAGACCACCTGACCAACAAGTAAGAAAACAATTAGATTTGCTTGTATGTGTCATTTGGGTTTCCAAATCTGAAATAGATTACACTATAATGGACTGAAATAATTTTTTTTTTTTTTATATGGAAGAAAAAAAATATAGACTGTGATCAGAATTTTTGCCACTGAAAAATAATATTACTAATAATGATACAAATATATTTATAAAAATATATGTAAATGAATAAATACATGCAAAGAATGAAACTGATTACACAAGCAAAAACAATAATAAACTTTTTTTTTTACATGAAATAAAATATAGATAAATCTTATTAAATTTTTTGTCTTTCCAATAATAATAATAATAAATAAATAAAAAATAATTGATTACACAATGGGGGAAAAGGTATTATAGTAGAATTTCTGTCTCTCCATAATAATAATAATAATGATAATAATAATAATAATAATATGTGAAATACATGTAAATAAATAATGTAAAAGAATATATAAAGAAAAAAATAATAATTCAAATAAATAGTATGTTATTTCATAGAAATATCTTAGAAAACTGAACTATAGAGGTATACTCATGTATATCTTGTTTACTTGTAAACTACTGCTACAACAATAAAAAAGAAAAAAAAGTTTTCACCTATACACCTGGCACCCTTCAAATGTTCACTGTGCACTTTCTAAAACAATCAAATTGTCCAAGATGGTCTATTTATGTACTGTAGGAGATTCCAATTCACATTCTCTCTGATCATATTGTACAAAGCAAAAATTGAGGCCTTTTTCAGGTTTGAGACGCTCTCTCAGATAGCATTAGGGTTAGGTTTTTTAATTAGGCATCTTGGGAAATGCTTGCCAAACTTTGTTGTTTTTCAAACTCCTCCAGTGATTTTTGATCAGCGGTTATTAATGGGCGCTCAGCCATTGTTCTCCTTCTCTAGCCCTCGTCGTCTTCTTCTCATTATGATTCGATAAAGCATGGCAAACAAAGGCTGAGATTCTCTTCATGATACCTAAACCTATTATCTAAGCATCTCTGCCGTGACAAATTGGTTCAGCTGAAACAGGAAGGGAAAATTTTCCAGAACGGCTAAAGTGTAGGAATGAGCATCAAACAAAGCTCATCTGGTCAACAAAGCTTTAGCAAATTGGTTTACAATAATTGTTTAATTCAAAGGTTCTTAAATCTGGCGAGATCATGCAAATCACCATCAATCCGATTTGATGAACTTGAATGGCAAAATCATAGACTATTGAAAGTCACACTATAGACTTTTTTTTTTCTTTGAAGCTAAATGAATGCCATGCTACTTCGGAACACTGCCATTGATCTGAAAAAGTCTATCCTGAAAGAAGCTCTTTATTTATTTTCATACATGAAGGCTCAAGCTGCTTTCACACTAGACTTGCCATCTGTTTGTAGGGAACTAAATCCAGTTCACAGAATTAACGTGATTACCTGCTCTTTCACAGATTTCAGAAGGCCATTTAGGCTATTAGGTCAAGTAACGATTCACGTCTGAGCACAGCTAATCTGCCACAGCGCACATCAGAAATGAGAGGAGCCAACTTGATAATCCACAAAACAATTGCATGATTTGTGAAAGTGCAGCCGGGAGATAAACAGACCTATTTGTTTGCTCTGCTGCAGGTGCACGCCTGTGTGCGACAAGGGATTTGCATCATTCTGGTAGATATTGCTTGCAAACACACCGATGGACCAGAGATAGATTGAAAATACATAGAGTGATGGTTAGGGTTGCAAAATATCTCAAATTGCTCACAATATGTTCATAATGATTTGGCTAGCAAAGATAAAAATTAATCAGCATCAGCACATAAATATTGTGATGATGATCATGGAAAATTAAACCCAACTATTTATTTTATATATATATATATATATATATATATATATATATATATATATATATATATATATATATGTTTTTATTATATACCTAATTGTTGGTAATGGTTCAAATAGCAGATTATCCAATTGGGGAAAAAAGTAAAATAAATATTAAGCATTTAAATATTAAGCTATTTACTTGATATTGACAAAAGGCTAAACATACTGAGATATAATACTTTTACCTTTTATGCCCAGCCCTACTTACGTACACTCTTAGATTCGTTTTATTTTCCTCTCCCTATTTCTGTGTATTTTATGACTGTTTTAGCTGTTTGTTGGGTAACATCAGAGCTTTGGGCCAGAACAAACCCTCTTTAAATGGCTGAGATGCTATCAGAAGCTAAACCTTCCTTATCGTTGCCACCTTAAGTGTACAAATCAGCCTCTGAAGATCACAGAGAAGGAGGTGTGTGTCCAGCCTCCTCTCTGCATACCTGACAGAAAAACTACATAATAGAGAGTTCACACTGACAATGACTTGTAGCAACAAAGCAACTGGCTGTCATTCATTTTCAATGAGTGTTGAAGGAGATTCAGTGTGACATGAGCAACAATAACTGCTGGTGATGTGAAAAAATGAGCGGTACCAGTTAACTAACCATGTATTAAATTAGGAATACTTACAGTACCAGCAGCAGTACCAAGCGTGAAAATTACTAATTTCACCACACAGACTAATAGGGACAGCAAAGGGAAAATAAAACAATGTCAAATTGTACACTACAGTTTATTTATTTTTTATTTTTTTTATTTTACATAAATCAATAATTTTATTCAGCAAGGATGCATTAAATTGATTCCAAATTTGACAGTAAATATTTTTACACCGTTAACAATAAAATAAAATAAAAATTCTGATATTTCAGTTATTTCAAAAGGTGTTCATTTGGAATTTCTATACATCAAAAGTTAGAAAAGTTTAAACAGCAAATCAGCATATTTCTGAAAGATCACTGAAGACCGCAAAGAAAAAAAACAGGAATATTACAGGAATAACTTACGTTTTAAGTATTCAGTGCAGTTCTGTTACTGTATATTTTAACAAATGCAGCCTTGATGAATCACTTTTATACCTTTATATGAGAAAAAAAATGAATAAATGAATGAATTACAAAAAAATAAAAAAAACCCAGCAACAACAACAAAACATAAGTAAGTAGATAAGTAGATATTTAAGAATTTTCTTTTGCTTTTATTTATTTATTTGTTTATTTTAGAATGTTTTGTCTAATAGTAAATATCTGATTTTGAAGGAAATTTTGGTAACACTTTAGTATAGGGACCAATTCTTTCTATTAACTAGTTGCTTACTCATTATTTACAAATTGGCTGTTTATTAGTACTTATTAAGCATTTATTCTACATGACCATATTCTACATTTTTAATCCAACCCAATACCTAAACATAACAACTACCTCACTAATTATCAATAAGCAGCACATTAGGAGTTTATTGAGGCAGAAGTAGCAGTTAATGGTGTGTTAATAGCGAGAATTGAATCTTAAAATAAAGTTAAGTATACATATTTGTTTCATTTTATACAATAAATAGTTGTGCTACTATCTTAAAGCAGAATCGTATGAGACAAAATCATCTCAGCTTCTTAAAAGCAATGAAATATCCACATAGCTTGCTGTTGTTTAGTCGTCTATAGAGGAAACAGCAAAACAGACTCTGCTTCCCGGGAAGACTCGGGTCATTGCAGCCGCCTGTTAGAGATGGTATATTGGTTTGCAATAGCCGGCGTACTTTACACTTGTATAGTGCAGAGGGAGCAACACTAGTTCATTCGATTCCGAGAATCTGAACAAAGTGATAAAGGAGACCAGTTGTGTTATCAGACGTCACCTGGGCTCTCCTGAAGCAGCGGCACAGAAGATGATGCTGGTGAAATCGGAGTCCATCCTGAAAATACTCTCACCGTCTAACCCACAACGCTCATCCTGGAGGATCTTTAGCCACTGGCTTGTTCGACAACGGTGTTATAGAGAAGCACTACTGGGGAAGTTTTCTGCCGGTTGCCATCAGACGATACAGCACTTACTTATCTCCCAGTTGTGCCCGCCCTCACATTACTTTGAGCTGTCAACCAGGTCTGGGGTAACATCGCACGTGTCTCATTTATCACGCTCTGTGATGTCTTTGCGCAAGAAGGAAGACTGAGCTGTGTGTTTTGCATTTGATGTTTCTGCTATTTTGCTCTGAATTTCCCATCAGGAATCAATAATGCACATCTATTTCTTGCTGACTTTTCACACTTTCACAGAAAAAGAAGACCATTTGGCAAGGGAGGGCGCAGGGTGGCAAGATAAGACCATCCTAAGATGTGGCAAAGTCAGGGAGAGTGCAGTATGTGCCCAAAAGCTTTGATAGCGATGGATAGAGAGCAGCGCAGGGAAAGTTAGTTAGCAATTAAGGATCTCTAATTGAAGAATTATAGAAACAGCAGAGCAGCGGTTCTCCATAGGCATAAGAATATATATATATATATATATATATATATATATATATAAATTAATTTTGGTACTGGAGGGATAGTTTAAATACATTTCATATGTTAAAGCTGTCTGTAATACTTTACAGCTTCTCATTATTTCTTGTAGCTCAACTGTTAAAGCATGATGTTAGCAACACTAAAGAACATAGAAAATTATGAAATGGCTCAATTTGGAGCCACTGACATATATTAAAACATTTATCATGGCCATGAATTAAGAATTTACTCCCATGACATGCTTATTTGTGGCCATGAATTACTAATCTGTTTACTTTTTGTAGTAAATTGTGGCCATGATTTAAATATAATGAGGGAATATAAAGTAAGAAAGGCATATTCAGCTGTAGAATAAACATATACCAACAATAACATATTTGAAAGGTTAAAATTACTGCTATCAATCGATTAAAAAAAAAAATGTAATTAATTATGATCAACTGCATATTAATATATTTATGTTATCATAATTCACATTGAACCTTCAAATGAATGAAGAAATAACAAAGATGGTGTATTTTAAATATTGTTAAATGGCTTTTTTTTTTTTTACTAAGTAGCCTACTGAAGGCCAGTATCATTTATACCAGTAGTGTAACTGATATCTCTATCAAATTCATTTCCCCTCAATTTTAGCCAATAATTATAGCCTTTCAAAATTACAAAATAATTGAAAGCCATTATTTTTAACACTTAATAGACTCTGAAAAATTACAACTTTAAATTTAAGTGAACTCAAAACAGTATTTACCTATATTTATAGTATAGTAATTAACTATGAGTTGTATATTTATAAACTATAAAAGTAATATTAATTAATCTTTAATCATGCTACAAAAGTTGATTAGCTACTAGAGCAGTGGAGGGATTTCTCTTTTTTCTTTTATTCTTTGATTTACATCAATGACAAACTTCATCATCTTACACTTATGGTCATTTAGGACTCATTTAAGTGTTTACGAGGTAACGCACCATTACCGCACATTTTCACATAATTGTGTGCATCAGTGACCCTATGGGCCACCAACTGAATAGCCCTGGTATAGGGACTGATTTTCACTATTAACTATTTAATATATTTTCTGTGTATTAGTAGATAGTTATAAAGCACATATTGTGCATGACCATACTCCACATCCTTAATCCTTCCCAATACCTAAACTTAAAAACTACCTTACTAACTATCACTAAAACAGCAAAGTAGGAGTTTAGTGAGGCAAAAGTTGAAGTTAATGATTTGTTAAGAGTGAGAACTGGACCATAAAATGAGTAAACAAAGACTGTATGAAATTTAATGGATATAAACTAGCAGATATTGTGAGAATCCCATTTTTATACATAAAAAAAGTACAATCTGTTACATACACCCCCCCCCCCCCACACCAAAAAAACACAAAATGGGATGTATTTAAACAGGACATTTTAACAGTAGGCCTTATATGTGTTCTTTTGGACTCAAAATCACAACTTTGGCATTGCTAGCATCTGAGCCACTTCACATCTTACGTGAAATAAACAATACTGACACACTGTGATCCCAGGCTAGGGAATCTGTTCCTAATCATCAAGCTCCATTTACCACCAGATCATTACCTTCACATTAAACCAGCTCACCAAAGAAAGACCAGTCCACAACATCAAATCCTCACAACTCAATTAAAAACACTCAGAATTCAATCCGGTGAATTTTATGTAACAATGGAACCCATTATGACGGCGTCAGTGAAGTGCATCAGCCCAAACAGTGAGGAGATGTGCAGTCTCTGCTAATGGTAAATATCCTGAACCTTCCAGTATAGATACTATATAGATACAGAGATCTCTGACTCCTGACTTTTATGTAATGTACGGAAGCATTTTATTGTAGTAAGCTAAAACTTCAACTTTGCACTCTTTATTAAGCAAAACTGCTGCCTCTGAATTATTTCATCTTCTACAAGTATGTTTTCCCCTTTAATAATTCCGCTGCTTGATAGATAAACAATGTGTTCTGTGCTCATGCATTCAAAACATTCATTATGCAAGGACACTCTCAAGGAATTTCGTATTAATCCGGAGCTGATTACAGTTTTAACCGGGATTGTTGCATCAAGGAACAACAAATAAACTCTTTAAGCCCTGATAAAAGACTTGACTACGTGTGAATGTGTGCATGCCTCTGATAAAAGTTAATGCTGTGTTTTCAGTTGCACTTTCTCTGCATTAATGGTCCCCTTTAGTGTTACAGGCTAAATAGATCAGTAATTATCCGGAGAGCAGCTTTCTCTATATGTTTGCCGCAGTGGTGCATGATGAATGTGAGCTGTAATGGTGGTTTAGACTGCATGGTATCAATAGATGGATAAGACTTTTAAAGGTGCTGTACAGAGAGAGAGGGAGAGATAAAAGCTGAGTGTTGCATGAAGAAGTGGAACATCAATATTCAATGGGCTCTGGAGAATTCTCTTTTGAGAGTTTCTCCTCTGGACCTGAGCACACACATGTAACAAAAACATACTTACATACACACACACACACACACACACACACACACACACACATCTGCTCGTTCTCTCTCTTTCTCTGTTCCGGTCTCTCAACCATTGCAGCGTTCCTCACATAATATTTACATCTCACAAGCACTGCAAAAAGTATATGTAATGTTTTCTGTCCATTCACAAGAATAATAACAAGTTTTTCTTTGAAGTATCTTGAAATAACAAAGCTATTTTGTCAGTTGGCATGGTAAAGATCACTATATTAAATGAAAAAAAAAACTGTTTTTTTTTCTAAATCATTTACTATAGTAATAACACAGTATTATTTGTAGCAGACATGGGGACTTGTGACTTGGTGACTTGGACTCGAGTCGACTCGAGTCGCTATTTTTATGACTTGTGACTTGACTTGTCAAAAAATAAAATTCTTGAGACTTGACTCTGACTTGGAAGTTAAAGACTCGGGACGTGACTTGACTTGAGACACGATGACTTGAATGACTTGAGTGTTAATCACATCATGGTTTCAGTTTGAATATAAAATATATAAATTATTTTTAAAAATAAAGTTTATTACTCAGCTGGAGCGCAGGCTGAAAATAGCGTTGTCATGACTGGATCACGACCAAAGACAGTAAAAGAAAATCACGACACTATCATCATTCATGCCCTCTCGTACCTTACACACACCACGCCCACTTAGATCAGATATCACATCAACATGTCAGCCGGAGGGGTACCGAGGGTCATCGCTTTTTTCTTCAATAATTTTTTGCAAAATGGCAAAAGAACAGCAAGATACATACAGCGCGCTGCGCTAAACGCCTCATTCGCATCGCGAGACCTCCAGACGCGCGTAAACGCGCCTTTGCATTGACTTAACATTGAAATCATTCGCGCCAGACGCTCTATTCGCGTTTGGTGTGAACACAGCATAAACGGTCCGCTAGCAGGCCGTCAAAAAACGCGTTTCTTGCAGGGGCGGCACTACGGCTAAGCCACGAATGTTTATAGTAAAGCCCCAAATATTTTGTTACCTCGTCTTTCTCATAGAGCAAAAAAATTAATCAGAAAAACAAATGTGAATAAGCCTACAGCTGCCGCGATTACCTAATCATGAAAATGTATATTACAGTTATGATTTATGGATATACTCTCTGTGTGTGTGTGTGTGTGTGTGTGTGAGAGAGAGAGAGTGAGTGAGTGTGTGTGTGTGTGTGAGAGAGAGAGAGAGAGAGAGAGAGAGAGAGAGAGCAAGAGTGTGTGAGAGAGAGCGAGAGTGTGTGTGGGTGTGTGAGAGAGAGAGAGCGAGAGAGAGCGAGAAAGAGCGAGAGAGTGATTGTGTGTGTGAGAGAGTGAGTGTGAGAGAGAGAGAGAGAGAGTGTGTGTGTGTGTGTGTGTGTGTGTGTGAGAGAGAGAGAGAGAGAGAGAGAGAGAGCAAGAGTGTGTGAGAGAGAGCGAGAGTGTGTGTGGGTGTGTGAGAGAGAGAGAGCGAGAGAGAGCGAGAGAGTGATTGTGTGTGTGAGAGAGTGAGTGTGAGAGAGAGAGAGTGTGTGTGTGTGTGTGTGTGTGAGAGAGAGAGAGAGAGAGAGAGAGAGAGGAGAAATGTAACAAAGTTTAATGTTGTATGTAAACTGTGTTTGAGAGAGAGAGAGGGAGGTGTTCAGCGGAGTCTGTTGGATGTAAATCTGTTATTTGTTTTATGGACTCAATGTTGAAAATTTAAAACATTTCAAACACTGTTGGCAGAAGTGAAAAATAAATAATTTTATGAAGTTACAATTTTGTTTGATTCCATGATGTATTTTACTAAACATGAGTATTTACAATGCAAATCCAAATTATTTTAATTTACTGACAGTTACTTCCTGTTTTTTCATCAGATTCTGCAGGCAAAATTATAATAATAAGGTGACTTGACTTGGGCTTGACTTGCCCAATAAAAAAATACTTGGGACTTACTTGAAGGTTAAGACTTGAGACTTACTTGAGACTTGCACATGTGTGACTTGGTCCCATCTCTGATTTGTAGTACCTTGAACAACCATGTTTTTGGACCACTGAGGTATCTTGGAATAAGAAGGGTTGGTTATCTTGATAAGATCAAGATATTATTAAAAAAAATCTAAAAACAAGGTTATTTTGAACATTTAATAGCAATACAATTATTTGAAGGACCTTGAAGAACAATGTTTGCTCATCGTCCTCATCGGGGTCTTGACCTGACTACAGTTCATCACCATAACCGACTTGAGTGGGCAAATGCTCACATTCAATGGCATCTGGCACATTGGAGAGGTGTTCTCTTCATGGATGAATCCCGGTTTTTACTGTACAAGGAAGATGGCAGACAGCATGTATGGCATCTTGTGGGTGAGCAGTTTGCTGATGTCAACGTTGTGGATCGAGTGGCCCATGGTGGCAATGGGGTTATGGTATGGGCAGGCATATGTTATGGACAACGAACATAGGTGCATTTTATTGATGGCTCTTTGAATGCACAGAGATACCGTGACGAGATCCCGAGGCCCATTGTTGTGCCATTCATCCCCGACCATCACCTCATGTTGCAGCATGATAATGCACGGGCCCATGTTACAAGGATCTGACACAATTCCTGGAAGCTGAAAACATCCCAGTTCTTGCATGGCCAGCATACTCACTGGACATGTCACCCATGGAGCATGTTTGGGATGCTCTGGATCGACTTATATGACAGCATGTTTCAGTTCCTGCCAATATCCAGCAACTCTGCACCCACATTGAAAAGGAGTGGACCAACATTCCACAGGCCACAATCAACAACCTGATCAACTCTATGCGAAGGAGATGTGTTGCACTGAGTGAGGCAAATGGTGGTAACACAAGATACTGTCTGTTTCCCCCGGACCCCCCAATACAGTAAAACTGCACATTTTAGAGTGGCCTTTTCTTGTGGCCAGTCTAAGGCACACCTGTGGAATAATCATTCTGTCTAATCAGCATACTGACATGCCACACCTGTGAGGTGGATGGATTATCTCTGCAAAGGAGAAGACTAACACAGATTAAAACAGATTTATGAAAAATATTTGAGACAAATAGGCCTTTTGTATACACAGAAAAAGTCTCTGATCTTTCAGTTCAGAATATGTAAAATGGGGGCAAAAAGTGTTGCATTTATAATTTTGTTCAGTATATATATATATATCTACCGGAGGGAACCCTCTCCTGAGTACTAGCGTTCTTGGACTTCACTTCCTATAATCCCCGTTCCTGGGACTGATTGCTAGCACAGGTGTTTCCTCTTAGCTCCCCCTATTTAAACTGCTTTCAGACTCTTAACCATTGATAAGTCTTGTTTTGCCCCGTCTACATTTCTGAGCATTTCTTACTATTAGTTTGATCTCTTGTGTATGACCCTGGACAGTTTGACATCGTGTGATTTTCTGCTGCCTGCCCTTGTGACCATACTTTTGGATTCTATTCACCATTCCCTGTCTGCCGCCTGCTACAACCCTCGCTCTGTTACAGTTTGCTCTTCTGGATTGTCTCTGTTGTTAGTGACGCTAGTGATTGATTACTGCCTGTTTGATTCTGTCATAACTTTTTTAAAGCTGCAAATAGTTCTGCACGCCTCTAACCCTTCATTACAGAAGACTTTGCCATACACTGATCCAGCAGCTCTTTACCACCTCACCACTGAGGTTTCTGCCCAAGCCTCCATGTTGGCGTCTCACCAACAACAGCTGCAATGGCTCACCTCACTCACGGAGGAAATGGTGAGGATGCTACAGGCCATTTGTGTCACAATACCTGAGCCTAACATTCCACTAGCTGGGCCGTTTCAAACAATTCCAAGTCCCATAGTCACGTCTGCCAGCCCTCATCTAGCATTTCCCGGGAAATTTGACGGCTTACCAGAGAAATGTAAGGGCTTTATGTTACAATGTTCCATGTTTGTTAATAAACAATTATACCTTACAAAACATAGTCGGGTTTAATTTGTTTGCTAACTCTTGACTGGACGAGCAGGTGGAGAGGATCCTGGAGAGCAATTACTCCATCCACGACAGGGACATAGCACAGCTGCGGATTTCTACACTTTCATTCCGCATCCTCGCAGCACAATCAGGATGGGAGGATGAACCACCCAAATGACTTTACTGCAAGAGACTCACAGCCAAATTGCAGTCTGAGCTCACCTGTCGTGACGAGGTGCGAACCCTTGAACAGTTTATTGATCTCTCCATTCGCATTGACAATCTGATGCGAGCCCAACGTGCCCCTCACAACCTTCCAGTGCACCCTCGAACAACCACAATTTCCGCCGAGTCAGAACCCATGCAGATTGGTTTCACTCACCTCACTGATGAAGAAAAAAAAGAGGATGATTTGCAATCATCTTTGTATCTACTGTGGCTAGTCCGGCCATCTGAGAGCTTCCTGCCCTACTCGTTCTACCTCCCGAGTTCCAATCTCAAATCTACAAACTGCCTAGAAGTTCCAGTAACCCTTAAATGTAATGAAATATGTACTAATACTGTAGCACTGATAGATTCAGGGACTGTGGGAAATTTCATCGACATAAAAGTTGCCAATACTCATAATCTTCCTTTTCCATGTGAATCACGGGTGGCAGCCTTAGATGGATGTCCTTGAGAAGATTGAGAAATGTGAGTTCCACAAGACAGTAACATCCTTCCTTGATCATCAGTGTAGAGGGGGTAACAATGGATGATAAAAAGGTACAGTCTGTGCTCAACTGGCCTTAACCCACTACCGTAAAGGAACTACGCTTCTTGGGCTTCGCAAATTTCAACAGATGATTCATTTGTGACTTTAGCACCATCGCAGCACCTCTCAACTCCATGATAAAAGGAAACAGACATTGTCTGCTCTGGTCTTCTTCTGCTACTATGACATTCCAACAGTTGAAGGAACGTTTCATCACTGCACCACTGCATTCTTCATCATACTGACCCAGAATTAGAGTTCACTGTGGAGGTGGATGCATCCAACACCGGGATTGGTGCCATACTCTCTGAGACAAGGTAATACTCTCAAACTCTTTGTGCCTTTATTCTCGTAAACTCAATTCTGCAGAGCAAAATTATGATGTGGGAGATCGGGAACTTCTAATCATGAAGACAGCCTTAGAAGAATAGGGTCACTGGTAGGAGAGGTCCAAACTTCCCTTTGTTGTTCTCATTAGTGTTGTCACGTACCAAAATTT
Source organism: Carassius carassius (assembly GCF_963082965.1). Taxonomy (NCBI): domain Eukaryota; kingdom Metazoa; phylum Chordata; class Actinopteri; order Cypriniformes; family Cyprinidae; genus Carassius; species Carassius carassius. The sequence continues at coordinate 5,159,226 of NC_081759.1, forward strand.
CAGTATTCGGTACCAGTTAAAATCCACGGTTCTCGGTACCAATTTCGGTTCCAAAGCAAAACACAAATATATGCTAATGAAAAAAAAAAAACACACTTTTTATCACTAATGAAACCAATGCTATTCTTTATACTTATTAACAACTGTGTTTTAAAGTTTTTCTACATGTAATAAAATTATGAAAGGTAAATAAAGGGGATTTGCTATTAAAATTAAAACTATATAAATATTGTGTTAGTTATTTATTTAAAAAGTTTTATAATTTTTTTCAACAGTAGTAGCAGTATCACATACATTCTACTAAATAATAATAATATTTCTAGCCTTTATAAAAAAAAATTAACTTATTTTGATTGGTTGCCATGAATACCTTTAAATTTACACTGGTTTTACTCAAATGAAATGGTAAAATGCTTGTGAAGTGACTCAGAACAGTTCTGCTGATGTTGTTTATGTATTTATGTCCTCATTGAGATGGCAGATGCTGAAATTACAGCAAGTGTCACGCACTTCATTCTATGTAGTAAACAGACCCGCACCTCTCTGCCATTCGTTCATTCACACAGACACGCGCAGAACATGCAGGATTCATATTTCAACCAACTTTTGCAGCTTAACATTTACAGATACTGGTCCATATGGAGATTTGATTTGATTAATTTATGACTGTCCATATTAAAATTTAAGTTTCATTTTCATGACTGGATTTTGAGATTACGTACGTGTTTTCTGCTTCACGGAAATCATAGCGCTGTATGCGTCAAGAACCAGTTTGACCGGGTACTCGGTACCACCGGTACTTAAAGATACCTGGTACCGTGACATTTCCATTTTTTTAAGTTCCGGGTCTTTTGACAACCCTAGTTCTAATGGATCACCGCAACCTTGAGTACCTTAGATCAGCCAAACAACCCACGACAGACAAGATGGTCTCTGTTTTTCACTTGTTTCAATTTCAAACTAATCTACCGTCCAGGCTCAATGAATGTCAAGGCAGACGCTCTCTCTAGGCAGTTCAAATCTTCTCTGATTCCTCCATCCAGTAATTCCCTCTAACCTCATTCTTGCTCCTTTCCAGTGGGATATCATGACTGAAATTGCAGAGGCTCAGATCAGAGAGAACTCTCCGCAAGAATGTCCTCCTGAATGCACCTATGTTCCGCTCAGTATCTGTTAATGTGTGATGCAATGGGTCCATAACTCTCCCAATGCCAGGCATCCAGGTATAACAGCCACCATTCAGCTCCTTTCCAACAAATTATGGTGGTCCAATCTCCAATCAGATACCATTGCCTTCTTTCGTCATCTCACCAGTGCCCAGCAGGCCTATTTCAACCACTTCCAGTTGGTCTGCAGTGATCTTCATGTAGAAACATGTCATTAAAATGAACCGTAACTCAGCAAATACTCAACGCAGAGACATGATTGATATATATATATGTTCCATCTTTCACGTCTCCCTTCATTATATCTAATGCGACCATGCCCACACCTTGAACGTGCTATAGATATTATAATGTTCCACGTGAAGCTTGCAGCTTGTAAATGCCCATACCACAGAAAACAAAACAGCGAGACTGTTATTCAGTTTTTTCATTATTATTATTATTTTGCTGTTCGCTTTGCGCTGAGAGGAATAAGACATAATTCACCCCAAGAAGATGCGCTGAGGATTACTTCAGGATTTGAGTTTTGGATGTCCTCAGAAAAAAAGAATGAAGTGCTTTATCCAGCAGAGATCATAAACATGAGTAAGTCTTTTTGTTTACTCACTGTGAGTGATTAAACAAGATGATTTTCACATAATTTTGAAGCAAATATTCTAGGCTACAAGCTCCAGGTTTTAGTTTTTCTCTAACTATGCATAAACATTGTTTTCTCAAAAACACAATCATGTACATACATGCTATTTACATATTATTGTAGCCCAGTTTGTACTGAATACAGTGTTTTCAGACTTTAGCCATGTATATGTTTATAAGCAACTGAAAAAAGCAGGGCATGTCAAGTCAAGTCAGGGCATGTCTTTTCCAGGCCCCCAAAACCCCCTTAGACCTCAGAGGTTTAAGTAGAGGAACAGGTCTTCCACTTTTATGGACTTCCTGAGGACATTGTCTCAGATCGTGGTCCTCAGTTCACTTCCTAGGTGTGGTCTACATTCTGTAGAAACCTCAATATCAATGTCACTCTTACATCAGGATATCACCCACAGTCGAATGGACAGATTGTGTTCCTACTGCCATCACAATCAGAACGACTGGAGTCATTTTCTTTTATGGGCTAAATACACACAGAATTCTCTCTGCAAACCATCCACCAGCCTTACACCATTTCAATGTGTATTTGGATTCCAACCACCCATGTTTCCCAGGTCCAGGGAACACTCAGAACTGCCATTAACGACTGGTTTCAGAGAAGTGAGGAAACTTGGAATACTGCTCGTGTGCATCTTTAATGCGCCATCTGCAGAGTAAAGGAACAAGCTGATCGTCACAGAAGTCTAAGCCCTGCTTACACCCCTGGCCAATGGGTCTGGCTCTCCACCAAGGATCTTCGCCTTCGACTCCCATGCCGGAAACTAAGTTACAGGTACGTGGGTCCATTCAAAATCATTGGAAAGATTACACCAGTATCTTACCGTTTGACTCTGCCCCACCAATTATCGTATTTCACCCACTTTTCATGTTTCTCTGCTTAAGCCCACTGCTGGTCCCAGAGGAGAGAGGGACCAGGAGGAGGCCGTGAACAAGAGTCCCTCTCCCATCACAGTGGATGGCGAGGAAGCGTACAAGGTGCAGGAATTCCTGGATTCCCGACGCCGGGGCAGGTTACTACAATACCTCATTGACTGGGAGGGGTATGGCCCCTAGGATCTTGGGTCAATGCTCAGGATTTTGGATGCTTTACTCACAGCTGAATTCCATAGAGCTCACCCTCACAAACCAGCTCCCTGCTCCCGTGGAAGACCTTGGCCTCGAATACCTCCTTGCTTCAGGAGCCGCACGCAGGCTTCTGATTACTGCCTGTTTGATTCTGTTATAACTTTATTAAAGCTGCAAATTGATCTGCATGCCTCTGACCCTTCATTACAGCTAGTCTGTAAGTTACCTATTTAAAGTCATGATATTATTTTAAAATCCTTAAAATTATGACATTTTGAACATTTACTATAGTAATACCACATTATTTGAATTACCTTGAAGAACTATGTTTTTTAAACATTAAACACAGTAACAGTATGATGTCACTTGGAGTACCTTGTTGAACATTGTTTTTGGACATTTACTATATCATGGTCTTTAAATATACTTCAAATAATACCATACTTTATTAAGTTTACCATGATAATACTATGGTGTTTCCAGGCTTCTACATCCTGGCTGTCAATGTGAACTCTACTATATATAAAATCTGAAACATCCTTTTACCATAATTACACCACTGTATTTTTGTAAGGTATTTTGAATGATAATTAGTTCTCTATTCTCTTCTATTGTGTTATTGTGTATTGTGTTATTGCTCTATTATTTATTTAATGATTTAATTATTATAATTTAAACAACTGCGATTTTTAAGATTTGGAATGGTCTTTGATATAAAAATAAATAGGCCAATTATCTCAATTAAAATCTAAATGCCAGGCCAAATGCTATACAATAGAAGTATGCTACAAGTGTACAAGACTGACGAACACAGAACACATGTACATGCACGCTAAGTCAAAGAAAGAATGAGTCAAAGGTCAAAAATAGTCTACCACAACAGCCTAACTTAAAAGAAAAGCTGTTATAAAATATAAATGTCTGTTTGAAAATGCAGGCTGTCTCTGAGTGCAGATGGTATTTGGGTTATGATGTGGCTGTTACACAACCATGTGCGGCATACACAGACTTCACTAAAATAGAATATTACTCTTCTCTAAAACACAGTCTACACTGAAAGTGAACAACATGATGAAACTAGAACACTCTCGTTATAATCAATAAACATGTCTACTTAGTATCTCTTAGTTTCAAGTAGAAATCCAGTAGTACAACGGTGTATGCTGCATACATATGCAAACTAATCATACTAAAAGAATTTCTACAAACAGTTCTGCATCTACCCCATCTACTGCAAACAAACCTCTTTTTAAAAGTGTCTTTGAAAAGATTTGACAGCACCAAATTCAGTAACTAGACAGGTCTCTCGTGCTCAAAAGCTTGAGTGAAGCTGGCAATTTTAGATTGTGCTTTCCAGTTTTTGGGCAATAGATGGCCCACTTTTGTAGCAGTCTTTTTTTTTCTTTTCTTTTCTTTTCTTTTCTTTTCTTTTCTTTTCTTAATTTTCTTCATGGTTTTATAATAATAATAATAATAATTATTATTATTATAAATACATTATTTGGAAGAATAAATTAATTCTAAATTATTGCAATGAGTCAAATCAAACAATTCTGAGATGAACCACAACAGTTATAAATTCTTTTTTGAAGCAAAAAAAGTATAAATGTTAATAAAAGTACACAATATTTCACAGAGTTAATTAATAATTTTAAAAATAAAAAGCAATACAAATCTGTCAGGCAAGAGTCATTCTATATCTTGTGTGTGTGTGTGTGTGTGTGTGTGTGTGTGTGTGTGTGTACACATACATTCCATTGATGTATGGTTTGTTAGGATAGGACAATATTTGGCTGAGATACAACTATTTGAAAATAATCTAAGGGTGCAAAAATAATAATAATAATGAGAAAATCACTTTTAAAGTTGACCAAAGGAAGAACTTAGCAATGCAAGAAAATTAACAAAATATCTGAATGGAACATTATCTTTACCTAATTTCATAAAGATTTTTGGCATAAAAGGAAAATCGATAATTTTGACCCATACAATGTATATTTAGCTATTGCTACAAATATACCCATGCTACTTATGACTGGTTTTGTGCTCCAGGGTCACATATATACTCTTGAGCTGTTTCATCTGTTGGCTACAGTTTTCTGGTTTGTGATCTTTCTCTTCAGGAATCATGGGTAGTATAATTTATCACCTGCAATTTGGCTATTTTTAAAAAAGATTTACAAAGGTTTTTTAGTGATATACCATCAACTAACATAAGAGTTCATTATAAAGAATTGCTAGTGGTTTCTACAGAATTGTTAAACACCATGGGGCCCTATCATAGTGTGTTTGCTAGTTTCAGTCCGGCGGCATTCGCATTTTCCGTCCAGAGCCACGTCGTTTAATTAGCAAATGCATTTAGCACCCATTTGTGTGCCCATGGGCATGCTGGTCTAAAAAAAAAGGTGTGTTCAGGCGTATTGCTGGCGCATTGCTATTTTAAGGAGCTGAACATAGACTGTGCTATAGACCAAATCAAACCCGGTCTAAAGTCTAAAGTCAATGGCGCAATATTTTTTGTTATTTAAAGAGCGCGTTGGTAGAAAATGCACCTCTGGGCGGGTTCACAGTGTGCATTGACTTTGCTTATTACACACAGGGCTGTGCATCACACAAACATGCCAAATATTAAAAACAAAAGGGTTACAATGTAAAAGTATATTATTGTGTAGGATACATAAATATAAAAATGTAATGATGGATAGTCATCGCGTGTATTAGAATTAGGCTACCTATTTGCAATTCAGCCTATTACTACTTATAATGATGAATGAAACTCTACTTCATCCCCTGCCTTCTTCACCTCAGGAAGCTTTGGTGGATTCCTGCTTGTCCTGTAGATGATCTGCTCGCGTCCTTTAACTTTGCGCACGAGCAGATCGGTTTCTTAACTTGAGTGTTCAGATTTTCTCTGTAAATATATGTGAAAAGGAATGAAAGGTGTATGAGTTTTACTCTAGTGTTCCCTCTAATGTTCATTTCTTTTGGAAACTGCAGTGATATGTACTTATTTGTACGTATTCCCCATCTCGCGAAAAAGTGCCCCCAGGTACGTTTTTGCCACGAGACCAGGTAAACTTTAACACTAAGTAACTCATGTGCTTTGAACTCTTAATGAACATAATCCACCCTGATCTCCATCCGGCACGGACTGCGTTCCCGCTAATACCAAATCCCACCTGCTGCTTCCACTCTGACTGTGGCGGTGTAAAAAAGCAGACCTCATTAAGAGCACGTTTGCTTCCTGTGCACCAAGGGCTGCCAACCCTCGACCTGTTTTCCTTCTCTCTCTCTCCATATAATTTTTGTCTTGTTTCACTTTCGCTGTGTTTTAATTTCAGCTGGCATCCTTGAAATAAGAGGAGAGATAAAAGGGATCCAGCGCTGTGTATATATCTCTTTGAAGATGAGTTGAGTTGGCGGTAGAATCCCTGGCTTTTCTCTTCCTGAGTGGAATATCGAATGAGGCGATCCTGCCTCGTCAGCTCCGTCAAGACGTGATCATGAATACAGTCACTCTCTCGCTCTATCCATCATGTGGGTATTCTCCTCCTTTATTTATTTACCATTGCGCTTGACTTTTTCTCTTTCTGCCTGCCTGTCTGCTTTGATTCGTCCATCTTCCCTGTCCTTGCGTGTCACTCGAGTTGGTGTGCCATGTGATGGTTTACCGTCTTAAGCCCCATTACTTCTTAATGACCATGAGATATACCCCGGAGCTAGATCTCTGCACTTCCCTGGCAAATAGGCCAACACGTACTGGACTTTAACAAGACATGCATGAATATTCAGACTGCTATGGTCTTTGATCAGCTTCCTGACATCCCGTTCTCCTCCAACCTTTCTTTCTACCCGTGTCGTTTCAAACACACAATTGCTCATTTATTCTCTTTCTGACACTCTTGATCCGTTCCAAAATTTGTGAGCTGCCTCGCTATCTGTATCCTAACTGAAAAGAAACTTCATAAGCGGTTGCTTTGGATAGCTCTAGGCATTGAATCAGCATGCCACATATATACTCCCCTCATGCAATGCCCACAAGAGACTCCACTCACATTTGAAGTTTGAAGTTGACATGCCACTAAATATCCAATGCAATTGTCTACTAAGCATTATATTAGTGTTGTCAAATTATTAATCGCGATTTATCGCATCCAAAATAAAAGTTTTTTTCTATGTAATATGTGTGTGTACTGTATATATTTATATATTTATTATGTACATATAAATAAACACACACACAATAAACCCGAAGCCATAAGTAAGAAGGATAAACAACACCAGCAACAAATGAAATGTCAGTGTGGAGCAAACAAACAGTGTCAGCGTTCAGACCTGCCGTTCACCTGTTTGGTGTGGCTTCTTCTGCTGCTAATACTTGGATCACTTGTCCTAAGGATTCCACAAAACGAGCCTGACAGTCAGCTGTGCCACACGCAGTGTTGGGGAAAGTTAATTTTAAAAGTAATGCATTACAATATTGCGTTACTCCCTAAAAAAGTAACTAATTACACTACTTAGTTACTTTTTATGGACAGTAATGCATTACAGTATGTTACTTTCGCCTTACTTTTTAAATATGAGCAGGGCTTGATTGTTTTTAATGTAATACGTTTTATTCATAGCAAATGTAAAAGCCCTTTCATACCAAAAAGCGTGATGAATAAACCTCAGGCTGAAGGAAAAGTAAATTCATGTCTGTGCAGTAGAACACAAGAGAAGAAGGTTCAACACTCTAGCAATAATATTTTTTTTTTTTTTTTCTAAAAACACTGATTTTTTTTTTTTTTAAACACTGAACCACAATTGTTAGTTTGGGATTAGATACATTTGTGTTGTAACATATTTAAATATTGCAGGTTTGCGTCATATTCTGAGTTTGTATTTCACTGTTTTAATTAATTTTGATGAATACTAAATCAGTTTTTTTGCTAGTGGAATGAATTAATTCACATTCACATTTAGTCTAGAACTACATCTTGTTCACACAGCGCACACAACGCCTCTGCACTTCCGATTTCTCCCAATATGGGGACAGGAGACTTGTCAGTCAACAAATGGGAAAACAAAGTAACTGGCATTACTTTTTTGAAAAAATAACTCAGATATTTTCTTGTAAATTAAAAAGTAATGCATTACTTTATTAGTTACTTTTAAAAAGTAATCTGATTACGTAACTCACGTTACTTGTAATGCGTTACCCCCAACACTGGCCACACTCCATACCTGAAAAACGTTGGATATGGCCATTTCACTACTATTCCCTCCTGAAGTTTGGAAACGTACGCGTAATAGGCTTGCGCACCAAAGTGGAGCTGGGTGGCAGGAAGAAAGATAATGGGCGCGCTATAATGTATCACTCCTTTCTGGTCCTGTTGGCAGGAGACATCCAGCTTAATCCCGGCCCAGACGCTGACTGTGCGATTGGCTAGCAGGCGGGAGCCTCCGCGGCGGAGCTAGTGCGTCATCTGCGACGGCCGGTGGACCCGGAGGTGGTTGGAGGATTTCCAGCGGGAGACAGCTGTGGGTGTTCTGTGCGGACTTTGCAATCACAAGCAATAATAAAGCAGAGACAATATTTATTTTTCCAGACAGTAAATCATGCGAAAATAACCTGGGATCCTACAGTTAAGCCTAAGGGTATTTTGGGAGGGCATTTAAATATTAGAAGCCTGCATCCAAAATGTGATGAAATTAGAATTTTGCTAATTGGTTCCAATCTTGATTATTTGTGCATAGGTTAAACATGGTTGCATGATAAAATTCCCACCTCAATGATAGATGTGCCTGGATATAAGTGCTATAGAAAGGACAGGGTTACTGGTAGAGGAGGACGTGTTCTGATTTACATTAAAGACTCCTTTAAGACCAAAGAAGTCCAACTAGATGAATCTCTATCAATTAAAAGTCTAAGTGTAAATGTGGCTCTATCCTCACGCATGATGTTTAACATCCTTGTAGTGTATAACCCACCATCTAGCTGCCTACAAATTTTTTATCAAAATTTGGAAGAAATTCTTAAATCTTTTAAATCGAACAGTGAGGTGCTTATTTATGGCGATACTAATGTTAATTGGTTAAATCAAAACATCAAAATATGACTTTCATCAATTTGTAAATGGACCCACTCGCTTGACAAAAACATCACAGACAGCAATAGATTTAGCTTTCTCAAATAAGCCGGAAAGAGTCTTAAAAACATACAACTGGTGTGTGGCTTATCAGATCATAACATGATATTAATTTCCAGAAAACTCTCCAAAAAACATCTAAATGAATATAAATATGACCGAAAGGCAACCAAGTTAATAATCCCCCGCAAGGATCTTATTAAATTTGAGAATGAGTTAGCAAACACTAATTGGGATGAAGTCTCACAACATAGTCAAGTGAACGAGTGTTGTGATATATTTACTTCTACAATGAGTAACATTTTAAATAAGTCCTTAAAACAATGTAAAAGGCCACAAAGAAAAGTACAGCTTCCATGGGTAAGTGATGCAGTACGACGGTTAATAAAAAAAGAGATTTTGCTTTAAAAACCTATCTTAAAACCAGATATGACACAGATCTAAAAGCAAACTATTATATGAAAATTCTAACTGAAGCTAAAGGAAATTGTAAAGTAATGTGGAAACAAATTAACAGTCTAATTAAACCTAATGCAAATACAAATAACTCATATGAACTAAAATGTGAAGAAAAAAACATATCAGACCCTGTCCAAGTTGCTAATGCTTTTAATCAATTTTTTATTAAATCACTACAAGATCTTGTTTCTAATTTTTTAGATGACGAGCCCAATAGTGTCAACTTAAACATATTGCCATCAGCAAATGAGAATTCCTTTAAAATTAGAGAAGTGGATCAGGCAGTGGTACTGAAAGCTATTTCAGACCTGAATACTAATTTATCCAAAGACAACTCTAACATAGACACAACTTTCCTCAAAAAATATTCTCAAATTATCATTCAACCTTTGACCCACATTATAAATGTCTCGATTAAAACTGGAATATTTCCAGACGCATGGAAAAAGGCACTGGTTAAACCCATCTTTAAGTCCAGGAATACCACAGACTAGTAACTATCGACAAATAAGTCTAGTTCCGGTAATGTCAAAAATACTAGAAAAAATTGTTTCAGAACAGCTAACACAATATTTAGAAATACATCAGTATATACACGCTCAACAGTATGGTTTCAGACAGAACCATTCCACTGAATCAGCCATCTGCGCATTATTGGAAAATATTGTGCAGCCGCTTTTATTTTGCCCCATGTAAATGGAATCCCTCAGGGAACCATACTGGGGCCTGTTCTCTTCAGCCTGAATGTGAACAAGCTGCCTGAAGTGTGTCCTGAAGTTGGCCTTCAGATGTATGCCGATGACACTGTGGTTTATGTGTCTGGCAAAAGCCCTGTTGTTGACCAAAAGTCTTGAGAAAGTGTCTAATTGGCTAAATAAATCATGTTTAACATGAATCTGAGGAAAACTAAATCAATGTGTTTCTCTATAAAAAGAGGATAATAAATGACCTTAACGTTAAAATGAATGGTGAACTCATCGATCAGGTAGAACAAGAAAAATATTTAGGAGTGATTTTAGATTCTCAGTTAAATTTTAAAAGTCATATTAAAAATATCTCAAGAAAAATGAAGGCCAGTATGAACTGTTTCAGAATGATCAGGAACAGTCTAACATTTGCATTTGAATGTGCTCATGTCTTTCTGAACACTATGATCATGTCCCACTTGTCGTACTGCACCACTGTTTGGTCCCATACTAGCCAAACTACTCTAAAGCCTATTGAGAGGCTTTATAACCGCGCCTTAAATATTTTAGATAAAAAGCCCATTTGATTCCATCACTGTTACATTTTAAGTAAGCATACAATCTTAAATTTTGTTAATTTTGTTAATCTTAGACACATAAAGTTGTTTTTTAAATGTTTGACTGGACTTGCACCTGAGCCACTTTGTAAATTTGTGAACAGACTGGATACCTCCAGATCAACAAGAGCAGCTACATGTGGAGACTGTAAAGTCCCGTTTTGTAAAACATCTTTTGCCCAAAATGTTTATTCTGTGAAAGGAGCCAATTTGTGGAACTGCCTTCCTACAAATATAAAGACTTTAACTAAACTGTCCACCTTTAAAAAACTAACAAAAGCCTGGTTCATAGCGCAGCAGCAGTGTGATCATGCCATATGAGATGTGTAGCTGGGTGTATGTGAGGTGTGCATCTGTGTGAGTTCGAGTGAATGTGTTTATTTATTATACTTATCTTTATTGGTGCTAACTGGTTTCTGGACATTTCATTGTATTCACTGTAATTTTTTTATTTTAATTTTTTTCCCTCATTATCTTGACTGTTAAAAGCTCTTCTAGGGACAGGTGTTGCGAATTATCCATGGCTATAAACACTGATACATGCATCAGATTGTTCTTTATGTAATAATCTATGTTTATTTTGTCTGTCCCTATTCAAATAAACAACAAATCAAAAATAAACACAGTATATATTTAGAAAATATTTACATGTATTTGCATGTTTATATTTATAGAATTTATATTATATATAAATATATTTAATATACAAATGTAACATATTTTTTTCTTAATTATATAAATTATTTGTGATTAATCGTTTGACAGAACTACATAATATTGTAAAATATTCATTTATTATTTTTATTTAATAATTAAATTAAAAAGCTATTTTATTTTTTTATTGTATTTCTTTTTTTCTTTTATTTTATTATTTAATTAATTATGAGCTTTTGTAACACTTTAGTAGTGGCCAATTTTCATTATTAACTTGTTGCTCATTAGCATGCATATTACTAGCATATTGGCTGTTTATTAGTACTTATTAAGGAACATTTTAATGCCTTATTTTGCGTGACCGTATTTAGATTCCTTCATCCTACCACATACATAAACTCAATGACTATTAATAAGCAGCAAATTAGGAGTTTACAGAGGCATAAGTCGTAGTTAACAGTTAGTGAATAGTGAGAATTTGCCCCAAACTAAGTGTGAATATTTGCATTTTGATGCAATAAGTAGAATTTGAAAAGAATAAACTGAAATTTACCTACAGGAGCAAATTCTTCAAATCTGAATATTGCACAAACCCGGAATCTGTCATTTGGAGCAGTCTTCATGTCAGCAGAATGCCTAAAAATGCAATCTAGATAAGCAGACAAGTACTTGGAAAAGAGCTTCTGTGTGCATTTACTAATCCTTTCTTATCAGATCCGCTTGTTTATCGCTGTGCCTCTGTATCTCTCCCTCCTGATGAACAGTTTGACACGAAGAGATCAGCATGAGATGAGAAACCCCAGTAGAAAACCTCAACGTGTAGGGGCACAGCATCTCAACATTCAAGAATGTGCGCCATCAATATCTAACAGTCTATTTCTAAGACATGAGATAAATCCAGCACTCCCTGGGGTTCACACATTCAATTTTACTTCTCATCACAGTGTCTTTATTTAGACTTGTTGATCACCCTGAGCGAGTGGTAATTACCATGATCACAGTATGCGTAACATTTGTGTTATAGATCGATAGAGAGAAAAAAAAAAAAAAAAAAAAACATACTAGTTGAGAGAGTAAAGTTTAGGTTGAGTAAATGATGACAAATTTTTTTTTTTTTTTTTTTTTAGGGAATAATCCCTACAAAATTCTAACTCAATTTTAGAGCTGTTTACAATGCTATGATAGCAAGACATTGCCATAAAATGTCTCCGTAATATCAAGGAAAACTGAAAAAAGTACAATTTCTCACTTGAGGGGTCAAGATTGAATCACGCACCCTATATGCCCGAAACACAAATCCAACATGCCACCAGCATGCATGTTGGTCTCAACACACACACCACACACACACCACACACACTCTCCCTGCTGGTTTCCTCTGAAGCACACTAGGCTGAGGGTGTAATAGCCAGTTAATTACTCTGCTCTTGACCTGTGAGCGAAATGAGTCGCTTTGGTGCTGCTATCTGTATAAAATGCATTAGCTTTCTTTAATGGCTTTAATTAGTCATGAAGGAAGGCCTGATCTGCTGCTAATTGATAATGATTTAAATAGAACAGCAAATGGCTGAAAAGGAATGAGATTTCCTGACACACTGGGTGAAAAACTGCAAATGACTATCTATCTATCTATCTATCTATCTATCTATCTATCTATCTATCTATCTATCTATCTATCTATAACTGTGATTTGGTTATACACTGCTTGAGAAAATGGTCACCATTTTTTTTAAACACACCTCATATGAAGATGAACAGCCAAAAAAATAAACTTCAGAGAACAGAGGGAGCCTGGAAAATAGGAAATGTTTGATGACTAAGAACATCTGAGCTTCCCAGTCGTAGGTGTTCTTGTTTGCATATACAATATCTCTCATCTCATTTTCCACTTGCATCTCTCCCTTTTTCTCTGAAGCAAGGTCTCCAGGGACAGGGAGGTGTTTGTGTGTGTGGTGTTTGTGTGTGTTAAGTGCGGCTGTGTTTAAGGTGGCCAGGTGTTCAAGGCCTCGTGTCTGTAGCCCTCAGTCTTTTAAAAATGCAGTGGGATGCGGCACTGCTCTGCTGCACCGAGCCGTTTAAACCTTGCCAAAAACACAAACCTGTCAATTAAACATCGCACTGCTATAATTAAATATTAACTTTTATTGGCAGAACCCATTTAGATAATGCTTATGAGTAAACAACGGAAAGACAGTATTTATACAATGCTACAGACGTCTGTATCTTGCTTGTTTTAACCAACAAAAACTTGTAACTTCTGTTTGTTTCTGTGTTGTATCTATTGCTGTTTGCTAGTGTTTATGGAATGCTATTTAGTTGATCTAATAACTATAATTTATTAAAATTATTAATTCATTCAAATATTAAATTTCAGCTATTTGCTAAGGCAACATTTATCATGTAATTAGGTTTAACTAAAGCTAAAAAGAAAAGTATTAAAAACTATGTCAAATGACTAATTGCGATTAATCGCATCCAACTTAAGTTTTTGTTTACATAATATATGTGTACTGTGTTTATTTATGATGTATATATAAATACAAATGCATACAGTATATATTAAAAATATTTACATGTATATAAATGTATATATTTATATTATATTTTATAATATTTATAAATATATTTAATATATAAACATCATATTGTTCTTAAATATACACATGCATGTGTTGTATTTATATATGCATAATAAATATACACAGTACACACTCATATATTATGTAAACCATCTTATTTTATTTTGGATGCGATTAATCATGATTTATCGTTTGACAGCACTAATTTAAACTGAAACTAATAAAAATAACAAAAACACAACAAAACTACAGACAATGTATAATTAATGTGAAAACAAAAAAAAAAACATAAAAATCTTATTATATTTACAAATAATATAATAGCATATCAATTACACTAATAACACTAATGCTTAAAGCAAGAAACAAAATGTTCAAATGAAGGTCACACAAAAAGTAAAAAAAAAAAAAAAAGACTGAAAAATATATATATTACCTACTTATTAAAATGTCAAATGTAATGCCATCCAAGATCCAGTCAAGACACACAGCAATCTGGCTAATGTGGCCAAGTCTAAATTAAATATACAAATCTAATCAGATAGAAATGTGATTGATCAAGATGCATGAAATGACTAAAGTGTAAACATCTCAGAAGTGACTGAAATGTTTTTCCTCATCACCACAGTTCAAAAGAAAACTCTCTTGGCCACTTATAATGCAATGTACATTCTTTAATAAACAAAAAACTTGGACATAAAGTTGTGATATTTATGATAAAGGTTTAGACTTCCAAAATGTAGCAGGTATTACAACTGGTACAACGATAAAACGATTGACTCATCTTCCTCTGGAAGGTGGCACTTTATTTGTTAGCCCAGGCTGAAGTTGTTGAATAATAATAAAAGCTGCTTGAGAAATTATACTGCTATTTAAAAAAAATATATATATATATATATATATATAAATTTATTCGACAAAGCTGTTTAGACATGACAAGAATTAAAGGGATTCCTTGTAAAATTATTTCTACTTTGATTAACAATGGCAGATTGTTTGCACACAGAAAATTAGGTGCTTGCAGTGGACATGTCTCTCGTTCTCTATTGTTGATTATTGAAATAATTATTTTTCCTTGAGACCTGAACTGACAATTAAAGAGAAAATGAAATGACAGCAGCATACCCTTCCTTTTGTTAGTACATTTAGAAGAACAGATGACCTTCAAGCTCAACAAACACACACTGAATAAACAAACATAAGCACATTGTAAAGCTCAAATCATTGGACCAACTTCTTTTTGTGATGTGTGGACAAACAATGTCATTTACTGTTGGAAAATCCATAATACTGTACCTATGCCAAGTTTTCAGAGACAGATCCATATCCTGTCCTGCTGCCACCCCTCGCCTGCCTTTCTGAGATGTGAGCGATTGGAGAAAACATTATCATTGACATTCCACCTCACATTTAATTTGCCATGTTCTGGAATATATACAACAATAATCTGCACTGGCCACACCCAAACCTGCCGATTACTGTCTTGGATATGGCCACATAAACAAACACCAGAGACCTTCAAGAATAATCTGCAACCCATACTTTTATAATGTGATGAGTGAAACAGGATATTCAATAAAATATGCAGGGCAGGAATTGATTTTTTAGAAAAGAATGGCACACAGCAGAACATTTAATATATAAATTATTTAATATTATAAGCATGCTAATAAATTAAGCAAAATATTGTTATTATTATTAAATATATATTATAAAATAGCAATATGCAATATTAAACCGCATATAAATTTTTTTACTAATACTAACAAATATGTAATTTAAGAACATTTAAGACATATATACACACATATCAAAATATGAATAGTAATATTAAAATATTTGTTTTTATATATTTCTATTTACTTGTCAAACTTTTAAGACACTAACATTTATGAGAATTATACACACACACACACACACACACACACACACTGTCACACACCTGGACTCATTTTGTGTGTTTTTGCCCCTGTGACCCAGTTTCTGTCTCTATGTGGTTTGATTAGTTCCCAGGTGTGTCTAGTCATTTCCGCATGTGTTCCATGTCCCTGTTAATTTAGTCATTCCATCCACCTGTGTTTTCCCTATTATCCCTTGTATAACAGCCTTGTCCTTTCAGTTCTGTTTGGTCGGGTCTACTCGTCTACTTGTTACTTGTCAACTTGTCAACTCGTCTACTTGTTACTTGTCAACTTGTCTACTTGTCCACTTGTTACCTGTTACTTGCCACTTGCCACTTGCCACCTGTTATTTGCTACTTACTTTGCCTATGTTTGATTTAATAAATCCTTGTTTCGTTTATCCCTCGGCTCCGTGTTCCTTCCAGCAGCGTAAGCCGTGACAGAAGACCCGACCGAAAAGTTAAAAACTGCGTGTTTTCTCTCCGTTTTGTTTTCCGTTTTTTCACAGTCTTTTTCTTTCCGTAGTGTGTCATGGATCCCCTCTATCGCCCCGAATACCTCCTCCTCCTGCTGGAGCAGGAGGGACTTTCTCTCGAGGACCATACTAGACGGTTTCTCTGGCTAGCTAATGCCACCAGCTACCCAGACCACGCGCTCTGCACCTTTTATCACGCCAGCCTGAACTCCAGGTGCAGAGCGTTGTCGCCCGAAGATGGTCCTCGGGAGGATTTCGCCGCATTCATAGAGTGGAATCTGGTGAGAAATGGGTCACCTCTCACGGTCGGCCCAATGGAGGATCTCGCCAGGTCCACTCTGGACCCAGAGCCCAGCCTACAATCTCCCCACGGTACGGGGCATAAGCCTGAGCCCACCGACGACGGAGAGCCAGAGAGCAACCCGTCAGACCAGGTGCGAGAGTCGGCGACACTGCCCACCACGAGGGAGCAAAGTGTGGAGCGCCAAATGGGTCAAAATGAGGGGGTTTCCAATTCACCTGTGCCAGTTTCTCAGTTAAGCCCAGGACGGGCTCCTGATCCTCTGTTAAGCCCAGGAAGGGCTCCTGATCTTCCGTTAAGCCCAGGACGGGCTCCTGATCCTCCGTTAAGCCCAGGACGGGCTCCTGATCCTCCGTTAAGCCCAGGACGGGCTCCTGATCTTCCGTTAAGCCCAGGACGGGCTCCTGATCCTCCTTTAAGCCCAGGACGGGCTCCTGATCCCCCGTTAAGCCGAGGACGGGCTCCTGAACCCCCGTTAAGCCCAGGACGGGCTCCTGAACCCCCGTTAAGCCCAGGACGGGCTCCTGAACCCCCGTTAAGCCCAGGACGGGCTCCTGATCCTCCGTTAAGCCCAGGACGGGCTCCTGATCCTCCGTTAAGCCCAGGAAGGGCTCCAGCCCCAGAGCTTACTCCAATGCCTGCTCCTCCAAAATTCCCACCCTCCCACCCACTCCTGCCTCCTCCTCCGCTGTCGTCTGGCTGCCCCTCTGCTCGCCCTCAGCCTACCATCATTGTGGTGCGA
Source organism: Carassius carassius (assembly GCF_963082965.1). Lineage (NCBI taxonomy): Eukaryota > Metazoa > Chordata > Actinopteri > Cypriniformes > Cyprinidae > Carassius > Carassius carassius. The sequence goes on from NC_081759.1 coordinate 5,176,653, forward strand.
GCTCAGCGGGACCGCCATCCTCCAGCGACGCCTTGGTCGGCGTCTCCCTCACCTCCGCCTCCAGCCTCTGAGGCCTGGACTCCGCCTCGGCCCGTTGACCCGTCGGCTCCACCATGGCTCCTAGCTTCTTCCTCTCCGCCGTGGCCCGGCAGTCCACATGCTCTGCCTGGCTCCCTCGTCCCTCCGGCTCCGCCTTGGTCTGGCGTCGTCCATCCTATGCTTTGGGACTCCACTCCTCCGGCTTCGCCTCATCCCTCCGTCCCTCCGGCTCCGTCAGGCTCCTTCATCCCCTCGGCTACACCTCAATCCTCGGTCACTCTGGCCTCACCGCGGCCTTCCGGATCCACATCGCCGCGTCAGTCACCAGAGCCATCAGTTCCGCCTAGGACCTCCGGCTCCTCCCCGTCACCCTGGCTCTTCGGCTCTCCGCCTCGGGCTCCTCCTCCACTTGCTCCGTTGCCGTGGGTCGAGTCCCTGGAGTCGGTGACCATTCCTCCTCCATGGCTCCTTCCACCGTCGGCCCCACCTTGGGCCGTTATGGCTGTGGCCTGGGTCCTGCTGGGTACCTCCTGCTTCAGATCCTTCCTGTCTCCTCCCTGGCTCCTCCCTCCGTCATCTCCTCCCTGGCTCCTTCCTCTGTAGTCCCTGTCTGCTGGCCTACCTTTGTTATTTCTACGGTGCGAGGACGCACCTACCGGGAGGGGGGAGTACTGTCACACACCTGGACTCATTTTGTGTGTTTTTGCCCCTGTGACCCAGTTTCTGTCTCTATGTGGTTTGATTAGTTCCCAGGTGTGTCTAGTCATTTCCGCATGTGTTCCATGTCCCTGTTAATTTAGTCATTCCATCCACCTGTGTTTTCCCTATTATCCCTTGTATAACAGCCTTGTCCTTTCAGTTCTGTTTGGTCGGGTCTACTCGTCTACTTGTTACTTGTCAACTTATCAACTCGTCTACTTGTAACTTGTCAACTTGTCTACTTGTCCACTTGTTACCTGTTACTTGCCACTTGCCACTTGCCACCTGTTATTTGCTACTTACTTTGCCTATGTTTGATTTAATAAATCCTTGTTTCGTTTATCCCTCGGCTCCGTGTTCCTTCCAGCAGCGTAAGCCGTGACACACACACACACACACACATATATATATATATATATATATATATAATTTTAATAATCATAGTTTATATGTAATGTGCCTTTGGTGAACAGTTATACACAATAAAGTGCTTTATAAATCTCTCCTCTCATTTATTCATCAAAAAATAAAGACAGACAGACAAACAGATAGATAGATTAGATATAGATAGAAAATATATGCACACATTCATTGAAAAAACATGCCCTGATCAAACATTGAAAATACCAGCAGGAACATGTAATAAGAAAGTCAATGTGGTCAATTTTGATTTCATGTTGACTTTAACATCCGTACCCTTATCGAGCACCTCACCTGCCCCTTTCACCCACCTCACAGTGGATTTGAAAGCCAAGCGCTGGATTTATCGAGCTGTTTTTGACCCCATTAGAGGTCTGAGAAGAGCCGAGCGATTTCACCTCCCCTCACTGGCTATGTGGATATAATCTCCTAATTACTGGAAGCCTACGTGATGTTTTTCAACGCCACAATTATCTGGCTTTTCTGAGTCTGTGAGTCCGTGCATATGTATGTACATGTGTGCGTTTCATTAAAAAGGATTTATGAAGTCGCATCTAATGGTGTGTTCAGAGAGTTTGTTAATGGAATAAAAAATGCCAGTGCTTCATTAATCAGATGTTTGTCATGTTTATATTTGGCTTAATGGTACTTTTGTAAATTAGCTCTGTTTGGTCTCTTCAGTCAAATGTGTCTGTCTTGCCCATTTTCTCTTTCACTCTCTTAAGATTTGAGGGATGTTTTTTTTTCTGGAATAGAAAACAGGGACTTATACTGTATTAATAAACTGCTTAGGTCTGTAAGCAAAGCTTGACATCTCAGTATGAACTCAAATGTTTCTCATTCAATACTTTAAAGGCCAAATTTTCTGAGCTACACTGTCCAAATTAATTTTATAGCTCCACACTTTTACAGTATGAAAATTGACTAATTTGCATTTATTTTAAGGTATTTTAGCAGACAAAGTTGATACTTGAACTCCATTAAGTCTCACAAATGAAAGAGCAACTTCATGACCATTTATTATAGTGAGTTTATTCATTTAATTTTAAAACCAGGTCAGAACTATGAATCAAATTGTAATTTATCAAATATGCAGTTCACTTTCACAATGTTATTTGTGTTCCGCTGGTCATAAGGTCCTTAAGTTTTTTTTTTTCTTTTCTTTCTTTTTTTTTGGGTGGGGGGGGGGGGGGTGTCTAGAAAGCAACCACTCAAAACATCGAAGCAACAGCACAGCAGCCACTTAGAATTGCCTAACCACCACCTCAAAACCACATCAACCTCCCAAAACACACATTTAGTAACCAGGTCAGTTACGGTGATTTTGCCAAGTAAGACATGTTCCTGGATCAACATCTTTTGATGATCCTGGATCAGCATTATTTCCCTAAAATCAGTGGGAAATGATAGCTGATTTTGTGTGAAGAACCTAACCCTGATTGTAAGCCTACAACAGATATTTCCTGAAAAGTTGTATCTCAATTCTGATTGATTGATTTGAATGTTGGGTCCCACTTTATATTGTGTCCCAAATACCTGTGTACTTACATAGTAACTAAATGTGTATGTAGTATGTAACCTCAGTGTAAGTAGACATTGATACATAGTATCTACAGGTTTAATATTTCTGTAACTACACACATGTAACAACCCTCAGAATGGTTTGTAAAGTACAAATGTGTAACAGGACATTGGTAACAATACTTTTTTACACTTCACTAAGTACTCGTGTAAAAGGAATTACATAACTACATTTTGTAACAACAATATGTATAAGAGTAATTGGAACAATTTGATCCAGGGGGTGGAGATGGGTAGGTTTAAGGATGGAAATGGCATCCAGTGGGTGGAAATGGATAGGATTAGGGATATGTAAAGTTGGAGGAGTTGGATCTCAAGTTGGAGTTGGTGCACCACTGTAAAAACAGTGTACTTACATGGTTACTCCTCAGGAACTGTCCACTTAATATAAAGTGTAACATTCTGGTCACCAACCACATTTTATATGTAAAGCCTAACTTACTGGCCGCTGTTGTGTAATGTAACATCAGAGTAATTACATGATAAATCTAATATAAAGTGTAACACTTTATTTACCAATAAGTGCTGTTAGTCCTATTACACATTTGTACTTTCATTATCAAAAAGTCTTGTTACCAATGTCCTGTTATACATTTGTACTTATATATACCATTCAGTGGGTTGTTACTTATGTGTGGTTACACAAACATTGGAGCTGTAGATACTATGTACCAATGTGTACTTACACTGTGGCTACATACTACGTACACATCTAGTTACTATGTAAGTATAGAGGTTTATATTATACTTAATATAAAGTGGGACCGAATGTTGTTCCAGGATCAACAAGGATGTTGATCCAGGAACATGTCGTACTTGGTGAAATCACGTTCACCTTAGTAACCACCACCAACAACAACCTAGCAAAAACATACCAACATTAACAACCACCCAGAAAATAGCAGCATCTACATAGGGAGCACCCAGAGCACCCTAGCAACAGCATACCAACACTAACAATCACCCAGAATACCCTAACCACCACAAAACCTTAGAAACAGCACAACATCTCTATCATCTACACAAAAGTCCATAACAACAACCCCTAAGCAACCACCAAAAACACCCTAACAATTACCTTGCAGCCCCCCAACCCCAGAGCACCCTAGCAACAGTATAGCAAGACTAACAACCAGCAAGAATAACCTAACAACAACACAACATTGTCTATCATCTACAAAAAACTCCATAACAATCCCCTAGCAATCACCCAAACACCTTAACAACCAATTAGCAGCTGCAAACAACATCCTAGAAACTGCATACCACCACTAACAATCACCATGAATATAGCAACATATACCCAGAATCCACCCAGAGAATCTTTATAACAGCATAGCAGCTCAACCATCCAAACAACCACTTAGCGACTCCTAGCAACCACACAATAGCGCTATCAAGCACACAAAACTCGACAACAACCCCTTAGCAACCTCCCAAAGCACCCTAACAAGAACCTAACAACCACCCAGAACACCTTAACAAAAGTATAGCAAGACTAACAACAAGCAAGGATACACTAACAACTACATAGCAACCACACATTACATCTTTGCAACAACATAGCAGAACTAACAATCACCCAAAATACCCTAAACACCACTTAGTAACCACACAGAACACCCTAACATCAACACAAACAATCACAATTAATAACCTAACAACTAGAGATGCACCGAGTGCAATTTTCTTGGTTGAATCTTATTTACATTTTTCTTTTTTTTTTGTAAGTGGACCTGCTGATACAGATTTTTGTTGATTCTGATTTTCTTTCTAAAAACTATCATTGACAGCATAAACAAACAAAAATATTTACATTAGAAAAAAAATGTAAATACTGCAATTTCCCCAATCTGGACAAATTTACAGATATTCCCTCACTTAAGGGCAAAATAAGCAAGAGTTTCTTAAATTAAAATATCCAAAAAACACTAGAGCAGTGTTATATATATTTGCTGACTTGTGTACTTACATTATCCCAAATGTTTCGAAGAATGTTTAAATCAAGAGAAATTATAAATGTTAACTTGTGTTATTGTGTTTTTTTATTTTTTTATTTGATTTTTTTGCACAATAACATGACCGGAAGGAGTGGGAGCGTTTCGACTGTGTCATAATAAAAGCTCCGCTGCTTTCGAGCCATTCAGCGGCCTCGTTTCGCTTCAACAGCTTACAGCCTCACCCTGCTTCCTTCTACTGTGTTAATAAATCATTAGATAATCCAGTCCCATTGGATTGCATCGGCTGTGGGGATGAAGACAACAACTCCCATGATTCCACACTCAGTCACAGAATCATCAAACTACACTATCTGGTCTTTGTTTATTTTGAATACGTGCACTCCAGCTGCGAAAATTAATTAGTTTTTTTCTTACAGCCACTTTGTATTTTGTGAAGCTCAACAATCTTGTTCTGCACATCAGAACTATATTCTTTGGTTTTACTCCTTGTGATGGATGATTAAGGGAATTTGGGTTCTTTGAGTTCCTCATAATAATAATCTTGTGGAACAGGAAGTCATGGCTGGACAATTTCATGCTCCTAGTCACTCTGGTTAAATATGAATGGGAATATACTTCAAAGATACTTTACTGATAAGAATGTCTAGGGCCAACATGCACTGGAGAAAAATATTTATTTCACAATGAGACACCCCCCCAGACCCCAGAGCCCCCTGCCCCGCAACACACACACACACACACACACTTTAAATTGTTTTACTTTAATGATACGTTAGAATTTAGTGATTTTTTTTTAAAATGAAAGATCAAAAGGATAAACAATGCAGATTTATTTTCACAACCACCTTTGCTCATATTTACAAAGGGTGCCAGTAATAGTGGAGGGCACTGTAACTGAAAAAGGAGTTACTGTATATAACAAAACAGATGTCATTAATTCCCACTGTTTTTAAAATTGTCTTTTTTTTCACTAACCTTATTAAATGTGTAATAGTGAGAAACTGTAAAGCTGTTACCATTCAAATTAATTCAGTATCAATAAATTCCATCTTCCACTATAGAAAACAGAAGCTGCATCTGAAGTGGCATTAGATGTATTTACACAGACTGATGAAGCTAAGGTGCAATAAATGCATTATTGTTGCACACTGCAACATTTCAAATGCATAAAGAATTTTATAAGGTTAATGTTTTAAATATTTTTCAAACATACAGATAAGAAATGTTGGGAAAAACGCAATGATATATTTACAGTATATAAAACATTTCTGCTGTGGCTTTGATTGGGATTAGAGTCGTCAGCGAAATAAAGCAAAAACAATCAACATTGTGTCTGAAATGTACAGTAAGACAATTAGTTTTAACTTTAATCGGTGCATCGCTACTAGCAACAGCATAGTAACACTAATAACCACTCACAATACCCTGACAACTACACAGAATAATACTGTAATAACACATAGCGCTGCTAACAACAAAACAGCATCTCTATTATCTACACAAACCTCCATAACAACACCTTAGCAACCGCCCAAAACACCCTAACATCTACTTGGCAACCACCCAGAACACCCTACACAAATAATCACCTTGAATACCCTAACAACAGCATAGCAGCACTAATAACCACCTACAATACTCTAACAACTACACAGCAATCCAAAATATATCAATCCACAACATATCAGTAATGTTGACCTTCCAAAACACAATGACAAGCACATAGCAACCACCCATAATACCCTAGCAACCATCCGGCTGCAAAAACAATCAAAACAACATGGAATTGCGGCAATGAGTTTTGCAAGTACTGTGGTTTTCTTTATACATTTTAGAACTGTCGTAACTTTATCTCATAGTTTGTTATGGCATATGATTGATTTTTCATTCTGCTTATGTCTAGACTGATAAATCTGGAATGACCCACAAAACTCATTATCATGCACCAGAACATCTGCATCGAGCTCACCTCATTCTCTCTCATAATCACCCATCACAATGTGCACACAGTGTGGGAAAAATCACCCATAGCCATAATGCCATTTGTTCTACCAAGTTGGAGATCCCTGTAATTCTGTGAAAGTCCTTTGCACAGATGCAGTGAAACATCCATGTAGTTTCTCACTTTTAGACTTTGCTTTTTCTTCTGCCACACTTCGGGCCTTTCCAACCAGACAAATGATGGTCTAAATATATTTTTTTCCGCCAAGGCCTGACTCCTAATGTAGATACATTGCTTCTTTCAAACTATACTTATGATGAAAAACACAATCTTTTGTCTTCCATTCTGTTTCACACTTTGTTGTTTCATTTTCCTACAGTGCTATTTTTTTTTCTCAGGTGATTTTTTCCCCATTCACTTTGTGCCTTTGTTTCTCTGTCTAGCCATCCGTCTGTCTCTCTCTCTCTCTCTCTCTCTCTCTCTCTCTCTCTCTCTCTCTCTCTCTGTTGATCTGTCTGATTCTTACTCATTGATTTTCCTTTTATCAAAGGGGGAAAAAATTCTAAGATTAATTTCTGAATTTTATTAAGAAGCTGTGTTAAAGGGAATAAGTATTTTGTTGTTTATAAGGCCTATTTCTCCAAAGAAGGTTCTGGAGAATGTTTTGTCCCCCACCTATAGATACTCATTAAAGCCAGAAAGATAGAAGCAAAAAGATAAACACAGTTCTTACATGCACCCTTTGTCCAAATTTGATTAAATCCTCAGGCTTATTCAACAGTATCAGTTAACAGCGAAACAATCAATATCAGTGTGATGCACTATGGTTTTGTGTGATATCTCAAGTGTGCTTGTTTACCTATAAATTTGAAACATATTCCAGTCTCAGAACCAAACAAGAGTCAGTTCTTTAGCAAGGATAGCCTAATGTAAAATTATACTGTGTTTGACGGTACCTTATCTCCCTCCACCCTTGAGGTCCAGATTAATTAATCGCACTGTATCTTATGAAAACATGTCCAGGTCATATTTCACCCCCCAAACAATTAATTATATATATATATATATATATATATTATAATTAAGCATGACTTTCCCCACAAACTCTGACAATTGTAATACATTCAAATAACAGGCGAACAGGTTGATGCTGTATACGACCCAGTCATGTTCTTTTGAGGTTTGTAAAACATATTTAAACACTGTTGTAAAAACTCCATTGGTTCCAAAAATCAGTTTTGCTTTGACCAGAAAAATATAAATGTGCAAGCACTGCTTTCCTCTAATTTAATTTGCTTTAACAGCAATGCTTAATACTGGAAGAATAAATCTTTATCATAAAGACCCTCTCTCAGAGTTTAAATCCAAAGCCCTGTGGCATTCACACTCCATTTGTTCTAGTTTCTAAAAGAGATGCTAAAAGATTGTCATTAATGGATCTGTGGTGTTAAAGGTCTGAAGAATCACGGTTGCCCGATTGTGATACCGGAAGTGAAAAAGTGACAGCGAGCAGAGAAAAACAGAATGTAAAGGTGGCTTGAGAGGACCAAACAAAGACACGCAAAGAGAAAAATGGTGAGACGAATGAGAAAAGGAGGGACGACACTGACTTATGGTCCAGACAAAGGCTCTAGTCATGCACCTAATTTAAGGTCGTCCTGTGCTCCGTCTAATTAACTATTTACCAGCTCATCCATCACAAGCTCTATTCAGCTACTCACAGAGCCCTCTCCTCTCCAGATAAAAGGATAAATGTTTCATTACCATGGGCGTGTCTTCGGCTAAAAATGGTTTCTAGATGTAGCATTCATATTCGAGTATTGTATGAGAAAAAAAGAAAGCTGAATCACCATTAATTAATCTGCGCCTCAGAAAAGAGAATGGCCAGCGCAGCTTGAAAGGGAAGCACAGGCTCACTTGTTAGCTTAAAGCTTTTGTGTTTGCTTTGAAAGGGAGAAAGTGGTGTTTGTCTGGAGATAGAGTCAGAGCTAATCCTCAGAGGGACGCTTTACTGCATGTCCACCTCTTGTCAATTACGCTGCCATTTCCAAGGCACCGTGTTCGGTGCAATTAGATCCTCCTCCCAGACACTGAAATACATTTACATATGATCGTTTATGCAGAATTTAATGCAGACAAAGTTTTTGATCAAATGGACCTTCCCGGAAGTAGGGCTAATTAGCACAGAAGTATTATGTTGTGTAGAACAGACCTGAAAAGTATGTTGTATACAGTGTGCAACAGAAGAAACGTGCCAGTTTTGCCTTTTATCCTGTGGGTGATATATTTTTGTGTTTATATATACAGTATATATATATATATATATATATATATATATATTACAAAGAATAATAACATTTGGAACTCTGGTATTAAAAATTGCAGAATGCATTTATATAAAAAGTACAGTAACATAACAGCCCAACATCATCATGCCAGTTCTCAAAGATTACATTTGTCCCCAATTTTAAATTGAAAGTTGCCCTAGTTTCATTCCATAGCTCAAAGCATTTTAATAGTCAAACGCTGCCACGAGTAAGAAGTTATATCAGCCGTTAACACCATTTCATACATTTAAGCATGACTTTTTAAGCTTATTTTGTCAAGAATATCTTCAAATTCAACAATATCTTCATTCTGTCATACACAACACATCCCATGTCGCCAAAGGATTGCGAAGCATCATTAAACCGCATCTGTAAAGGTCACTCGATTGATGTGGTTTGGTCATTCTGCTGAGCACAGAGCTTGTCTGATGCAATAGTATGTGAGATTACCTGAATAAATGAAGCTATTGCAGTGGACTCAGTTCATTTAGTGGGATTTGATGAGCATCTATTGAGTCTCTCGCCTGCAATACTTTTCAAACTATACGCAATGGAATTATTTATACATTTTTTAAGGCCAAACTGAATCCGCAAATGTTGCATAACACCACATTAGCCACATACAGCTTTGACAGTTTGAAGCCTACAAGATACAGGAAGCTGGTTTTTTCAGTATTCTTCTGGTTCTTCTTTTTTTTCTCAATGTGTTTCCATCATTCTGGAAGTGATACAATTACATAATGTGTCAAGGACCAACCCACACAAAAATTGCTCTAGTGTTTCTCTTTCATAGCTCATGAGACTTAAGTAACATATTTAGAAAATGACATTTTCAGGAATGTCCCTTCCAGTTGAAACCTCGTATAAATCGGATCTCATTTTGAGAAACTTGCACATTTGAGATTACTGGGATCTTTTTCTTTAAAATCTCAGACAGATCAAAAATCATACTCATCTACAATAATCATCTTACTAATTTCATTTTACTAATGAAAGACTTGTGAGAGAAGGTATTTTCTTTCCCTCAGGAAAGAAAAGTGAAATGAAAATAGGCTATACATCTGGGTTTTATGTTTGTTGATATTAGTATATTATTATTCCTTCTAATAGTTATTATTGTTCTACATGAATGCAATCAGTTTACTCTCCATCCTTTAAATCCTCAATGACTCATTCAGGCTTCCCATCTATTCAATAAGGTGCAGCTTTTCCTGCTTCTCCTATTGTTGATTGTTGATAATGCAGCCATCTCAACAACTGACTCTGAGCAAACGTGGTTCATACTTACAGGAGCGATAATAATTAGACATGATCTCTCTAATAATGGCCTCCTTTATATTGCTGTCAAAAGCCAAGAGGCTGATTTGATTTTGTTTTCATACAGCAATTCAATGTAAACTGAATAATGCCATTGTGAATTATTCTTGACTCTACCTGGATACATCTTGCTTCAGTTGTTTCTACACGTTAAATGCAATATTTAGCAGTCAGTTTGAGGTCAGCCGTCACTCAGAATGCTATTTGGAAAGAAAACATGGAAAAACCACTGACCTTGATAACTTCACAAAATACACAGCAGGAAAATTCAGCTGCTTTCTGTATAAGAACAAATGTGTTACCTTGCAAGCTTTTTTCTGCCCTTCTTTTTAATAATGATTATTTTATTGTATTACATGGAGAGATAACATAAAAACATTAAATATACAAACAAATAATTAAATGAAATATATTTAATACAAATAATATATTAACTGATTTACATATTTATACACACATACATATAGTAGCGACTGATTATTTTCCTATTTAACATTTAGTTATTAGATTTTAATCGATTTTAAAATGCTAATTTTATTTAAATTCGGTTAAATTAAATAAATAAATAAAAAAATAAAAAAATATATTTGGAATTAAATTAAAAATTATTTCAAGTGAATGAAAAACAAGACATAATAAAAAAAATTACTCAGATTCAAACTACAATAGAGGAAAAAATAACACTTGAATATCCAGTGCAATATCAGGCTGACTTGATTTGTTGACAGTGACGCTCTCAACATTAAACCACTCATCAAAAAGACTGCAAACGTCATTGCACACAACTGGAAAATTTCACTAAGTCCTACCATGATCTTTGAAATCCCAGCACTATCTAGACCACAGCTAGTCTGATTCATCCTAAGTCAACCCATGTGACTTAATAACAGCTGATACCCTTTTTTCCACACCTGCGAGTAGCAGATGAAGCTCTGTATCAGAGAGTCCTCTCAGCAGAATGAGCTCCCTCCAACAGAGCCACTCTGTGAGTATGCTGCTCTCTGCCATGTATTCTGATCATCCACATCATTTGGTTAATAATAGGACACTGGAGTGGAAATGGCTTGTTTGCTGTCTGTGTAAATATGGATGGTTCTGAAGAGGGTCTTGTTGAGAGTGACAGTCTGAGGGAAAGTAATAAGACAAAGCTCTATACTAAAACTTCACCACAATGAATTAGCTCTCCGTGTTGGAGAGCTGCAGGCTGGAATATCTTCAGCACTTTTAATGCATTTTTCGACTGACTGGAAGGAAATGGAATCTTCGCAGCTGCCTTTCTAAAACCTCTTGAAGAAAAACTCTCTTCAGACATTGACTCAAGACACAAACCAATAGCTACAAGCTTAAAACACACACACACATCTCTCTATTAACAATGCCTTCTAACAGAAATGCTTCGGAACTCACTTTCTATAGACAACCAGGTTCACCAGGTTTCTGTTTTTGTGTTAGGTGTTGTATTATATTAGCTGCTACTGACAGTGTATAGTAAGATTACAACATAATAGATGCACATTCCTCAAACTTGCACCAATAATGGTGTCAAACCTGGTTGGTTACACCTAAAGGCAACATAATTGAATGTGAAAGCAAGTGCAAATGAAAAGAGTTTTAGCAGATGGGAAGATTTTCCAGTGGATAAATATATCATTCTGTTTATGACTCCAGACTTCTTAGTGCATGAGTCAGATGGTTTCTGCAGCTTTTGTCTTTATTTCAGAGCTTGACAGAAATGTCACTATAAACTTGATGCAGCTAATGACTACTTTGATAACTGATTAATTGATTAATATTTCTTTGAATAATCAGGGTTTTTTTTGTATTTTAATTGAAATTTTAGTATTTTAATTTATTTTAATGAAATATATAAATTCATCAGCCTAATGTACAATATAATATCTAGCAACAATATAAAAACAAACAATAAATATATATTTTTGTCCAGCTTTAAGGCAGAACCATTTAAATCACTAAATTATAAGCTTTTTAAAAATATAGTAACATTCAAAAAAGCACAAACATTTCTTCTTTTTGTGCTACTGAAAAAAATAGTGTAGAAACAATTCTCTAGTAGAAAGCCATAGTAATTTTCATAGTTAATTACAAAGAAACAGCAAGTAACATAGAATTAAACTTGAAATTTTGAAGTACAAAAACTGAAATAGTATTTTCTTGTAAGACAGACTTTAATAAACTTTTTTTTTTTTTACAGTGTGAGTAAAAAGTAATGACAGGGTTTATTCCCATTTAAGCAAGATAGATGCAATGTAAACTCCATGCTATTGTTCACTCATTCTGAAATGAATTAGATCACTGTACGGTTGACTAATGTTTAAAAGGGGCAAAAGTGAGAAGAAAATGACAGAGGAAAAGCTTTCTGAGTGGACTGTCTGTCGCCTCTCAACACAGTCTTGCTCTAGCTTTAATTACAGGATCCACAGCAAAAACAAAAACACACGTCATTTATCATCTAAATATCAATGCCTCCACATAACATAGTACGGAAAAGAAGATGCCTTATTCATTTTCTTTTCCTCTCCTTCCCTCTCTCAACCCCCAGCAAATCCATCTGCACGACTAGACTACCCCTCTTTCTCATCTTTAATGCTCTCCGTCTCACTATGATGGAATATTTAATGTGTTTTCACTTCAATCAGGTTAGCAGAGTGAGGCGGGAGGGACCACGGATACCCAATTGGTCCAAACAGTGAGAAGGACAAGTCCATCTGGCATCTTAAACAACATCACAACTCCTTTGAGAAAGCACACTGTGAGGAGAGGCACAAGATAGCCATCCGTGAAACACTGCATAACCTTTCTTTCCACTTGAATTCCTGCAATACCTTTTGCATTGTGGCAAAGAAAGCATCTCTAGAGTGCCTTGCGCTTGCTGAATGAGAGTTGTGCAATAAGCTGCTTCCATCCTTAGAGTATTACGAATTTAGTCGCTGCTGTACAGGGTGGAGCTCTGCTGCTTTTCAGCACCTCCCAAAGCTTCTTGTGATCTTGGGATGTGATCTTTAGTTAGAGCTGCTCACAAGCTCACAGGTGCAAGCAAAACAAACATTGTCAATGCTTTGTTAAATCCTAATTAGACCAGGGATAATGCTGAACAAATGTGTTTCAACCATTTTCTACGGTGCCCTAATAAAGCTCTGCTGTCCTCTTTGGGTTGAAAACAGCAAAACAGGAAGCTGAACTCGGCTCTCAGTCTTCATGTTGTTGATTTCAGCACCATGGACTGCGTGTTTCTCAATTAACATGATGCAGAAAGCTAAGCAACTGTGAGACTGAATTATTATGATAAAATTTGATAGAATAAAGTTCCTTGACTTCCTTGATTTATTTATCAATAAATACCAGGGAAACCTACAGAATATAACACAGAAAAGGGATTTTTTTTTTGATATTTTAAGCTGAACATAATCCTTTTTAGTTGCATATGATAAATTCTAATGATTAAAAGTCAGCATATTCGTCAATATTGCCAACACTGAGCGCAAAACAGCATAAACAGAAATGTATGCGCAACTATCAATAACCAACATCAACTATGAACTGCCATTCATTGTCCAGGCCTTCGTAATTAAATATTTAGGCGTAAAAGCCAATGGCCACTCCCCCAAACACCAAATGCAAATAAGTAGACAGGACCGCAGATGATACAACTCAGATCGACTTCAACTACTTGACAAAACACAGGGTATATTTGAAACCTCCCTATGATTAGTGTCTAAAATGAGACGCATGTTTATAATTGACGAGAAAGGATGAAATGTAAAACAATTACATTTTTCAATTTTCTCACTGCATCAACAACGGGAAGAGTCTCGTCTCCGGTACGAAACTACTAACCAACCTCGACCGTGAGCAAACTACCCTGCGTAAACCTACACAGATAATAAAGCTCGCGCAACCCTTTAGGGACGAGCATCAACGAGTTGAGAAACGCGTTTAAGCTCGCGAAAAAGCCAAGGCAATTGTGATTCTTCCTAACAGACTGTTTTCAGCGGGACAGACAGCCTCAAACTAGAGCGCATTAGAAACAAAGCTTCGCGTCGCGTAGTGTACAGCAGTATGAAATAATCGTTTTTAGGGATAGTTCTGTAAATATTACCAAACTGATTCAACATTTGCAATATGAATCGGGAATCAAGCATCATAACACCTTTCACGTCCGTGACAGACATTTGTGGATGCGCGTTGTGGATAGATGCGGCAGTTAGACTATGTATAATAAATAAACAACAACCAATTCAACAAATATAACTCTTTAAAATAATTCCCGTGACTTACCCTCAACAATTAAAGTCGTCATGTTTTACGAATAAATCCACTAAATGAGTAATCCCAGAAAGATGTCGCCTTTGGTCTGGAGAAGATGGTGTTTTCCTCGCTGTGGTAAATTGTAAGAATCTGCAAACCTCACGGAAGATGAACCACCATCATCCCTGCCGCTCAAACTTTACCCGACGGTCGCCGTACAGGCGCGGGACGGAGAGCAGCGTCTCCCGGTGGTTCCTCTCTCAGTCATTTGGGCAGAGACACAATCAGAGTAACATCCAAACTCAAAGACTGCCGAGAGCGGGCGAAAGTCACACTGGGAGGGGGGATAAACTACCGGCGGGATGAATCCAAATCGGCTTTATCCCACATTCCCGGTTAAAGCAGAAGTATTCCAACGATCCGAGTCAGTGTCCGTGCTGCCGCGCGAGAGGAACGGAAAGAGGCTGTGGCGCCGCGCTTGTGTGAGAGAGAGAGAAAGAGAGTGGGGTGTGTGTGTGTGTGTGTGTGTGTGCAGAGAGAGGGGGGGGGGGGATTTAGAGATAATATACGGGTGCTTTTTTTTTTTTTTTTTTACACATCAACACAAATGATGTAAGATTTTAATGAAAACAATTACATGGAAAAGTCTTCAGTTTGTGTCAACCGTTAAATAAATAAATAAAATCAAGAGAACTTCATCAAGGATAGGGTGATCCTTGACTGCAATTTTCTTTTTTCTTTTTTTTTCTGTGGAACAAAAGATAAATGTGTTTATAATAACTTTATAATAGTTATTATAGCTTTAGTGACAATGACATAAGTTATAAACCAAATATGAAAAACGAGTTTTCATGTTATTAGATTTTTAACCAAAATTTTATTTGTGCCACCTATGGGGCAAAACCCAGTCTGACAAATCACTTTGCTGTAAACACTTACAGCAAAATTAGAGTATATGCAGTTTTAGCTTAAAATTAAAAATAATGTAATCAATAATTATGAATTATAAAATTATAGTAGCCTATTTGAAAAACTTTGTTAGCCGATGCTAACTAGCTACCTGATGCTAAATTGAGATATTTTTTTATATTATAAAGTTTGATAATTTTATTCAAATAATTATAAAATACAGTTGATGGAAAAACAAAGTATTTAATGTTCTGAACAGAATAGCTAAAGTAATTGACCATTGCCCCCTGGGAGCATTTTACCCCACTATCTATGTTTGAGAAAAAAAATAATAATAATACATAAATATGTCATTCTGACAATATATTTCAGCATCAAATATATACATGAAATAAAGCTTAATTAAACTGAATATAAACAAACAAACAAATTACAGAAAGAGAAGGGGTATTGTGAGGTTGCTTATAGAGAAAGATAGAGAGAGACAGAGAGAGATGAATGTTTTATAGCACAGGAGCAGGAATAGAGCACTAATGAATCTTTTATATATTTCAGAATCTTTGACGTGCAGATAATCCGTTTGTATAAAACTAAGGCATTCCTGCACATAAATAAACACAGAATTATAAACACAGAAGCCTGAGGACATATAAACTTCCAGAAATTGGCGCTGCATTCATTTGACCTACACATCTTTGACCGTCTCCATATAATCTCCATAATATAACACATATCGAAGCAAAAAACAAATATCAACAAATTCCCTTGCTTTCAATTAACACACTGCTGCATGAATCAACTGTCTCTGTTTGGAAAATGTAGAGCTAGGATAATCGTTTCTGTGATACATGAGATGTTCAAATGAGAAAGATGACATTCGGGTTTGATGACTTTGAAGGCTTCTCATATTGCAATTACAAAAATATTCATCCATATCCATCTGTTTTCTCACCTCACAGACTAATGATGTGAATTATCCACCGATTAAACATGAAATAATACAGTTCAGTATGTTAGAAGTGCAAAAGAATGAATTTTACTGCAAAGCACTGTAAACGTGCCGTATATAAAGCATTGTTTAATTATTTATAACAACAATACAACATTTAAAAAAGAAAAAACTGTATGATAATAAGCATTGGGATCTTAATAATTAAAAGAGGTGCTCAGACTCCCGAAAACATCCAACTACTTTTTTCTATATTTATTACCTTGAGGATTCTTCCAAGGTGTTAGTACTGCATTTTAGATAGTGCTTTAATACTGAGCAATAATTGAGCCTGTGGCTACCAACCACAATTAATGCTAGAGTGTAATATAGAGTCAAAGATCGTGGATGCAATACATTATGCAAACTTGAACAGTAGATGAAATTAGCATGTTAATTCACACACAAAAAGTTATAAGGGATATTTTTTTTACGCAGAATACGCCCCCCAGTGACCACAACAGATGGAAAAGTCAGTTTTGGATGCCGATTCTGTGTGGTGATATGTCATATAGTGGGGCATGTTGTCACATTATATAAAATAGTGGGAACCTGCTGTTAAATGACACAGATGTGAAAGAGATGCCTTTGATATATTACATACTGCCTCAGAATATAACCTTTCAACATATCTGCATATAACATTATGGGTGACTTAACTGATTATTATTTTTTGTTTGGGAAACATTTTCACTTAGAAATTGATAGTAGACATCACTAGCAATTACAAAGAATTAGAAAGTAGAAAGACTAATATATATTTATATATATATATATATATATATATATATATATATATATATATATATATATATATATATATATATATATATATATATAGTACAGACCAAAAGTTTGGACACACCTTCTCATTCAAAGAGTTTTCTTTATTTTCATGACTATGAAAATTGTAGATTCACACTGAAGGCATCAAAACTATGTATTAACACATGTGGAATTATATATGGAATTATATACATAAAAAAAAGTGTGAAACAACTGAAAATATGTCATATTGTAGGTTCTTCAAAGTAGCCACCTTTTGCTTTGATTACTGCTTTGCACACTCTTGGCATTCTCTTGATGAGCTTCAAGAGGTAGTCACCTGAAATGGTCTTCCAACAGTCTTGAAGGAGTTCCCCGAGAGATGCTTAGCACTTGTTGGCCCTTTTGCCCTCTGTCTGCGGTCCAGCTCACCCCTAAACCATCTCGATTGGGTTCAGGTCCGGTGACTGTGGAGGCCAGGTCATCTGGCGCAGCATCCCATCACTCTCCTTCTTGGTCAAATAGCCCTTGATGCCTTCAGTGTGACTCTACAATTTTCATAGTCATGAAAATAAAGAAAACTCTTTGAATGAGAAGGTGTGTCCAAACTTTTGGTCTGTACTGTATGTATATATATATATATATATATATATATATATATATATATATATATATATATATATATATATATATATACTAATACTAATAATAACACACAGTCTTGTAAAACTTACTCCAATAGTCTTCTAACACCCCCCCCCCCCCAAAAAAAAAACACTATTAAAAAAACACTGACAAAGTAACATACAACAATATAAAACTACTTTTTAAAAAAATCATATACAATTGCAACATTGTAAATACTGTAAATATATGTAAATACTGTATTTACTGTATATACCTTGTCCTGAGAACGTTGAGAACAAAGAACATAGTTTAAACTCCTCTACAGTCATTCTTCATTATTTATTGACTCTACCTGAATGTATGTGATTATGGCTTTGTTGTATTCACTAATTTACTCACTAGAAAATTATCATAATCTTGAAATTTTAAATTGATTTTGAAAATGTAAATATAATTTATTTTTTTATTTTTTTAATTAAGTGATGATTATAATTATGCAAACTTCCTATTGCGACAGCTAGCCAGGTCTCCCCTTTAGAATAACTGAACCCTCATACTATAGAAAGGAATCAGAAAAGAGCATCAAATATGCACTTCTTGCTAAATGACTTCTTATAGATTGTTTTAAATGCAAACATAAATTATTTATGATCTCCACGATTTCAAACGAATCCCTTCTCAAGTTTTAAAGAGTTGAAGTGATAGAGCGGTTTTAAGAGGACATAGAGAAAGCTTTCACGCTGGGAACTGCTTTTAACCATTTCCATCACCCACGTCCAGAGCTTCCTGCAGGCTGTTAGTTTTATGTCAAATAACGAATCAAACTGTGTTAGTTAGAGATCCGCCTGCATGCTGGGTTCATCAGGGTTGGACAATATTTGCTCTGTGAATCATGCGGTTTGAGTGAGTCTGAAGCTCTCGTGCTGCTTTTGTGAAAAATTGTAATAAATAATAATAATAATAATAATAATTATATATATATATATATATATATATATATATATATATATATATATATATATATATATAACATATATCATATATCATATATCAATTATTCTGCCATTTTAAATCATATCACACGACATAATATAAACAATTCTGATAAATTACACTAAAATGGCAAGCAGACAAGACAGATGATAGAACAAAAGAAGGACATACAGACAGAGACAGAATGACAGAACGACTGAAAGAATGATAGAATAACAGCGCAACAAACAGACAGACAGAACAAAAGAATGATAGAAAAACACACAGTCTGGCAGAAAGAGAGACGGAAAGAATAACAAAATGATAGAAAGACGACAAAATGATAGAATAACATACAGCATTAATGACAGAACAGCCAGAGAAGATAGAATGATAGAAGGACAGACAGAATGACAGAACCACAGGCAAAGAGATTTATAAAATGAAAGACAAACAGGCAGAATGATAGAACGACAGATAGAAAGACAGAATGATAGACTAATAGAACAACAGACAGAAGGACAGACAGAAAGAATAACAGAACAACAGACAGACAGAAGGATAGAATAGAACAACATACAGAAAAATAAAACAACAGACAGAAAGAATGCCAGAACAACAGACAGTGAAGACAATGATAGAATGATACAACTACAGACGGACAGAATGCTAAAATGACAGACAGATAGACAGAAAAAAAGAACAACAGACAGAATTATTCAACAACAGACAGAAAGAATCATAGAAAGACTGAACGAGAGACAGACAGAAGGATGAATGAAAGAATGATTGGTTGAACAAAAGACAGACAGAATAACAAACAGAAAGAATAACAGAACAGCAGACAGACAGATAAGACAGATTAATAGAACGACAGAGAATAATAATAGAACAACAAACAGACAGAATGATAGAATGACAGAAATAACGACAGAATAACAGACAGAGAAGGGAAAATGACAGACAGAAAAAATGACAGAGCAACAATCAGAACAACAGAGAGTGAAGACATAATGATAAAATGATAAAACAAACAGACAGAATTCTAAAATGACAGACAAATAAGCAAACAGAGAGACAGACATATGGACAGACAGAATTACCAAAATGACAGAATGACAAAAAAAACAACAGACAGAATGTTTGAACAACAGACAGAAAGAATGACAGACAGACAGATAAAATGACAGAAAGACTGTACGAGAGACAAACAGAAGGTTGATTGAAAGATTGATTGATTGAACAAAAGTCAGAATGACAGACAGAAAGGATAACAGAAGAGCAGACAGAGACAGAAGATAGAATGATAGAACAACAGAGAATAATAGAACAACATACAGACAGACAGAATGACAGAATAATAGAACATACAGACAGAAAGAATGACAGAATGACAAAACAACAGACAGTGAAGACAAAGATAGAATGACAGAACAACAGGCAGACAGAATGATAAAATGACAGCTAGACAAACAGAAAGACAGATGGACAGAAGGACAGAATGATAGATTAATAGAATAATAGACAGATGGACAGAATGACAGAAAGAGCAACAAACAGACAGAATGACTGAACAACAGACAGACCTAATGACAGACAGATAAAGACCGAATGAGAGACAGCCAGATAGATTAATGAAAGAATGATAGAACACAAGACAGAATGATAAATGACAGACAGACAGTTGGAATGACAGACAGGCAGATGGACTGATAGTATAGGCAGATTGTGTTTTATTGTTCATTTTTTTGGCCATGCAGGCAGCTGTCAATAATGCCTCTGATTCTATCATGCTGACTCTGATATATTTTAAGAGGGCCGTCCTTTAAAAAGCTCTTACAGCAACACACACTCATGCGACAGGAAACACCAGATCAATCCTGAGTGTTTCTGCAATAATTACAAGCTTTGTTCCTCCACTGCAATCCCATTCATTTAACAAGCATTTCCACCCAATCAGACGAGACAATCCCTTCCCCCATCATTTGTCTACATGCCACAGATCCGCTGCTGTCATGGCTTACTGTGCACTGTGACCCTTGCTCTAAGTACCATGCCCAGATATACATCCTATTTTACGTTGATGCTGTTACTGTTAAAAGCCTCTGACAGCTCATTCGCTTCAGCGGCCTAGAAAGACAATATCCATGATGGAACTGCCCTGTGTCGCTGTCCAAAACTCATTAACACTTTGGAATAAAGTCAATGTAGACTTTTAAGTTGAAATTACACCGCCCCTGTCTTCCACTCTCTCCTTTTTTGTCTTTTTAATTAGATTTTCAATTGCTGCTGTATAAATTAGCTTACCTTGAGAAAAATGGCCTGCCTTCGTCTGCTGCATGCTTCAAACGTTCTTTATAATGAACTAAGTATCAAACAGATTGGACACTTTGTGTTCTTCATAAATGCACTATATACTCCAGAGGTGGACTGCACCAACTGCGAGTAAATTAAAACTTAACTTAGTTGTGACACAAACTTGCACTACTAAATAAACTTTGTTAAACTACAGTATGTTAAGTAATAGCTAAATATTTATGTAGGCCTCTGACCAGGCGTAATGGTTAGAATAAAACAGCAGATTGATTGATCTCCATCAATAAGCTCATGTTATACCTGATGGACTTCAAACCTTCAGACATATACGATGATATTGATTTACACTCATTTGCATTTTAAGAGAGATAACATTATGGGAATAAATGAGTTGTTAGGGGCTTTTCAGAACAAAACTGATCTAAACAGCACCCTCTGTGTCCGTTGCTCCATGTTTATCCATTTATTTATTTTACTTTTCTATTTGATGACAGAGAAATCAATCCAAGAAATGGTTGCCTCACTGTAATAGTATGACATACAGCTTTACATACTAGAATTAGTGCATAAATCTTCTTGCTGAGAAAATGATCTTTTTAAAGGTAAAATAAGATCTCTATGCACTCTAAAATCTCTAAGCACAAAATTAGATTCATTTAAATTTTTACTATGGCTGTCACTTTAATGCATTAATTCAGTTTGATTAATTATACAAAATAATAATAATAATAATCATGGCCCCTGACCCATACATGAATTATGTAATAAGGGATTTTCTAACCACAGAAACAATTCAAGCTTGAATGCTTGATGCAATGGCCAAAGTCCAACACGACTACACTGACTAAAAATGATGAAAAACAAGAATCCCTAATTTTCACTGCTGTGCTGCCTCCTGTGTTTGCAAACAGAAAACGTGGAGACACTGAAGTGGATGTTGGTGTATAATTTCGGAGCTTTAACGGCAACCAGCAAAGCTACAAAATAATGACTGTCTCCAAACAGGTCCCACTGAGATGAATTAAATGCTAAGTAAGTGCTGAGATAGTTTTCTCCAGGTAATATACACCTCTTTGACTAAACCACTCAAACAAACAAAGCAATAATAAAAACACTACAAAGTCAATTTTTTTCTCTTTTCCAGGAAAATTGTCTGTGTGCATTAAGCAAAGAGGCAGGTAAAAAAAAAAAAAATAATAATAATAAAAAAAATACTCTGATCGCAGTTTTAAAACCTGGAACAATTTTTATATTATGTGATCTAAGCTGTACCAATATCTCTTAATTTATACTGTTTTTTCCTGTGGATAGAACTTCAAGGAATCGCTGTTGGTCTAGATAAAGGACAAGATGAATGAAACAATGATGTACACACATTGATTTATGTCTTTCTGCAGTTTTTTGGCACCATCTATGAATATGGTACATATTTGTTTCTCATTGCTTATTTTTAAGCAGTAGCTGTATAAATCCTATTGTTTTGCTTACACACAAAATCTTTATTTGTCACACAGTTTCTGAAACATGACACCCAAACACTAGAATCACACACCAAATCTGCAAAACACAAATCTTCGGCCTTTAGACTCAGTTTTCAATTTCATAATTTAAACACTTCTTCTAAAACTCAACACACAGTTCTATATGTAACACAAAAAATCTAACAGGAATTAATATTATGGCAAAGGTATATGCAAATGCGTGTGCGATTCTTGGATTTATGTGTAAAGTTTTGGAAAAAAAAGAAAATGTAAGCAGTTGAAAAAAAAAAAACAGTAAATGGCTTAGAAAGGTAAAAGTTTAACTAAAATATTAATAAATAGTACATAAAAATACTAAAATAATACTCAATAATAATATTAATCATTGCAGTTATTCTTATTTGATGCACTGCTAACCGAAGATATCTTAACCTAACAGACATTGAGAGATTTCAGTTTAATTTCTCAAAATATTTGTACAAATACAGGAATATTTAAAAATAACAATAAAATAGATTAATATATATATATATATATATATATATATATATATATATATATATATATAAATTTATAGAATATATATATTTAGCTCTTTTTATTCTCTGCAATTTAACTGTCCAAATCATGACAATCCTATTGGCAGTCAATCATCTTTCAGTAAGAGGCTCTGTTTATCCTTACATACCAAATGTCAGTTGGCTTTTCAAGAACATAATGTCCTGCAGCAAAAATCATATTTACACATGCACTGTACTTCTGACATGTGCGGTGCTGTTACTGATTGTTATATATTTATTTTGTTTTCCAGAACTAAAGCCTAAAGCTTCTTAGCATGTAATACAAAGCATGTATGAGTATATACTGTACAGTACCTGTGGAAAGCGGATGTTTAGATTACAACAGGACGCTTACAAGTGAAATTCTTACATGCAAGTCCTGTATTGTGCCAACAGTGAAGCTTCCTGAGACCATACATGTGTGGGGTTGCTTTTCAACCAAGAGAGTGGGCTCTCTAAAAATTCTGTCCCAAAACACTGCCATGAATAAAGAATGGTATCAAAACGTCCTGCAAGAGTGACTTCCTCCAACGATCTACAGTATGAGCAATTTGGTGATTATCCATGCATTTTCAAGCATGATGGAGCATCATGTCACAAAGCAAGAGTGATAAAGAAGTGGCTCGAAGTGTATTAGATTGAAATTTTGGATCCGTGGCCAGGAAACTCCTCGGATCTCAATCCCATAGAGAACCTGTTGTCAGTCCTTAAAAGGTGAGTGGACAAGCAGAAGCCAACAAATTGGGATCAACTCCGAGAACTAATAAGGCAAGATTGGATCACCATCAATCAGGAATTGGTCCAGAAGTTAATAACCAGCATGCCAGAGCAAATTGCAGAGGTTATGAAGAACAAGGGTCAACCCTGTAAATATTGACCCATTTTATATATATATATATATATATATATATAATATATAATGTTTTTTCAGGATACCATATAAACGTGGAAAAATTATCTACAATACTAAAATATACAAAAGTACAAAGAAAAGATTTCCAAAGTTCACACTGACCAACATAAATGTATTTTGAAAATATGAACACATTTTGATTTTGACAGCTGCAACACAATCCAAAAAAGTTGGGACAGAGGTTGTGTCACATCAAGTGAAATCTTAAACTCAAAACTTAAATCCTTTTAATTACAATGTTTCACTGTATGGGGATTGAGGATAATAATTGTTATAATTTTGCAAGCAAAATTTTTGTCCCGAGTCACTTGATACAAGGCTTCAGAAGCTCAGCAGTCTGTGTTCATCATGGTCTCATTTTCCTTTTAATGACTGGTCATACATTTTCAATAGGAGTCAGATCTGGACTACAGGCAGTCACATTCACAACACATTCACTCTGCCTCTACGAAACCACGCTGTTTTAGCACATGAAGAATGTGAGCTGGCATTGTCTTGATCTAATAACCATGGACTTCCCATGAAAGACATCCTTTTGATGGCAGTATATATCTCAATCCCAATCCCAATATATGCCTCCATGTCAATAGTATCTTCGCACATAAACCAGTCACCCAAGCTGTTTGCTCTGCTGCACCCCATACCATGACAGACATTTGCTTTTGCTTCTGTCGCTGATAAAAAAAGTCTGGAGTCTCATCTGAGAACAGCAGACATTTTCTTGATCTTTTCTTAATCTTTTTGACTATCTGAGATGAACTCTGGCCCAGCGAACCCGGCGGCATCACTGCATGGAATTGATGTATAGCTTTCTAATATTCAAGTTGCATTTCTTAATGCAGAAGCAGACTGTGGTAAATGAAAGTGGTTTTCTGAAGTACTTCTGAGCCCATGTGGCTATATTTAACATCGTAGCATGATGGTTTCTTATGCAATGTCATCTAAGGGAATATTTTCCCAATATCATCTATGGTCCTTGGTGAAAGACCTAAACTCTTTGCAAAATTTGCATTGCGTTATGTCATTTTTTATTTGTTTGACACTTCTCTCGTGAAATTTGGCACAAAGTGATGAGCCATGATCCAGCTTTGCTTGCTAGTCTGGGATGCTCCTTTTCTACCCAAACATAATACCTTGACCCATTACCATTTCACCTGTTTACTGTGAACTGTTTCAAAAGAAAAAAAAAGTGAAAGTCATTACATTTGCCAAGTATGGTAGCCCATACTCAGAATTGGTGCTCTGCATTTAACCCATCCAAGTGCACACACACACAGCAGTGAGAAATTAACACACACCCAGAGCACTGGGCAGCTATAGATCCAGCGCCCAGGGAGCAACTGGGGGTTCAGTGCCTTGCTCAAGGGCACTTCAGTCATGGGTATTTTGGGTGGAAGAGAGCACTGTTCATTCACGTCTCACCTACAACTCCTGCCAGCACTGAGATTCGAACCAGCAACCTTCTGGTAACTAGTCTGGCTCTCTAACCATTAGGCTACAGCTGCCTTTGCAAAAACAAAATGTGTTTATATTAACAAAATCAGGCACATAAAAAAGTTAACAGCTTAAGTCATTTGTGGATTAATGCTTATTGGAGATGTGAACCATTTAAAACGATTCAGTTCGATTTGGTGAACTGGTTCAAAAAGATCCGGTTACATCGAGTGATTTGTTCGCGAACCAGATATCACAAACTGCTGTGTTTTGAACTCTCTCACAACAGACACGGAAGAGAAGACAATGCTGAATAAAGTCGTAGTTTTTGCTATTTTTGGACCAAAATGTATTTTTGATGCTTCTGAAAATTCTAACTGACCCTCTGATGTCACATGGACTACTTTGATGATGTTTTTCTTACCTTTCTGGACATGGACAGTATACCGTGCACACAGTTTCAATGGAGGGACTGAGAGCTCTCGGACTAAATCTAAAATATCTTAAACTGTGTTCCAAAGATAAACGGAGGTCTCACGGGTTTGGAACGACATGAGGGTGAGTTATTAATATTTGACATAATTTAGATTTTCCGATGAACTAACCCTTTAATACACAGAGCCGTAGATCAATGACAAGCTGCACTATATTGCGTTCATTAGATGAATCGCATTCGATTATGAACATGATATTGTTTAGCTTGTCAGTGTAGTGTTTTTATTAATGCCATTTATGTTTTTGTTAATACAGCAGCACATACTGTACAGTAGTACTAGTCAACTAAATTAATGTAATATGGCAAAGATGAATGCACTCTGATGAACGTAAGAGAAATGTCATTTTGGAATTTATGTGGTCTGATGTAAAATTGTTGTTCATGTTCATGATTTTTTAATTAATTTATAGCATTAACAAGATGACCCACTGAAAACATCTTGGAAGTGATGACTGATGGATGTATTTTTTAGTCCAGTGCCTGTATAGAAGATTAGTATTGACTAAGATCAGAGGTTGTCATATATGGATCAACTTACTACTTTGTGTATTTTCATCAGTTTCAATATGAAAAATAATGTTCATATTGATTAAATAGATTTATTGCATTTTGAGAAAAAATAAAAGCATCATAGATTTATAAATAATAATACAATTTACGATACAAAATAAAATATAAAATTTTATAATAAATATTTGAAACACTTTCTTGGTAAAGAAAACACAATTTTAACTCAAATTTATGTGAAATATAAGTTTAATTATCATAATTAAAATCCAAATGAGTGATACATTTAAAGTAAATTAATGACAGCAATTTAAAAATTTATGTAATTTTTGATGAAATCATCAATCACCACAAACCAGCATTTACTCCCAAACTAGTTTTTCCCTATTAGTTGATAGCTTAATTTAGACTAACATAGTTATAATTTAAATTTGCAATATTATATATATATATATATATATATATATATATATATATATATATATATATATATATATATATATATATTAAGTAGACTACCAAAGTAATTTAGCCATGTCTTGAATACACGTTGTGTTTTTTAAACTTCTTTGATGCCACTGTCCTGCTGGGTGACCCATGACAAACCTAATGCTTTAAATTGGCTTTGTATACATCTGATTTCACGATGCAATGCACACATTCATGTCATCCAACGCCAGAGGCAGCACAAGAATCCAAAGACATCACTGAACTTTCCTTCTCATTGTCACTCGGGAAAGAGTTCTATTCTAGCTTTCCTTTGGCTTCAATCTTGTGTCTAACTCTCTCAGATAATTCAGTTTTCTGCTCTCTTCTCCACTGTTTACTGCTGGACACACAGTGACACATGAAAATAAAATGACTTTTCTTTGGACAGGACTGAATGAGTGAAGGGGCGTTACAGCGACTAAAGACGGGTTCAGCTCTAAAATTAGCTCAATCACTCATTTGAAATCAACACTTCTGTCTGCCTCTTTAAAGAAGCCAATGATATTGTTCTGGTCATTTGAAAATGTATTTGTGGAACAATGTTGTTATTGAATTAGAAATGTTGCATTGGCAACTAATCGATTTAAACTTATTTTAAGTCAAAGTACTAACCAAAAATAAATAAATAAATAAGCAAGCTAAAATGAAAATGGAAACTGTGAACAAAAATAAGTTACACTGAAATATTAATACATAGTACAGAAATAATACAAATATTTGTAATAATTGCAGTTATTCTCATTTTATGCCCTGCAAACCAAAGATATCTAAACCTCATCTAAACAGATATTGAGAGATTTCTATTTTATTTGTAAAATTATTTGTACAAATACACGGATATTTAAAAATAATGCAATAAAATAGTTTAATTTATAAAAACTATTTGTTTTTAGAAATAAATTTTTTTTTAAAAATAATTAAAAATAAAACTCTTAAATACAGTTATATTTAGTTATAGTTATAATAATTATATTTAGCATCCGATTAGCAACACTGAAAAAAAAAACACAAAAAAAAGTAATTGGGATAGTCTGGTAAATACATACGACCATACATACATGCATACATAAAAATAGCAAAGACAACCATTGTTGTGAGTTTAAGCTATTTTTATTCTACATGATTGGATTTTAACTCTCCAAATCATGACAATCCTATTGGCAGTCAATCAACTTTCAGTAAGAGGCTCTGTTTATCCTTACATACCAAATGTCAGTTGGCTTTCAAAGAATATAATGTACTGCAAGCTAAAATCATACTTACACACGCACTGTACTTCCGATATGTGTTGTGCTATTACTGATTGTTATATAACTCTTTTGTTTTCCGGCTCCATCTTCCAGCACTAAAGCCTAAAGCTTCTTAGCATGTAATACAAAGCATGTATGTGTATATACAGTAATTGGGGTGCTAAGCGGATGACACTTACAAGTGAAATTCTTACATGCTAAAACCCATCTAATTCTATGAAAATGGTGTTGTGTCAGAAAAGCTCTTGCCTTTCTTTAGATAAGACATTGATGTGAGGTCACCGAAGATTGCTTAAGGATTTTATGATTGCATCTGAGAACAACAGGCAGAGAGCTGCAGAACACAGCATGTGTGTTTACATGAAGACATTGCAATCTGTACTAAGCCTCTTATAACAGGCAAAAGGTTGAGTGAAAATGTGAGTGTATTGTCAAGTGTCAAATCGAAATAATATCTGAATATCCTTCTCAGCAGCAGCTCAACAATGCAAATTCAATAAAATATAATGTCCAGAGAGAAACACCAATTGTGCCTGTACCAGAAGTAATTGAAGTCTTCAAGACAATATACTCATTTCATGATTCAGTCATATAAAGAAGACAGAGGGTGTACTGAGTGTGTAAATGCAGTGAACTGATTAAATTGGATGAATGGAACATTATAAAATACAGCCATATAGCCTCTATTAAGCAGGTTTTCTCGTATTTTAATGATGCAATATCACAGGGCAAAATAAATAAATACAAAGATAAAGTATTCAGAATGAAAACTTTCATTTTTCTGTAGCATCAGGCTGAGTAGCACGGCTCACTGTGAAATATCACAGCTCCAACATCTTTTTGAGTCTTTTAAGTAACTGAACTAAATTATTAAATTACTTAATCTAACTAACCTATTGAGATCACATTCAATTAATATTTCACCCCAAAAGCAATAAATAGAAGATTATATTGTTATATATAAGGAAAAGCCTATTTTGGGACTATCAAAATGTGATGTTTTGCCATGAAAAAGGATGTTGCTGTAACTCAGGCAAGCAATGTGTCCCAAACTTCACACATCTGATAGGTGTTCAGTCCTAAACACGTCCATGCCCATATTCAGTTATAGTCATGCTGGCAATAGGAAGTGTCATGGTTAACACTGTTATGGACTAAAAGGAAAATATTAAAAAGCGTCAGCAAGTGTTAAATAGCCTGGCAACATGCTGGAAACATGATAAAACATGGTAGCAACACTTAGCTAAGCGCTTAAGCATGCTATTAATGCAGTGAAACAGGAAGTTGATGTAACTCAGGCATCCAGTGTCCAATCTAGTCCTGTCCTGAACACATCTATATGCCAAGATTCAGTTATAGTCATAGCGCCACCTACTTTCAATAGAAAGTGACATGTTTAACACTGTGATGCACTATTAGCAACACAGTAAAATATGCCATTGTGTGCAGAAACATGCTCAAACATGCTAGCAATACTTGCTTAGGTGTTAAACCATGCTATTAATGCTAAAGAACAGGAAGTTGTTGTAACTTATGCATACAATGTCCAATCTGCACCAAACTGCACACGTTGTATGAGAGTCCTGGCCTGAACTCATCTACATGCCAAGATTCATTTATAGTAACAGGACAACAGGATATGACTTGTTTAATAGTAACTTAAACATGGAATGTCTGATATGCCCCAAATTTCACATGTTTGATAGGATTCCTGGTATGTAAATATTTGCATGCCAATATTCAGTTATAATTTATTGTGCCACCTAACGGCAACAGCACATATCACATTTTACAATAGCTGAAACATACCATGTTCAGTCTGCAACAAATTTCATAGATTTGATAAAAGTCCTGGTCTGAAGTCATGTACATGCCAGAAAATTGCTGGATTGCCATCTGTGTGAACACAAACACCTCCTGGGATTGATTCCGGGACCGATCCCAGGTTGGGGACCTAGTTACATTGCCGGGTTCAGTCCTGGAGCGAGTTCTGTGTGAACAAAAGTCAGAAACAAAGCCATAAAGGTTGTGTCGTAGATTTTACCAGGCATTGTGAAGGCAGATCAACGTTGGCAATGGAAAAATATGTGCAAACCGTGATTAAGCAGACATCAGGTTCCTCACTATCAGTGTTGGGGTAGTTACTCAAAAAATTTAATTAGTTACTAGTTACTAGTTACTTTTGTAAATTGTGATGAGATTACTAGTTACTGCATTTGAAAAGTAACTTCACTACTTATTAGTTTACTTTTTATTATTCTCAACTCCTTTTTAATGGTTACATTTAATTGTATTCATCAAAAAGCATGTTTAATTCATTTAATTCATAACACATACATTTTCACAGCAATTTATTAAAAGTTTAACAAAAATTAAATGTTCAAGGCCCTATGAAATGTTTTATTTCTTCACCATATGTTTTATTTTTTTTAGCATGTGTAATTATTTAAATGCATAAAAACAACTTCATTTCTTATTTATTTCTTAAAATAGCCTTATGAAATGTTTTTTTCCCCTCAGAAATTCTGTTGTGTATTTACATTTTTCTGGTTATCAAATGATGGCATAAAACAAAACAAATTTAGATTTTATTTTAAATGTAAATTGCATTTCTTTTTTCTTCTTCTGAGAAATATATTTTCAATCTGAGTATGAACAATAAACACAAACTATGCAGCATATAGTAAAAACAACTGCACAAATTGTCTTCAACAATACAGTGCAATAACAGTGCAAATGATTCACAAACTACACACAAAATGAGTGAGAAATATTCAGAGTGCAACAGAAAAAAAGAGTGCAACTATCTTTATGAACTGTATAATTATATAATGATTTACTTAGTATACATAATATACATATTACAAATGATCGATTCGTTGGTTGTAATCTGTGCCTGAATCGATTTTACTGGGACATCGCCTAACGACCCAAGACATAAATCCCAGTGCTTTATCAGATGTGTTTCATCCTTGTTTTTGATTTGTTTCATGTCAAAGTACTCTGTCGAGTGTTTTTTGTGCTTTTTCTGAGAGTTTTCACATGCAAATGTGTTATTGTGTGTTTGTATTCATGCACTCACGACAGACTTTCACTTTGTTTTCGTTCATTTTCTAAAGCAACATGTTAAGTAAGGATGGCTGAAGCGAAACAGTCGTTCCGAAGCTTTGCGAGATCCCGAAGCGCAGATGTGTCGAAACACTGATCCGAAGCGTGATTCGAAACACCCATGTCACGTGACTATGACCAAACGAAGCCTCGAAGTGTTTCACTAATTGTTTCATCAGGTGTGGTCCGCCGAATCAGCGTTTGATTGGAACGGTCGGGAAGAGACCACACAATCGCACATCTGTATAAAAGTGAAATAAACGCATTTTGACCTCGTGGGTTTTTGTGAGAGGAGTTTGACTTTGAGATAGCGGAGTTTTGGTGATATAGTGACATAGTGCGATTTGATTAGTTATAGGCAATTTAGACTTACATTTAAATTTACACAACACATTGACTGAGAGGCTAGAGACAGATAGAGTATACATATAGTGACACATTAATAGATACATAGATATAAATATATATAGACAGCTAGATTAATAGATAGATACATATATAGATAGATTACAGATACATATATAAATATATATATTATAGATAGATACATATATAGATAGATTATAGATACATATATAAATACATATATTATAGATAGATACATATATAGATACATAGATTATAGATACATATCTAAATACATAGATCGATTCATATATAGATAGATAGATTTGGATAGATAGATAAAATGGAAGCTCCCCAGAAGAGATGCCGTACATCTGTGGTGTGGGAGCATTTCCATTTAGAAACCCCAAACTGACTTCTCTTTTAAAAGTCAGACAGAGGGAATTGGATGAGGCTCTTATAAACATGGTGGTGAAGGATCTGCAGCCCTTCACCATTGTGGACGATGAGGGATTCAGGGCATTTGTGAACAAGCTTGATCCAAGCTATGTCCTCCCATCCCGGAAGGTGCTTAAAATAATGGTCAGCGAAAAGTACAACAAAGCCAAGGAGAAGACAATGGAGGACCTACAAAAGGCCGAATTTGTTAGCCTTACAGCTGACATGTGGTCCTCCATTAATATGGATGGATATCTTGGTGTGACTTGCCATTACATAACACCAGAGGCAAAAATGGCAACTGTTGTACTGGGTGTAAGGAGGTTTTACCAAACCCACACAGCCCAGCATCTCATGGAGGCTAAAGCCTTGCTAATGGCTGAGTGGGGAATAACCTCCAAAGTTCAGTGCATGGTGACTGACAATGCATCTAACATGATCCTAAGTGCCCAGCTACTCCACCTTCGCCATGTCCCATGTTTTGCTCATACTTTAAATTTGATTGTGAAAAAGGCACTAGATCAAACCCCAGTCATCAATGAAATACGCCAGAAGGCCAGAAAGATAGTGGGGTTGTTCAGATCCAGCTGCAAAGCAAAGGACAAGCTTGTGGAGATGCAGAGCTTGATGGGAAGACCAACTCTGAAACTGATACAGGAGGTTGACACGAGATGGAACAGCACATTTGACATGCTACAGCGCTTGTATGACCAACGTGAACCAGTGGCTGCTGCACTTTCCAACTTAAACAATGATACTGCTCCCCTGACAAGTATTGATTATGACATTATTGAACAATCATTGTCAATACTGCAACCATTCAAACTCGCAACAACAGAGATGTCAGAGGAAAAGAGAGTGTCTGCTTCAAAGCTTATACCACTGTACAGGATGTTGCAGCACAAGCTTGCACAGAAAAAAGGAAATGCAACGCAGGAATCAACTGTTCAATTAGGTAGGCCACAATGAGCATACTACCCATGTGATTGGCCATAACTGACATATTATTGTCATTATTATAAATATGTGTTTCTCCTGTTTTGGCTCATAGGCTCACATCTGCAAGAAGGTCTGCACTCCAGATGTGGAGGTTATGAGAGTTTTAGAGCCTTGGCACTGGCTACACTGCTGGACCCAAGGTTCAAAAATGTGGCATTTGGAAATGCTGCCAAAGCCCAGGAAGCTGAAAAGCATATCACACTGGAGTGTGCTTCACTGATGCGTTCAAACACAAATCCTGGTGAGCAGTTTCAGTCTGTGTTATGTTATGTAATCTGAATCATATAATATAATATATCCTTCATATATGCCGTCAGTTTAGGATTTGTTACTAATTGCTGTTTTCATTTTTATTCAGACCCAGAAAATCTGACCAATTGCTTGTATGCTACGGTCTTCCTAAAAAGGGTTTTCCTGCCTCTAAGCAGACCCTTAGTCGTTGGATAGTCGAGGCTATCAACGTATCCTATGAGTCCTCTGGTCTTCCCCTTCCTTTGGGAGCCAAGGCTCACTCCACTCGGGGTATGGCTGCCTCTAAGGCCTCTCTAGCAGGTGTGTCCCTCTTGGACATCTGCAACGCTGTGGGATGATCCACGCCCTCTACATTTGCCAGATTTTATGACCTTGATATGCGAGGCACTCCGGGCTCTTCTGTTCTCTCGTCTTAGCTGTGCTCTTCGGATACACACTAGGCAGGGATTTGGAAGTCTGGCAGCATGGGCACATCGTTCCCCAAAGTGCTTGACGCAGCTCTAGTTTCTGAAAAGGAACGTCTCAAGGTTACGAATGTAACCCTGGTTCCTTGAAGGAACGAGACGCTGTGTCGCAGAGCCATACTCCCGGCATCCCTGCCAGTGCTTGCTTCCCTACTTGAAGCTGAAGCCAGCTGCGTGGCAGGTGCCTTTATAGCTTCCTGGTTGCTACATCACCCCGCCCGTGATGTCACGCCCTTCCATTGGAAAGATTGCTCACGATATTCAGAGTCAGTCTCGTCAGGGGCGTTCCCCAAAGCGCTTGACGCAGCGTCTCATTCCTTCAAGGAACCAGGGTTACATTCGTAACCTTGAGACGTTCTACTGTATTGGGGGGTATTGCTGGATATTGGCCATCTGCCCTGTACAGTGAAAACCGGGATTCATCCGTGAAGAGAACACTTATCTTAAATGCCAGACGCCACTGAATGTGAGCATTGGTCCATGAATTGAAGTCATGTCGAGAGACCGATGAGGACGACGAGCATGCAGATGAGCTTCCCTGAGATGGTTTCTGACAGTTTGTGCAGAAATTCTTTGGTTATGCAAACCGATTGTTGCCGCAGCTGTCCAGGTGGCTGGTCTTGGACGATCTTGGAGGTGAAGATGCTGGATGTGGAGGTCCTGGGCTGGTGGGGTTACATGTGGTCTGCGGTTGTGAGGCCGGTCGGATGTACTGCCAAATTCTCTGAAACACCTTTGCAGACAGCTTATGGTAGAGAAATGAACATTTAATTCACGGGCAACAGCTCTGGTGGCATTCATGCAGTCAGCATGCCAATTGCACGCTCCCTCTAAACTTGCAACATCTGTGGCATTGTGCTGTGTGATAAAACTGCACATTTTAGAGTGGCCTTTTATTGTGGTCAGCCTTAGGCAGCACACTTGTGCAATAATCATGCTGTTCAATCAGCATCTTGATATGCCACACCTGTGAGGTGGATGGATTATCTCGGCAAAGGAGAAGTGCTCACTAACACAGATTTAGACGGATCTGCGAACAATATTTTAGAGAAATAGGCCTTTTGTGTACATAGATAAATGCCAAACCTCAGAAAAAAATGGTTCATATGGTTATTTCCCAGCATACTAAAACAGTTACCTTTAACTTTTATTAATTTGCTTAAATAAAGAAGACAATTTACAAAAAGCTCCCCTTTATAATGTCTGTACACATACTACTTGAATTTATTGGCTGGTTGGTTGTTTGTATTTTATTATTTGTATTATTGGAAAAATCACATTTAAGAGACCAAAAAAAAAAGAGAAGATATTCAGAAGATGAGTCTATTATAATATAACAGAATATGTGCAGATGTTGTGCTGCATTTCAATATTTTTTTTTTTTTCAATTTTTTTGTATTATTATATCTTCTTATTGTAAAGCACTTTATTTTGAAGGTGACTATAATTAAATTCAATAAAAATGAATGCATTTTGAGAGAACTGGTGGCTACTATTGAAGGGTCATGAATGGAAAAGACGCTTTGAACTCTTGGCTACACCACATGTATGTCAAATGCACTATATCAGCCGATCATAAAATAAAATAAAAAAATTCTTACAGCTTCATTAGACGAGAGCCTATTTAATTCTCAGGGTCAGAAACAGTTTGAACAATGGTCATGTAGAACTAATTATGACCAATTTTGCTGTAAGAAACCTTGACCTGGACTTTGGGGAACTGAATTAAGTGGAGAATAGATTATGTTCTCTTTAATTGTGGGTGGTGATTGGATGAACAAAACAAATGAAGATCCTGACAACTGAACGGCGAGAATAAGTAATACTGAATGTTAAGTATAAAAGCATGTCTGGACACAATATGGCAGCCTATGAGTCAAATATTGAACGTGTTTACTGACCAACAGTGTAGAATACTGACTGGCCCCCTTGAAGACTCCCCATCAAACCCTCTTCCCGCTTAATTGCCTGGGGTGTGTTTCTCAGCGAGCTCCATGGGACTGATCCGTACGGATTCCTCCAAAGGTCATCCCAAGCCCCACAGACTTGTAAGAGAAGTCCAATTAATACTAGCTCAGTGGAGCTACATTATTTATTTAGCACTGAAGAGGAGGAGGAGGAGAGAGAGAGAAGAAGATCAATGAAGGTTTGGAACTTAATTACCGCTTTCACTCGACAGGCCTCTTTCAAAGTGGCATAATCCCTCTCCTGTCTGCAGTGGTTCTGAACAAGCTTAAACCACTATGAGGAAGAATTATTGAGATCACGCTCAAGAGTGTGTTTGGCATATTTAATTAACATGGATGCTACTTAGTCAGATTACAAAGTAACATTATACAGCTTGTCTTAAAGCCTTTAGGTCTTGATACAGCTTAAATATTCTTGTTTTCCAGTAAAATTGGGGAAGTCGTGGCCTGGTGGTTAGAGAATCAGACTCCCAATCGAAGGGTTGTGGGTTCGAGTCCCGGGCCGGCAGGAATTGTGGGTGGGGGGAGTGCATGTACAGTTCTCTCACCACCCTCAATACCACGACTTAGGTGCCCTTGAGCAAGGCACCGAACCCCCAACTGCTCCCCGGGCGCCGCAGCATAAAAAATGGCTGCCCACTGCTCCGGGTGTGTGTTCACAGTGTGTGTGTGTGTGTTCACTGCTCTGTGTGTGTGCACTTCGGATGGGTTAAATGCAGAGCACAAATTCTGAGTATGGGTCACCATACTTGGTCGAATGTCACTTCACTTCACTTCACCATGCTGCTTTAGGGAAGTCGTGGCCTAATGGTTAGAGAGTCGGACTCCCAATCGAAAGGTTGTGAGTTCGAGTCCCGGGCCGGCAGGAATACCACGACTTAGGTGCCCTTGAGCAAGGCATCGAACCCCCAACTGCTCCCCGGGCGCCGCAGCATAAATGGCTGCCCACTGCTCCGGGTGTGTGCTCACAGTGTGTGTGTGTGTGTTCACTGCTCTGTGTGTGTGCATTTCGGATGGGTTAAATGCAGAGCACAAATTCTGAGTATGGGTCACCATACTTGGCTGAATGTCACTTCACTCACTCACTTTAAAAATATCTGAATAGCTAAGAAAATATCAGTAAATATGTAGAATTATGTTTATTTTTCTTTCCTAGATGACAAATATTTTTTCCTTGATTTAAAATTTTGAAAATTCTTAAAACAATACATATTTCCAAAAAGGGCTAAGCACAAACTTAATTCAAGGTGTTTTAAAGTTATTCTCATTCAAGGCTTGAATTCTTCAAAAATGGTCTTATCTTACATAATTTATTAAGAAAATTAATCTTGTTTAGATATTTTAATTGGAAAACATTAATGAAAAGCAAAGGTTTTAATGCAAAGCAAATAACAATAAAATAAAAAAATAAAAAAATAATAAAATAAAAAATTATATATATTTATGTGGTGTCATTTTCACTCCGCGATCGCCTAATTCGTAGATTCATAAGACCGTCAATTAATTCGCAGTTGCATAACAGCCTATTGCTCGTCAGCCTGATCGACTGCACAGCGGCAGCCAGCAGGCCAGAATGACCGTCAGGCCACCGGGAAATGTCCCGGTGCTCCCGATGGCCAGTCCGCCACTGGGTGCGCTGCAAGACATTGTAATGCATTATGAATGGGTAGTTGTTATGAAATACTTTTGAAATATTCTGCAATGTGACACGCTGTACTTCATCTCAAAGTAATTGAAAGAAAATTAAGCTAATTCTTTTATAATTATCACATATATTAATTGAAACTCTATGGATTTTGGAATACTGGTGCTTAAAAAAAAATTGTCTCACAGTGGGACCATTTAAAATTATCTAGTAAAGGCAAAAAGGTAATTAAACTTAAAAGAAAAATCCACCATCAGTTACAGCACCCGAAATACACCATTTCCTTAAAAATGCATAGAAAAGGCGAAATAAATTCTTGATATTTATCAACATCAAGGACATGTCAGTTACCCGATTGTCCAGACCTGAATCTGAATCTTTTGAACTTTTTTCGGAATATTTCAGTTTGCAAATTCCTCTGAACATGTTTATGCAATATTTAACCTAATATTTTTATATCCTAACTGATATTTAAATTATTAGTTTCAGTGTTAAATTATTAACTCATTGCAGTGATTTAAACCCTTCTGATACATATAAGACCCCTCTGTACACATACTACTTATATTTAGATTCAGTTTTTATATTATACTTTTATAGCTTTCATTTCATTTTCATTTTCATTTTATTGTCCACAATGTGGAAATTTGCCTTCGGTCTCATAAAAACAACAATCAAACCAACAACAACAAAAACAACAAGAACAACAGGACTAACACACCGACATCTTCAGGGCAAAAGGCAGAACAGCAATAGCAATTACGTTACAATACATCAACGGGACGTGTTGTTCAGCATCCGAATTGCATTAGGAATAAAATAATTTTTAAAAATATTATGATTTGCCCTCGGTACTTTATAACGTCTGGCAGAGGGAAGAAGTTCAAACTCCCTATTGAGTGGATGAGTGGGATCGTTTGCTATTTTAAAAGCTTTTTTCCTGAGAACTTCCTCGTACGTGGAACTTAATTGTTTCTGACTTGTCCCTATGATTTTTGAGGCGAGGTTTACTATTCTCTGCAGCTTGCTTCTCCCTTTTACGTTTAAATTACCATACCACATCGCCATGTTAAAGGTTAGAATACTCTCTATCAGATTCTTATAGACTATTTCCATAATGTGCTTGCTCACTCTGAATGAGTTGAGCTTGCGCAGTAGATGGAGACGTTGGTTACAGGTTTTAAAAATGTAGTCTGTGTTTTCACCGAAATTTAGATTAAAATCAATATATGTACCGAGGTATTTGAACTTTTCTACTACCTCTACAATTTGTCCCCTAATTATAAGGGGCTGCACAGGGTCCTTTTCATGAAAGACAAGTTCCTTTGTTTTTGTTACATTTATCTCTAAGGAACTTTCATCACACCATTTCTGGAGAGATGACACATGTGCTCTATATACTTCCTCTCCAACTATGTCCCCCCTCTTTAATAAAGCAACCAGGGCCATATCATCTGCATACTTGAACAAACGAAAATTTTCCAGATCTAATTGGAATTCGTTTGTGTAAATGGAGAAGAGTAATGGGGATAGAATAGTCCCTTGCGGGGCTCCAGTATTAAGCACAAGGATGTCAGACAGAGTATTATTAACCAGAACCTGTTGAGGGCGGTCAGAGAGGAAGTCACTTACAAGGTGGATAATACCACCATTTACTCCTATATCGTTCATATTTACTCCTATATATTTCATATTATTCTGTAAATATTGCTATTCTTCCGTAATTCTCTGTCTGTTTGTGTTTCTGAAGTGTCTGTCAACTGAGCACTTGGCCCATAAACTCAACTGATTCTGATTCTGCAGATTTACACGGAATGGAGATTTGTTGTTGTTGTTGATATTGTTGTTGGTTAAAAATGAGAAAATCAGATCCTGATTCTGTTCAGATTTTGTGTGGGCCTGCAAAACATCGTATTATATATACAGACTTCATAGAAAAAGTAATATTTTTTATAAATAATTTTTATTTGATTTATTTATTTGTCACGTTTTTTAAAATTCCCTCATGCTGGCCAAGGCAATCATTTGATCAAAAATACAGAGAGAAAGACAGAAATATTGTATTGTGAAGTTATTATTTTCTATTTTAATATATTTAAAATATAATTTATTACTCCAGTCTTCAGTGTTACATGATTCTTTAGAAATTATTATAAAATGCTAATTTGCTGCTTAATTATTATCAATTATTAATGATGCTCAATTATTAATAATAGTTCTTGTTATTATCAATGTTGAAAGCGGATTTTGTGGAAACCATGAAACATAATGCGTTATTGCTAAATAAAAGTCTAATTTATTATAAAAATAAAAAACTTCCTTACCCCAAACTTCTGAAATGTAATGAAAAAAAAAAAAAAACCTTCCAGCAGCATTACTGTTTTTACCTTTAATAACAATAATAATAAATCTTGCTTGAGCAGAAATTAGAATGATTTCTGAAGAATCATGTGATACTGAAAACTGGAGTAATGATGTTGAAAATTCAGCTTTGATCACAGCAATCAATTACATTTTTAAAATAAATTCAAATAGTAAAGTTACTTTAAATTGTAATAATATTTTACAATATAATTTTTTTTTTCTGTATTGATCTTATGTATATAATTGATTCACCAAGCATTGATATCCTGTCTACTTTCACATCATGAATGAAAAGCAGTGAGGTTAAGAAGAGTGTTTGTTCAGGTTTCTGTTCTCTCCAGACTCTCTCATCCAGAACTGATCCCTCTCTGCTTACCAGAGGTTTAGATATGAGTGTGAGGAACATAAGGACCAACAATTAGTCTTCTGTTGCAAAGCATTACCACAGCACTCTGGAACTAAAACGCATTGAAGAGCTAACTGAAAAGCAATTCATTTTCCTCCTCTGGTGTATTTTAAAACAATTTGTGAAAGACCACAGCGATGAACAGAAATGTTATTTCAAGGATGAGACATACAAAGGTGTCATTTGAAAGTAATAGGACACATCTGCACTTTGGCTCTCTGTAACCTTACCTGTCAAAGTATGGCTGCCTGTAATTGGATGCACAGCTGAATAACCAGAGAAGCATAGTCGTTATGATATGACTCAGTATGTGTCACAGCAGTGGCTGTATTGAAATATTTACAGGTTAAACATTGTATCTGTCACATTGCAACACAGAAGCAAAACAGGAGTGATAGACCCAATATTTATTGAATGTTTTGAGGCTCTTCCTGTTTAAATATTTACAATAAACAGCAAGATAGCAATGCAAATTCCACTCAGATGCATATTAATCTATTTGTTTGTTTGTCGGTCTGTCTAACTGATTGTTTAATGAACACACATTTACTGTAGAACAATTATGCTGGAAATGATTTATGTGAATCATAATAAAAGTAGAGCTAATTACTTTTTGGGTTAATAAATATTTTTTAAGACCAATAGTTTTTTAATGCATGAAATGTCATACACAGGGTTATTTTACTATTTCAGTTTTTAGTTATATTTTGAATTAGTTTTAATTTTATTTAAAAACAAATCTGTTTTCAGGTTAATTTTAGTTAAAGCTTTTTTTTATTATTTTTTTTAATTGATTGTATGTAATATATCCGTAATAATATATCAAACTAAAATAACACTGTTATGAAATTCAACTGGCAAAGCTTTAATCACTTACAAGTTGTTACAAGGTGAAAAATGTGAGCTACATAATTAGTATGTGTAATATTAATTTTTATTTATTTTTATAATAAATCAAACTGAATGACAATTAATTTTCATAGTTTACAGGCCTGTTTGTAAGCGTTCTGTAAAGCTCAGCACTATCAGGCCGCATGTGAGCAGGTGTTCAAATATGATTCTAATACTCTGACCATCTGGGTGAGAGTTAAATGTCCTGAGCTGATCTATGATACTGTAGATGTCATCTACAGTTCACTATTATTAGATGAATTCTAGCAACAACAAAAAAAAATGCTATTGAGATTAAGAGCGATTGTCACATATGCAGGCAGATATCACAAACCATGCTTACACTGAGTGAGCAAGAGATTCAGAATAATAAAATCGTAATTCTGGTCTACAGTAAAAAAAAATAAAGCAATAAAATATTCAACAATGGATTGCTTACAGGTTCCTTATGAACATCCGATAAATATTCTAATCAAGGTGGATAGAGGCAGAGCATGCACATTTTGATGAACGATTATGAATACAGACTTTTTTCTTACTTTTCAAATGCCAAGTATTCAATACGTAGATAGGGCTCATTTTGAATTCATGCTAACTGATTAAATTAACTCACTCTATTACAAAAAGCTCATAATCTTCATGTCTTTTAATGTAACAAGAACCACAGGGTAACTTCATAAACGCCCTTGTACACAGAAGTGCATTTGTGTTTCAGTGTCATTCCCTGCTTATATACATTTTCACTGTAAGTGACGTACAGGACATTATAGCACACAGCTCAGCATGGGAACAAAATAAATATGTAAAATAATAGATGTTTTATAATAGTCTTATGGATGAATTGTGCCATGAAATTGTCTGGGACAAGCAAGCATGTTTTATGATCATCATATATCATTTTTAAATGATATGCAGAGGTTGCATGCAAAAATACAACCATATGTTGCCCTTCGAGGGTGCCTATAATAGTGCAGTAGTCAGGATAATAAAAGCTTTTTTCTACCTGTTTGGTCACCTCATTTATAATCTCCATTTCAGCTGTCACAAACTACACAATGAATTATAGATGTACACACAAAGCAAAGCATGTGTGTTGCTTCACTGATTTAGTGCATTCGACTAAAACATAGAAAAAAAGATGTTGATATATTAACTTAAAATTAGCAGCATCTCTGTTTCAGGTGCTATGGCAGATGGGGTGCAGAATGCAAAAGTTATTGTAAATGAAAATAGCCTTGACTCATTCTGTTATGTAGATACAACATAATGATCCCAGTGAAAGCTATTCCGCGATATGTGAAACAGACTGTACTAAGTGCTTCAGAATCTGTGGTAAGAGTGTCACATTGTGAACAGAAAGATACTGATTGAAATCCTACATTTGGCAATTTTGTTTCCACTATAAAGCAGAGGTAATGCAGGCCATTCACTATAACCTCACAAAAAGCTCTCACCTTCTCCATTCGTTTTCAAAAGGTCTTTTTTTATTTCCTAATAGTAATACACGTCACTGGCTTCTGCATTGTGCACATAAGTTAATAAACAAATAAGCAAACTTGTGCTCTCAATCAATTAAAAACAATTAGATTTTTTCACACTTTTTTTCCTCTGAAATTAATCTAAATAAACACAAATTTGTGTATATATATATATATATATATATATATATATATATATATATATATATATATATATATATATATATATAATTTATGAATATATTTTTTTATTGATTACAATTTAAATTTAAATTATTGTTATTATTTGTTGTTCTTTTTCTTTTTCTTTCTCTCTCTCTAAATATATATATATATATATATATATATATATATATATATATAATTCACTCACTCATTCATTCATCCGTTCAAAAACATACATAATTGCAATCTATTTATTTGGTACACCGCAAATGCCATGTAACTTTTCACTCTAGAAAAACATGAAATGTATTTTATATTATTTCAGATAAGATAGCAAAGGTAATTTTTTATGCCTACAGTGCATTTCTGGTGATGAACTGATGAGGTTGCAAACACAGCGCTAATAGATGTGCAACATAATTGGTTTACTATAAATAATGCAAGCATACAAATATTGATATTGATCTAAATTGATAGTTTGGAGAAGATAGCTTTTTGGAATGCATAAACACGGCTAATGAATTTCACTGGATCTGAGGTTTAATCATTTCTGATGGGTTTTGAAGACAATTTGATTACCCCCACAGACCATTTCCCCTGACAGCTTTCTCTGCCTTCATTTTAACATTTGCTTTGCTGCTCAATCTCAACCGTACAAAATAATCAAACCCATCATTTGGTTTTTGAAACCAAACAGTAATGAAAACACATAAACGATAGAAGTTTTCAGCTGTCAAGCTTTCTTTAAGCCTGGATTTGTCAAATCTTTGGCAAATAAAAAATGGCCTAAGCCGTGAATCTTGGTGTGGTTGGTCTGGAAATGTTCTGCTCAATAATCTGGTGGAAACATACGCCATTAGCCCCTCATTTCATTGAAATGCCTTTTAATGCACACACAAATCCAGCAGAGTGTTCCGAACAAGCGTCTCGAAAACTTTGTTGCAACTTCTCTTTAAAAAAAAAATTACATAATTTTTGTTATGATATCGTTATGCAACAAGTACACAGATTCAGAATTCCACGCATTGCACTTTGTACATTTCTCACTATTTTCACATCGGCTAGTCGTGCAGTCATTTCCTAAACATGTGTCTCTAATCTGTTACCCTCTTTTATTTATTTTGGAAAAGCTGCACCATAATATGATGCAATAAAAAAAAAAGGATGAGATTATTGGGGGCCGGGCAGATAGCAGACGGACTTTAATGTTTTCCCAAAGATTGCTGATAGTACATTTCAAATTCATTTCCATTTTATGAAAGGACACTTTGTTTCATCTTTACCCAAACAAACCTCTGTCATGAATATTAATGCTTTGTGTCTTTTGATGAAAAGTTAGACATTTAAAGCAGTTTACTTAGGCTGCGTTATTCCTCTGATGTGATTTATGACTCATAAATATGTGTTCTTTCGGCTTCAGCCGGATTGACTCATAGCCTGACTGTGATCTGAATCTAATTCAGGATGAGAGAGTTGGGTGAAATTCAGAATTTAAGAATTGGCCGCCTTTCCGTTGATGAT
Source organism: Carassius carassius (assembly GCF_963082965.1). NCBI lineage: Eukaryota > Metazoa > Chordata > Actinopteri > Cypriniformes > Cyprinidae > Carassius > Carassius carassius. The sequence goes on from NC_081759.1 coordinate 5,220,955, forward strand.
TAATCCATAATCCTGATATGCACAAAACATGACAGAGAGACACATCTCTCTAAATGTTCAATAATGTCAAAACGATTAATAAAGAAATCAAAACAGATAGTGACGCAAAATAAGATCCATTTTATTTTAAGGTTACTTCTCAGAAATACAGTGGTGACCAAAATGATTAGAACACTAGTATTTTTTAACCTGCTAAAAATGGTTGATCAGTTATTTCTATCTTTTGCTGTGGTGTGTCAGGTGGAAATACCAGTTTACATTTCCAAACAATCTCAGATTGCAATAAATAAATAAAATTTAGAAGCAACTATTTCCAACATATATAATAAATCAGCATATTAGAATAATTTCTGAAGGATTGTGTGTCACTAAAGAATGCCGTAATGGATGATGAAAATTCAGCTTTGCATTACATAAATAAATTATATTTTATTTTAAAATTTATTATAAAATAAAGTTTTTTTTTCTTCTTTTATTTCCTTTTTTTTTTTTTGATCAAATAAATGCACCCACTATAATGAGCGTAGAGACTTCAACTTAGTTTCGGAATTATAACCATAAAATTGATTTGATTCGCACAGGACTGGAATTTAAAAGACACTGTCAATTCAGAACATCACACAACCATGTAGAACAATGACGAGTCTTCCGTAGACAGCTGAAGCAGCACTCCAATATCAGACACTCTCTGAGACATGACTCCTGTAGGTTACTGAGAATGATGGAGGAACGGAACAAAATGAACACAATCAGCAAATACAATGCAGTACATTCACCTAGCACAAATACTGTATTGGCCAAACACAAGCCTATTTTGCAAAGAAGAAGACAGACTGTTGCAAACAGCCCACACCAGATCCATCTAACTGGATAAGAGTACAAATTTACACATTAGACCAGATGAAGTATCCTCTATTATAGGTATCACTATCATGGCCAGACCTGCAATCATGCTGTGGAATTCTGTTGTACAAAAAATAAAATAAAAGAAATATCAACAAAACCAGTCACCTATTTGATGGTGACTTCAGTGAAGTCCCAGAGATTGAATACTGTGTTCTGTATGAAGGTGTGTTGGAGTTCAGGAATCTGTTTTGGATCATCTGTAGAGAACAAACACCTTTATCGGATGATTTTCTGCAATCATCACCATACAGTACACCACAAGTTATTCCCACATGCACACAAAAAAATAAAAAAATAAATTCCAACCAAGATCCAGTGAAAGAAAATGCTTAACCTTCAGATGTTGTTCATTCACATCAGGGGGTCAAACTAAATATTAAATGAACTGCTTTATTTTCTTAATCATTTTAGATGAGGAATGCAGTTCTGCAACCCTGTAACATTTGGGACATAAATACAGTTTGAAACTGATTTTTGATTGATCTGATTTTGTTGTGTTCTAGAAATAAATATGAAAAAAAAAACGGAATAGGTAAATTAGCTGCCAGACAGCTGCAAAACGTTTTAGACAAGTATTACTTAAAGTTGGTAAAAATGTCTGGTGAAATGTGAAAGTTTGACGAAATCATTAGAATTAAGCTAGAAAAGCCGCACGGACCATTTATCGGATCGGACAAGTGAAAGAAGCTGCTCGAGCGATTTGAGCTCACAGCCTCACACACATCAGTCATGCGACAGACAACAGACTATGGTAACTATGAGAATCGTTTGAATGAACCTGCAATTTTCTGTTATAAAAGTTCAAAACCCAGACGAAAGAAAAGCGCGCAGTCGTGAGGCAATCCGCTGCTTCAGCGAAAATTTATACCAGTGCCCTAAATTTACATAACGCCACACAGAGCCACACAGATGGGAAATCAAAAATTACCTGTATTACAGTGTATGATGTAGCTGTCCATCAGTGTAAACAATGTGCAAAGTAATTAAACCAAACAGTACACGATTTATAAAGTTATTGGCTTCTAAAGTAAGGAGTCGACTCTGAATCGCTGAAACGAGTCGTTATAGATTTCAAATCTTTTGCCCATATCTTTGTACGTAACGAGAACACTTTGCATAATAATCTCCGCCTACTGTCTTTGGAGAAATAAAACTCTGACCTGCCCCACCCCCCACACAGACGCTCTGGTTAGTAGTTGGTGTGATAGCATCATGTCGAGGAGACAGTGTATTTTTAATTGTAAAGGCAAGTTTGTTTTATTTTCACTGCCAAAGAATGAAGATCAGAAGAACCAATGGCTAAAATTAATTTTTACCACAATACC